>NW_027476119.1:422954-735908 GCF_051020955.1 Megalopta genalis
AGTTGGTGCAGATGTCGTTCTGTATGAGGATGGCAATTTTCAAAAAGTTGCTCACAGAATAAATATAGCCAAAGTTGCTAGTTTTAGTATTTCACCCATTTGTTCTCCGTATTATATTGTCTGTTATATGCCTGGTAATTACATTTTGTTGTATTTATTTAACATTAAATTACGAATACATTTATATGATGCCAAGGTACCTATATGTGGAGAGTACATAACTTTTTTTCACAATGTTACTTACCAGATATTGTGATTAATTAATGAAACTGTGTGTTACTAGATGTACATACTCAATGAAATGTTTAATCAGTAGTTCAAGTGTAGCTGAGATAAAAATTGGCATATTTTATGAAGTACTTTTTTATTTCAGTTTCTCTCATTATGAAGCAAATATGCATGGCAAGCATGTAATGCACAGGTGGAATGAAGATTATATATATATATATATATATATATATGACAATTATATCTGTAGAACATTTTAACATTGTAAACAAGTACGATCGAATATTGACACATAATGGTATTTTGAGAGGTAGACAAGTATGAGTATATAATCGGAATCACCAATAATGGGAAATTTTCCTGATTATTGCATGTACAGTTTTATGTGTAAGTACATAATTAAAATCATAGGGAATAAATAGAGGTATATGTATAATAGGTAATTATTATGAAAAGTATATAGACTTCAAATTATTCTGAAGAATATTTTGATATTGTATTGTTACATAAAATGATGTAAAAATAAGTACTCTCCACATTAAATACCAAAAGTTTAAATTGTATACATCATATTATAATTTAAATGTAAGTATTGAATTGGATTTATAATTAATTTAATTTACATCATAGGAAAATCTGGTCAGCCTGCATTTGGAAAATTATTCCAATACCCTGATTTTGATGCCACGCGTGCTATAGCAAGCAAAAGTTTCTTCCAGGTATAATTTTGCTGGTATCAATTATTTACAGATTTAGTTTCAGAAAATTATACAACTCTTTTTCTTAGGCGGATAAACTGAATGTTTATTGGAATAATACTGGAGCACATGCCTTGTTATTGACAAGTACGGAGGTTGACAAAACAGGTTCTTCATACTATGGAAAACAAACATTACATTATCTTAATACAAAGGGTGAAACTGCCATGCTCACATTTAGTTAGTACTTCTCTTATTATCAGTGTTCATAGGCATAAATTCATGTACTTATAATTGTTGTTCTTGATTATTTTTCATTTAGAAAAAGAACCTCCCATACACGCAGTTCAGTGGTCTCCAAAAAAAAATGAATTTGTTGTCATACATGGTTTTATGCCAGCTGACACGACATTATTTAACATTCAGTGTCAACCAATATTCGAGTTCGGTACACTCCATCGAAATAGCATTTACTATAGTCCCCATGGAGATAATATCCTTTTTCATACTACAGTATTTATTATTATAGGGTTTCTGTATTTAGCAAATAATTAATTCCTTAACCACTATGCACTTCTTATATTGACTGGATTTGGTAATCTTCGTGGCCATATTGAGTTATGGGACGTAAATACAAAAAAATTAATTGCTACTGCAGAAGCTCCTGATACAACGCTTCTTCAGTGGTCTCCGGATGGAGAACACTTTATGACTGCAACCACAGCACCTAGACTTCGAATGTGTAATGGGTAAGCTACATAAACGTAAAAGAAATTTCTTTATAAACACCTTAAATTTTTTGATAATCAATATTTATTTACAGATTTAAAATTTGGCACTATACTGGAACGTTGTTATATGAGCGACCATGGAACGAACAGGAGGAATTGTGGGAAGTACTTTGGCAAACATTCCCTCCTAACACATTTCCGGAGAAAGCAATTAGTTATAAAGCTGTCGAAGGTATTGCTCCTAGTCAGCCTCAAGGTAAAGACAGTGTGTAACATTTAGTAATAATATTAAGATAAGAAGAATAAGGATAATCATAACATTTTTTTATAATTTACTTAAAGCGTCAAAACAAGCGTATCGACCACCTACTGCCAGAGGAGAAAGTTTACCTTTTGAAATACCTAATTGTCCATTTAAGAAGAAGAAAAAAACTGGTAATAAAATAAGCTTCCTATCATAATTTATAAAACACGAGTATTTTGAGAAATTTATAGAGTTTTTGTATTTTTCTTTTATCAAATAAAGCAAAAAAAAAGACGAAGAAGGATCAAAAGGAATCAGAAGGGGCTACATCTACTAGCCCAAGTACAAATGGGCAAGTTACTACTAGCACAAACAGTCAGAGCTTAGCCTCTGCAAACGTTCCTCAATGTATCGATGAAGTGGAGAGGAGTAAGAAAATGAAAAAAATTAAAGCGGTAAGAATTTTCACCGCACACAAATTCAAACGATCAAAATGATTTTTATATTCACCATTTATTACAGAAGTTAGATCAAATTACTAAACTAAAGGAACAGTTAGAGGCTGGCAAGCGATTAGAAATCAATCAATTGGACAAGATTCAGAAAGAAGCTGATTTGTTGAATGAAATGGAAAAGCTTGCTTTATGATGAACATTTCAAATCGCATATGTGAACGGTTAAAAAAAAGTCCGAATATTTCTCCTGAAAAATGGAAAATGATCTCGGTCCATCGTTTACAATATCGTACGTACGGAAGTTACATTTGGCTGAAAATTAAAATTTTCATTCTGCAAAGAGGTAGTGGGAACAAAATAAATTTCAACGGTGGATTGAAACATGTTTCCATATTATCGAGGTTGATAGAATTAAAAATTCGATCACAAATTAAGTTCGTTTTAGTGATCTTAGACAGAATATAGAAGGTCCGCCATACCTCTTGCTTAATTAGAAAGAAATCATTTTCTTTTTCTCAAGAAACGTTACATTTTTAAAAAATGTCAAAGGTTAATACGTCGATTGACGATTACCAAGCTTATTTCGTATCATGCAATCTCAAATAAAGATCGTGTATCCACGATAAAAGTGAATCATTTAAAGCAAAAGTATCTCGTGGTATTTTATTGGATGTGTAGGGGATTATTAAAATTTATAATCGCATGGGTATGTGTGAAATAGAAAAGTAACGTAATTGTATAATTTCAATACACAGAAAAATTTGTTCCTGAAGGCGGGTGTTATAATTTCAATTATTATATTTGTAAATTATTGTAAATCTTTTTCGTATAATAATTTGTATTCGAAAAACCTTAACAGAAATTGATAATGGACATATCATTTTTGTACTTTAATTGGTAAATAACTAAAGTTAGACATTTTGTGCTGATACCTTCAGGAAAACGATTCGTTTTTGTACACGACATTTTTATTTCTATGCTTTGCATTGTGTTTAGGATTCAAATGTTTATATTTTTCCTGCTATCAATCATTATAAGACTGGTCAGACGAAATGGATTACATGGTACAGTTTAATAAATAAATGAAAAAAACTGCCAAAAAAGAAAAAACAATAATTAAGCGTTGTTTCACGAACAGTGAAACATTTTTAAGCAATAAAGGAAATTTAGCTGTTTGAATTAGTTGATTTTTTAAGCACCACTATTTTAAACAATGTTCAATATTACCCTTACTCGTTATTCTGTTGGGTTGAAACTTTAATTGCAATTTTTGTTCTTTATTGAGGGTGATCGTTGTTATATTACTAAATATTGTTTTCGTTTTATAACATTGCTATTAACAAGGTCTTTGTTTTCTTAAGAAAACAAAAAATTCTATACATTAAAAGGAAAATATATTCTTTACCTCTATCTTAATTCTTTTAACACGCTATTTAAATATTTCTGTGACTATCTTTATTTGCAATTTTGAAATTATATATAATTTTAAGGTGTACATTATATGATATATGTACAATTAATACCTCAACAAAATCAATTACATCTGAAGAAAAATCACAATTGCCAATGTTGTGTACAGTTATATGAAATTTATGAAAATAAATTACTGAAAAAGAAACAAAATATCAATGACATACAATTTTTTTTTGTAACCCTCGTTATTACCAAATATTGAGCAACTTTTAGAATTATATATTAACAGAGATAATCAAGTTACCACTGCTTATTTGAAACTCTATTCAGGTAAATACAGTTCGAAAAAAGAATTTTATACAATTTTTCCATTAATGCAATACCATCGTATTGATATAAAAACTTTCACCTTTTTAAATTATATGTATAGTAGTACAAGATTTAAGGCTGTATTTTCATATTTGAATTTACGGTTTGTATCGCTTTCAATTTGAAATCTTCGTTTTAATTAACAAATCTTTTTTATAATCTACGTATAAACAAGAAATTGTTACAGTTTTTTATTACAATGATCTTTACAGTGACAATGTTACAAACAGAAGTAAGGACGAGGGCGAAACATTGTAATGACGAAAATGGGGTTGAAAAAAAAAACGCGCGTATTCTTAAAATTGTACGAAGAATAGGTACAGAAATAATGAAAAAAACAAACGATTAAGTGAAAGAAAATTTATACTTTAAGCGTCAAAGATGACAAAAGAAGAATATGAAATATTTCAATAAGAAAACTAATAAACAAAGGGTTAATTTAAGAGACAATCGGAATTAAATGATCAAGGATAGGTGCACGAGAAGCACCGTGAACGTAGTAGTAACAGTGGGTACGGTGGTCGTTTTAACTCGAGAACGACAGTAGCGCCGTAAGATAGCCGTGTTTACAGATTCGCCAGTGAGTTCCATAACGTCACGTCAAAAAGTGCAACAAATATTTCTACCACCGTTTACTATGTAAAGGTGCGTTTCCCTTTGTTAGAAGTTCAGATCGGTTAATTGGTGATAGTAAGAACGACCTGTAACGTGGTACGTCGTTATCCATACGCGATACGTTCTTGAACAGAATTTAAAAGGTTTTTCTTAATACGGCAGTGCTAATCGTTAGGATGGTCGCCATTTTGTCCGGAGGTGGCCCGGTTGAGTGAACGGGGCGAAAATAGTTGCTCCCTGAACACCGAGGATCGTTGAAATCCCATAGGTACCGATCGAGTGGAATCGTTTCATCTATTTCTCGTAAACGAGCAGAAATTGGAAGTACGGTGAAGAAGTGGCCGCGTACGAATAACCGAGATTTCCTTCCGTTGTCGTTCGACGTTAGTTCTTTGTAAGCACGCCGTAGACGTATTTCGCGTAATTCTGAGCTAATTCGACGGTGATTTTTCGCGATATTATTTACCGGATGATGCTGTCTCGTCAACAGAAAGCGAGCCGGCTCAACCGCTTCCTGGCTGTAATTTTTGACGGTTGACAGCTCTCGGTACGTTTAACGATATACACCCGAGAAATAAAAAGAGCTAGCAAGAGAAAGAAAACCAGTGAGTGGGAGAGAGAGAGAGAGAGAGTGAGAGCGATAGAAAGAAAGAGAGAGAACGCGGGAGAGAGAGAGAGAAGAGAGAGCGCATGAGTGTGTGTGTGTGTGAGAGAGAGAGAGAGAGAGATAAAGGAATAATTCGCGACATGACATCGTACCTTTCGTAGATTGCGAAATTCCAAAAAAGTATACAAACCGTTAGATGCGATTATTAGTCTCACACTAGTTTCGTACGGTCGGGTGACACCATTATCGTTTAAGAAACGTTCGTTCCTGTCGGTTCGAGACGAACGATCGGAATTTGTCGGTTGAAACCTTAGCAAGATCATGCTGTCATACTACTTACCAAATGCGCGACGAGTTTCTCGTTATCTGTGTGCTTTTACATAGCCGCTTTAAAATTCGTTTTTTCCCCATTCGACCGTGAATTAACGACGCATACCGGTATCCCTCGAGACGGGCTCGAGTTACAGTGTGCCACACAGATTTATTTGAAGGTTCTCAGACAATCAGTCATGAGAATCATCCTGATGTTATCTTCGTTGCCTTTGACTTTGGAAAACATCATTTTATCTCGCCTCGAAGGTGTCGAAATATTTAATCAGTTGTTCATAGGGCAGGACAGTTGTATTAGGCATAAAGTATACCAAAAATTGTGCAAAGGCTGTGAACTAAAATATCAAATACAAAAATATCTTTTCTAAGTTTTATGATCTTTAGGCAGTAGAGTTGTTAATACATTCTTACCAGAACAAATCTATGTGTATCGCATATTGATCCTTTATCATTGCTTCTAGCGGATTTAATTGTTAGTGTAATATTTCATTTATTTCTCTCTTCTTTGTTTCTATTTATTGTCCTTGTTACTTGAGATTTGCTGTAGTTTTATATTCATTAGCACAGCATTTTATTTATCGATGATTAACATTTTACATATGTCGAATGATATCAGAATACTAATTGATTATGTAGGACTTTATATTTTCTTCATATGTTTCAGATAATGTAGGTATAGTTTATTCAAAGAAGGCCTTTAGGGTGTAATTATATTTAATGTCAGTGAATGTGTTGGATGATTGTTATTGGTGGTGCGATTATTGGACCAAGAGGTATTGAGACAATTGGAATATAGCAAACAGCACATAAAATGACGATTGCCACAAGAGGCCAAGGAGTAGGCATGGACCCTCCTGACAGCCAGCAAAGTACACAGGTACATTTAAGTAACTTTATTCGCGCTTATAATAATGATATTATTAATGTCATGCGTAGGTACGATTTTAAAAATTGAACTGCTTCTTATCTAACATGAATTATTAAACATTTTTAGATGCATAGTCCACCGGGTCCGCAACAATTAGCTGATACAATGTCAGGACTTCAACTCACAGAGAATGTGGTACAAACAGAATCCACCAATGATACCTTAACCTTGGTAGAGGATAGTAATCAACTTCAGGGAGAGCCTGACTTTCCCATTGCAAAACTCAATATTCTTCATGAAAAAATATCTAGTCCACGTTGGGTTGTACCAGTTCTACCAGAACAGGAATTAGAGTGTCTGTTACAAGCCAGTATCGATCTTTGTAAAAAAGGTTATTATACATAAAAATTATCTTTCAATTTTTTAAAAATTTGAACAATATTAACAACTTGTTTGATTCTCTGTAGGAATTGATGTACAAAGCGAGGCATGTCAACGCTTTTTTCGAGAGGGACTCACAATTTCTTTTACCAAAATATTGACTGATGATGCAGTAAGTAGTTGGAAATTAAATATTCAAAGTTGTATCAACGCAAACTGCGAACGGTTGGTGGAACTATGTGTCCTGAAATTAGATGAGGACTGGTTTCCTCTTCTTGATTTGCTGGCAATGGTTTTTAATCCCCTTAATAAGTATGTTACTCGTTATTTTTAGTTATGTATTTTTAGTTATTATATGGACTGTTTGTAATAATGTTGGATTGTCCTTTTTAGATTTCACACATTTAATGCAGCCAGGGTATCTGAAACTGTTCCACTCGGCAGTGATATTCCTGATGAAGAACTTTATGCCCGACCACCTGCTGATTCAAGAAGTACTCGTGGTTGGTTGGTGGATCTTATAAATAGGTGAATAGATAAGATAAGATCGTAAATAGTAATAAATATTTGTTTAAACAATTCTAAGGTTTATAATCATTATTTTTGTTTGTTATAGGTTTGGAAGTCTTAATGGATTTGATATATTGCTCTCTAGATTTCAGAGCGGCCGAAATTTATCAATACTAGTTATTTATGCTTTAATCAAACCCTTTGGTTTGTGTTACGAACTACTTACTGTTCACACAATAGTTAAATATCTAATGCCTATCGTGGTGAGTAATACCTCATGTGTTTTGAAACTTAGTTTTATTTTGATCTTCGATTTCTTACGTAATCTTTTGTCGACAGGAAATGGTGCCTGTAATTTTGAATAATTTGACTGATGAGGAATTAAAAAAAGAAGCAAAGAATGAAGCGAAAAACGATGCAATATCAGCCATAATTAAAGCCGCAAAGTGTTTAGTGTCGCGGGTGCCACATCAGGACGAAATGATTAAAAACTTGGAAATTCTGAGACTGAAGATGATACTGAGACTCTTACAAATTTCTTCGTTTAATGGAAAGATGAATGCTTTGAATGAAGTGAACAAAGTGATTACCACCGTTAGCTTCTATCAGCATAGAAATGCGATTGTTGAAGAGGACGAATGGCTTACAGCCGAACGTATGGCTGTACGTTTAATTCAAATTTTCATCTGATAATATTTGTCTCATGAGTTTATGCCTTCAAAAGTATTTTTAAATTGTTTTCATTTATTTAGAAATGGATTAAAGAAAATGGAGTGTTAGAAATCGTGTTAAGAGACTCGTTACATCAGCTTCAGTACGTTGAAAAGTTAGAAAAGATTTTACGCTTTATTATAAAAGAACGAGCCTTGACCTTGGAGGATTTGGATGCTGTTTGGGCGGCACAAGCTGGAAAACACGAAGCAATCGAGAAGAATGTTCACGACCTGTTAGCTAAATTAGCTTGGGATTTCACTCCTGAACAACTTGATCACCTCTTCGAATGTTTTCAGGTGTTTAATATTATACAATTATGGTTTAAATATTTAGATACGATTAATATGGTTTAATTAACACTTTAATATTATTTTGTCTTCAGAGGAGTTGGAAGACTGCTAACAAGAAGCAAAGAGAAAAGTTATTAGAATTAATCAGAAGATTAGCAGAAGATGATAAGGATGGTGTGATGGCGCATAAGGTGCCTTAATTTTTACTTTGTTGCATATTCGTATCCATCGGTATCCATTTGTACGTGTATATATCTTTTTTCTTTAAATTAGGTTTTGACACTTTTTTGGAATTTGGCTCACTCGGACGAGGTGCCTACAGAAATCATGGATCAAGCTCTGAATGCGCACGTAAAAATTCTCGATTACTCGTGTTCTCAAGAAAGGGATGCACAGAAAACAATTTGGCTGGACAAATGTCTGGAAGAGTTAAAAACCGGTGATAAGTGGGTGTTACCGGCTTTGAAACAATTTCGAGAAATATGTTGCCTATATGAACCAAATCCTAACATAGGCCATGGTCAACGGGGTCATCATTTACATTATAGGTATGTTCATTGCATAAAATTTATTCGATTCTATATATCGTAACTCCTTACTTTTTGTTACTCAAGGCAAGATGTGATACAACGACTCCAAGCAGAACATTCGATAGTAATTCTTGTGACAATTAGTTTAACTAATTGTATGAGTAAGACGCGGCAATTAGTCAAAGAGAATCCGGACATTGATCCCAACACTTACATGCCCGATGGCCGATACAATCACATTATGCAAGTGCAAGAAAGGCTTAATTTCCTACGTTTCTTATTAAAAGTATGTTATCAATTATTTGCAATACACCGTCAGTTCTGGCATATTTGATATAATTGAACAATGGTTATGTTTTTATGTAGGACGGTCAATTATGGTTATGTGAGGATCAAGCAGTGCAAATTTGGCAATGTTTAGCAGAACAAGGCGTGTTCGTGTCAGACCGGGAAGCTTGCTTTAAGTGGTTCTCAAAATTAATGGGCGACGAACCAGATCTTGATCCAGCAATAAACAAAGATTTCTTCCAAAACAATATACTGCAACTAGACCCAACATTACTTACAGAAAGTGGCATTAAGTGTTACGAGCGATTTTTCAAAGCCGTTAATTGGAAAGAGGGGAAATTCAAATTGAAGAGAAGAACATTTTTTATGAATGACGTTGACCTAATTGGTTCTGATTATTTGTGGCGGGTAAGTAGAATTATAATTTCAATGTTTTTGTACTAATGATACCTGGCATTACTTGTTAATGAATGCGTCCTACTATTGGTACATTTAGGTAGTAACTAATAGCCCCGAAGAAATTGCTAATCGAGCCATAGAACTTTTAAAGGAAGTAAACACTAATTTAGGACCACGACTTCATTCTTCGATCCTGGCTTTTCATGTAACGTGCATAGGAGAGTGCATGGACAGATTGAAAGCACACTACGATACTGTGTCTGTTTTGAGTAAAGTATACCTTGAGGGGAAAGAGGAACGCGAAGAACAGGTGTCAAACAAAATTAAAATGGAAGCCATGAAAATGTGTCGTGTGATGAAAGTGTTGCAAGAATACATAAATGAATGCGATTCAGCCTTTCCTGTGGAACGAAGAATATTACCGTTACATAGGTACAATTCATTCTTGGTTTATTAATCTTTGTAATACGTTCTACTATCTTCCTTTATCTTATAGAGCAACTCGTGGGAAACACCTGTCTCTGATTATTCGTTTTGCAAATCCTGGTCTTAACGTAGACGATGTAGATATATTCACGCATAGTAATGATACATTGGGATCATTGAGGCGTCAAATACTGCGCAGAATTAAAGCGAATGGGACAAATGTGAAACTCGACTTATTTCTCAATGGAGAGTCATTAGAACCAACGGACGACAAGAAACTTCTCTCTCAAACTCCATTAAGAGATAAAATGGTTTATATCAATAACAATAATGTTTACTAATATACAACGCTCGTAAATGATACGATAACATAAATATTATTTTTCTAGTTATTATCTGCAAAACTGAGTCAAGTAAACAGCAACATACCGAGCTCACCAGAGAGTAGTTCGGATAGTTCTACTAGTTCTCCCCACCATCCATATGATGGGCCAAATGTAGAGGCAGAGCATAGTTTACCGGGCGTGGTATGTTAAATCGTTCTTATTATGCAAAATTGTAAATAATTCTGAAGGGAACATCTCTAAATAACTGTATATTTATAACAGGTCATATCGCAAAGATCGCAGTACGCTACGTTTTTCTTTCAATTGGCAGATCTGGGATGCACACTTCAGCACTCACAGTTACGTGACGGTGCACGGAACCTTTTACAATTGGTGCCACCAGATACCCTTACCGTGTCACGATTACAGTGGTTATTTAGTCTCGTTAAAGACGATGATAATATAGATAATGCTCTTTGTAATGAACAAAACACTACAGTAGATTCTTTATTTTTTACTTCAAGTCCTAGCCAAGTTTTATACAATTTAGAGGCAAGTCGGAATATCTGAGTTCACATAAGTCGTGAAAAGACGTGTTATAATGTATTAATAATAATTAATGATTCATCTGTGTGTTTCAGGTTTTATATAGTCTGTTAATGCCGGCTCTGGATCCATTGTCTGAGAAAGCATTTGAGTTTCAATGCAATTTCATCAAGAGCGGTGAAGCTGAAGTAATTCTGGAGATGTTAAGTAAAAATAAATTCTTACCGAATGCCGACGAAACCACGAAACGGGCAGCGTATTTGACGGTGTTAAAATTGTGTAAACTATTGCTGACGATAGTGGGTAACGTTATGGTCTGTGTGCTGGACGAGGTGCAAGGGATTTCAGAGAATCAAGAGAATCACGCTCACAACAATCGATCACCGTTACCGGTTTTGAAGCAAGCGTTGCAAAGCGTACCTAATCAGAACACGGAGTACATGTTGAGAAGCGTAGCGGCTAAATTGGCAAAGTATTTAGCGCGTTGGATATCGAGCGGAAGACCCAAATCTGACAAATGTTGGCAGCTTTTTATGCGAGCTCTATCTTGGGAGTTACCGTTGATTGATGTACCGACTATTTGTGCCATAATTAGGCTAGCATGGGCGGCCTCCACAGGCAGTCTGAACAACATAAACGCGTCCGTTGAAATGCTTCACTCACTACACGAATCAAAGGAAAAGGAGACAGTGAATAATCCTGACAACAATGATGTGTTAGTTTGTAAAGAGGCTTTGGAAGTTCTGACGATCGCGTTGGTATTGAATTTGAGCGCTTTAGAATCATTACCAAGGGATAAAATGTGGCACACATTTTTAATAGATCTTGTGCTCCTAAGCCCTTCACCGGTGATCAGAATGGCTGCTGCTGAACAGTTTTTTCTTATATCGACTTGGTACAGTAGCGGTCATCAGTCACTATTATTCGCCATCTCGCTGCTCTTTAGTGTTCTAAATACTACCGTCGTGGAACATGCAAAACAGAGCCACGAGTACTTTCAGTTGTTATGTAGATTGTTAAACTTCGCTCACATGTCTGGATGTCCTCTCACGACAGTTGAGTCGCTGTTGAACATTGAGATAGCGTGGTTGAAGAAGGTACGGGACAATGTTAAGGAGACCGGCGAGAGTCAAGTGGACGAAGCCGTTCTCGAAGGTCATCTCGGTCTCACGAAAGAACTATTGGCATTTCTACCAGCCAGCAAAAAATTCGAGCTCGGTTCCGATGAGACACATGGCACGAACCTAGTGAAAGAACTGGTCGAGGATTTTGTATTTCCCGCGTCGCGTCTAATGCTGCAGCTTCGCAGCACCGGCGAGTTAAGTGCCTCGCAAGCGTGCCCAGTTTGTACAACCCCTCAGTCGACTAGCGCGGCATTCGATTTACTTGTAGGTCTTTGTATAGGCTGTGTACCCAACATGAAACTTCTAGTCACAATGCTCACTGACATGTTCTACTCAGAGAGAGACGAACCGCTAGTAGAATGGGATTATTTGCCGCCGGTTGGGCTCAGACCGCTGAAAGGCTTTGTAGGTTTAAAAAACGCGGGCGCGACTTGCTACATGAACTCGGTATTACAACAATTGTACATGGTTGAGAGCATAAGGGTCGGATTGCTGGCCGCGGAAGGTGCAGCGACAGACCTGAACGAAGACTTTTCCGGTGAAGAACGAATCAAAGGAGATCAAACCATTGAAGCGAACGATAACGACACGAACGAAGAGAAATGCGGGGCGGATGAATCACGGAAGGAATATAATATTGGGATCTTAAAACAAGTCCAGGCCATCTTCGGACATTTGGCTTATAGCAAACTGCAATATTATATACCTAGAGGTCTTTGGAAGCACTTCAAGTAAGCATACGTTCCCTTCAGATATATTGAACATTTATATTAGTGATAGTATATTCATTTTAAACATATATATATCTTGATTTAATACTGTAAAACAAATAATTAATATGTTATACTTATTGGTGCTTCTGATATTATTTTCAGACTTCAAGGTGAACCTGTAAATCTTAGGGAACAACAAGATGCAGTAGAGTTTTTTATGAGTTTAGTGGAAAGCTTAGATGAAGCGTTAAAAGCTTTAGGACATGAACAGATAATGAGCAGGATTCTGGGTGGTTCATATAGTGACCAGAAAATCTGCAAAGGTTGCCCTCATAGGTACCTTTTTATTTCTTACATTCTGCTTTTTTCGGTAAGCTGTAATACCGCATTACATTATCTACAGATATTCCAAGGAAGAGCCGTTCAGTTTGATAAGCGTGGATATTAGGAATCACAGTAATTTATTAGACTCCCTCGAACAATACGTAAAAGGAGAATTATTGGAAGGCGCAGACGCTTATCATTGTGACAAGTGTAATAAGAAGGTATAGCCTTCAATTTTGAAATAAATTGTCATTGAAGATTGCAGTTCAATTATGTTAACAAATGAATGCTAATATTTAATCATTAAAATTGTTATGCTTTTAAAGGTTGTCACCGTGAAACGATTGTGTGTCAAGAAGTTGCCGCCGGTACTAGCGATTCAATTAAAAAGATTCGACTATGACTTCGAAAGAGATTGCGCCATCAAGTTCAATGATTATTTTGAATTTCCAAGAGATTTGGATATGGAACCTTACACTGTTTCTGGACTGGCTAAAGTGGAGGGAGAAGTTATAGACTGTGATTATGAGGAATCGATGAAAGGAACTTGCACTAAATACCAACTAACTGGCATCGTAGTGCATAGTGGTCAGGCTAGTGGCGGCCACTACTATTCTTATATTTTGCACAGGTACTACAATGAGCATACAAAGTCTAGCAGTATAATTGTTTAATATTAATTGTCGAAGCCTATAATGCAGTGCAACTTTCATGTAGAGTAATTTTTAATGTTTGTACGATAGGCAAAGTGACGGCATCGCAAAGTGGTATAAATTCGACGACGGCGACGTTACAGAATGTAGAATGGAGGAAGAAGAAGAAATGAAATCTCAATGTTTCGGCGGTGATTACTTGGGAGAAGTGTTTGATCAGATGCTCAAACGAATGAGCTATCGAAAACAGAAGCGGTGGTGGAACGCCTATATGTTATTTTATACCAGGCTAGATGTAGAGGAAAATTCTTTAATGAAAAGCGTTAATGAACTATCGTTGTGTGAGTAACGTTTAGTCTCTCGGACTTATCAAAAAGTTTCAGCAACGCTAATTAAAGTATTTCTACTTGCAGATACGAAATTAGGAGTCATGAAAATGCCACCAGCCATTGAATATAGCGTCAGGAAGCAAAATATAAAGTTTATGCATAACCGAAACCAGTTCAGTGCAGAATATTTTCAATTTATCAAGAGACTTGTATCCTGTAATCCTCATAATATAAATCGACAAAATATGAATGAAAAACTTGTGAGTTGACAGAATGAAAAATAATGTTCATATTGCTAATAACTTATAATGGTTTTTATGATTTTTTTTGTAGAGTCCAGAGCAAGAAGAACTTGGAATGTTATCTGTTCAGTTAGCATCAAGATTCCTGTTCTACACAGGTTTCCATACAAAAAAGACATTACGAGGTAACGCTATGGATTGGTATGATATCGTTTGCCACCATTTGCGCAACAGTAAAGCCGTGCGGTCCTGGTTTGCTCATAATGTGCTGTTTAATCATCCACATAGGTATCACGATTTTTTTTAGTATATAAGCATGAGGATAGAATATGTCGATATTTAACGAAAGTTATTCATTGTCTTCAGATTTTGCGAGTACCTTTTGAGCTGTCCTAGTTCAGAAGTTAGAACAGCTTTTCTCAAAATTTTGGTATTTCTTGCACATGTTTCACTTCAGGATGGCCCATGCGTGCCACCTAGTTTAAACGCACCAAGTAAGTTTTTGATGTCATTCATTTCTTTTTAATTTAATATCTATGTATACATATGTAAGAATACATTCTGTTTATAATATAGAATACCTAGTTAATATAACAAATACCTTCATGAATTTTTCGAATTATTTCAGCCATACTTTTGGACCCAACAGCAACGCTTAGTGATCATTTATTGCATGCAGTTCTTTCTTTACTTCATCGCGAAATTTCAGATCATGGGCGTCATTTGCCACATTACTTTTCCCTGTTCTACACATATGCGTCGCTCGGTCTTGCTGAAAAGGCCCAATTGCTTAAGGTGAGCGTAATGCGTCTTACAAACATCTATTTACCATGGAAAATATCATATTTTCTACTTTGATTACAGTTAAATGTCCCAGTTACGTTTATGTTACTTGCGATCGACGAGGGGCCTGGCCCATTAATTAAGTATCAATTCCCTGAACTAACTAAATTGCACCAAGTAGTTAGTATGCTAATACGTTGCTGCGATGTATCATCGAAGACTCAGTCAAGTCATGGAGGAGCGCCTTTACCAAACCCATATGGAGACCCAGCGTGTCAAAATGAATATGTGATGCCTATTCAACCACAGGCAGCCGATATTCTTTTTGTCAAAAATAGGTAAACATTGTGAATATTTTTTAAACGAAGAGTAAACCAGTGCCAATGAGTCGAATCATACTTTTATTAACAGCTATACGAAGAAACTACTCGAAGACGCCGATGTTAACGTCACTGATGTTACCTTTACCGACACTGTAAAATTGCTTCAATACTGCTGTTGGGAAAGTCCAAATTTGTCACGAACAGTACTCAGCGAATTATTGTGGCAAATTGGATTCTCATTCACGCACGATCTGAAGCATCACACGGATCTGTTGCTAGCCATGCTTCTTATGGAGGACTCATGGCAGACACACCGTGTTCATAATGCGCTTAAAGGCACGTATTTCGAATACATATATCAACACCTAGTGTCAACTATGGTGTTACAATGTGCCTCTTATCAGTTTCTAAGAATGCCAAAATATTTTTAGGTGTACCGGAGGAGAGAGATGGTTTATTCGAAATAATACAAAGAAGCAAACACCATTACCAAAAGAGAGCCTATCAGTGCATCAAATGTATGGTGCACCTATTCAGTAAGTGTAGACCTGCACATCAACTTCTACACCATAGTCCTGAATTAAGGAGGAAGTGGATAAACGCTATCGACTGGCTTCACGAAGAACTCGAAAAGGTGTGCTATACAGTATAACGAAATCATCTATAAAGTGTGGATTTTTATGTAAACGACATTTAATCTAATTTCAGAGACCGTATGCTTCTACAGCCACTTACCCTCACACGTACAGCAACTGGTCTCCGCCAGCACAATCCAATGATTCGACAAACGGCTATGTCTTAGAGCGTAGCAACAGCGCAAGGAAAACTTTGGAGAAAGCTTGCGAACTGTGCCCTGAGGTAGAACAAGAAATGGAGGACCCGAGCGAGGACTGCGCGGAGGAAGCAGACAAATATCAGCCACAGAATAGGAGGGATGCAATGCGGATGGAACGCAATTTAGAATTTGTGTTTTTGTAAATATCTGTATTATCCTTATTTACTACCGTCAGTTGAGTGTCTCAAGCTAAATGATCATCTAACGTATTCTGAGCTGGCATGTAACCGAGTTTCTATAGAAATGCCTGATATTTTGGGTGGTCGCGTTACTTTTGGACACCCTTCGTAATGGTAGTTTTCACTTGATTAGGCGGATTGTTCTGAATTCCTTTCCTCTTTTTGTCTTTTCCAGTTATTCCGACGCGAAAGCACTACAGCGTTTCCTGCAAGAACCAGAACCGCAACCTGGACCATCTCCAGTTCACACTCCTCTTTTAGCCCATCAGTTGCATAGTCCACAGAACTGTGAGTCATCACAAAATACCAGCCGGGATGCATAATGAATCCTAATTACCATCGGCGTTCTACCAAGTTGCTGTCACGGTGAAACAAATCCAAGCTACGTAGATGTAACTGCGCCGGCAGCTTGGTGCCGAACGATAGAGTCACCTGTACAGATCTAACAATCGCAAAAGAATCTGTTCTTTATTTTGCAACTGGTATTCTCACGAACTTTGCATTTGCAATTCTCTTATCGAGTCTTAACTGTGGGCAGTTCACGATTTCGTATAAACGGATAAATGATACAATGGTAAATAACAGCCATATTTGCACGATCGAGAAAAAAAAACGGAAAACACACCTTTAGACACACTGCAAGACACCCATACATACACATACACACACATAAACACACGATTATAGAGAAACCAGAGTGTAGGCGAATTACGATTAAGGATCAGAATTTCTACGTATTGGTTGAGGCAACCAATTTCTCGTCAATGATTTTTTTCTTATGCCTAGAGCAATTTACCTCATTCTTTATTCCGCGTATCTATGAATCGGTTACGGCTTTCGAGTTCAAGACAATGGATGTCGCGCTAGGAAGAAATTGCCCGAAATGGGTTGATCGAAAATAAGGAGAGAGAAAAAAAAATATAAAAAGACAGAAAAATAATTGCGATATTTAGAAGACCGACCTTGCCTCGATTAATGCATACGAATTCGCGTGTAGGAATACGATAAGATTGTATAAATGTATAGTGAATAGTGTTATGGAATCCCGTCTCTGCCGAATAGCATAAAGAAAAAAAAGGAACAAAGGTATAAAAAAGAACATGAGTTTCCGTATGCCTATGTAAATTTGTTACTAATAAAAGAAAAAGTTGAAGTGGAACTTTCTAAGGTCCGAAGGATGATAAGGCTTTAAGAGAGCTAGAGCAAGAGAAAAAAAGAAAGAGAGAGGGAAAGCTGTGTGGTTTATTTAATAATCGGAAGGAGCAGAGCCGCAGACGAAGAAAGGAAGAAAAACCAAAAAAATGAAAAAATAAGAAAACATACGTCTGTCGATATTTCGCTATTTTAGTCTTTTGTGACATACATGTGAAAAGGAAAGGCAAGAAGAGGAAATTTTCTTGTACTTAATCTCTCGAGCATCAAAGAAAGGAGTCCACTGCCCAAGAATTTTAGACACGTATACCGATGATGCCTCCCATCGTGCTTTTTTCAGTTCATCCGATTTTTGAAAGGGTTGTGCCTTCGACATTGTGCGACTCCGTTTTATATTCTTAGGTAGATATTTAAGGATCAAGTTGTTGCTTCGAATTTCGATTACTTCTATTTTCTTGTCTGTTACGTTTTGACTACTCAAGAAAAATGCTAAAAGGGATAAGGAGGGAGAGACGGATAGAGAGAGAGAGAGAGAGAGAGAGAGAGAGAGAGAGAGAGAGAGAGAGAGAGAGAAAGAGAAGCTGAAAGAAAGAAATGAGAGTCCATGAAATTAAATGATTCTTTCAAAATAAGGTGGCAAAGAATTTATTAAATTATGCGAGTAATCTATGCCGTATATAACCGATAGACATCGAAACTATTATGACTGGGGCTATTCGAATGCTTTGCGTGCACTCAAATGCTTCGAATATCCCTCGAATATTGCAATACTTGAATGTTGCATTCGAATCAATCCTCGCGTACTCAATAAAATAGATATACTTTGTAATGGTAAATCTACCGAAAGTGATTCGAACATCACGTTCGCATGATTGTGTACTGTACAATGTATTTACAAACCGTAGTTCAAGATTTAAATATACTACTTTATTCTCCATATTTGTAAATGGTATAAAAGAATGCGTTGTGTATGCTTGTATAAAATAACAAGTAATTTCATAAACTTCAAAGAATCTGATTGTTCGACGTAAGATTCGCTGCAACTTGTATGTGACTCGTAAATTTCTGTACAGTGTACATGCAACTATTCGAATGTAATATTGCAACCTAACGATTTTAATAAATAGGCTGCGGATATGCAGATATAGATTTTCATCATTTACAGAGACTGGGATCGAATGGAAATTTTTGTTACTTCGCTGATGACTATGATGTTTCTAATAATAGTAAATTATCTCTTTGGTAAACTTATCGCTGACCGTTAGACAATCAAATATGCTATAAATGCATAAAACCGCAGTCTACTATACAATATTGTTTTGATCCATAAGCGATGTCGTTTCTTATTTTTTCTCAAATGTTCGAATGATATTTTCAACGTTGAACCAAAAAAAAAAGAAAATAATTGAAAGATCAAATACAAAAGATATAAGTGATTAGTTACATAATAACTATTAATTAACAAGAACGACACTGCTTATGCCGTAGCTCGATGGTATTCTGCGAATGCAGCAAAACATATGAGAACTTAGTTCATTCTCGAATATTATTCCACGGATATTCGAGTATTCGAATTCGAGTTCCATCTTGAACAAAGAAGAAATGATCGGTCGTGTAGCCCCAGTATGACTCGAAACCAGGCATCAAACTTCTATTTTAGCGTAACGAGTTGCGGCAAAGCAAGGAGAGGTGAGTTTTGCTTGACGTCCAAAATTTTTACAAAGAAGAGTAAGCAAAGAGAAAACGATAATGAAACAAAGAAGGAATTGAAATGAGCGTGGCGGTAGCAACACAAGTATGAGGTGTGAAACAAATCCAAGCACTAATTTGTATCGTTCTATGGTACGCAATCCATCGTTTGGAGGGTGAGCTGTGGCCTTTTCTTCGCGGAGAATGTTTTTGAACACAAAGAAAGAAACGTTTCCTGTTCCATATAGTGACGAAGAAAACATGCATGTTGGTATAGCGAAATTTCATTAAGAAGAGACCCGTGGACGAATCTTGGTGCTTGAAAACGACTCACGAACCGGCCATGGCTCTGACTTATATTGAGTGAACAATATGTTATATATATACATAATATATATATGTATATATATATAGGAATATAAATATTACATAAAATAATAACCAGATGACAGAAAAACGAGAAGAGTGGAAAACAAGAGGGAAACTACATCCACATGTTGACAAGAATGCAAAAAGGAAAAGGGTGAGGAGGAAAGAAGCGAACACCGTGTGTATACATAGGAATTATTTGCGTGTGAAATGCGAAAGCAACGACAACGTCAGGACACCAGGAAACTAACGACACATTGATTATTGTTCGTATTTATCAAATATTCACGTTAAACAGTGTACCAAATTATATGATAGCTTCTATCGGTTAAAAAGTAATAATAATAATAATAATATAAATAATAATAATAACGATAATGGTACCTAATCTTACTCAGACATGTACATATACAAACTGCTTTTTATATGTGATAAAAATTTATTATATTCCTATTATACATTGAGGTTAGTAACGCTATTGTAAATCCTGGTTTTTTGTACACAGAGACTGTATGTTAAGTTCAGTTCTTTCTTTTTGTTTCTTAAAAAAAAAAAAAAAAAACACGAGAGAATGTAGTCTAACGATTATTTAATATTTAATTGTAAAACCGCTGGACAAAGCGTAATCTTGTATCATATATACATATACATACGTCTTGATTTTCATTCAAAAAAAAAAGAAAAAAAAGAACGAATTCACTGTCAAGATTTTGAGTGGTCGAAACCTCGGATATTCTCTGTCACTATTATACAAGGTGTCCCGCGGGAGAACGTCGCAAAGAAATTTCAGGACTGTCTTTCAAACCTCGCGGAGACATTCGCGAACGTAGAAACAACCGAAGGAAATCGTAATTGAAATTTTACGTGAAAAATTTAATAGGAATAGTCTCTGCGATCGTTTGTAGAACATATTACGGGAGCTCGAATCTTAGAAACGATGCGCACGGAAACAGAGTTACATTTTTCGTTTTCGGTTTCCACTTCTGCAGAAAGTTTAAGGAAAGCCCTGCATTTTTATGATAACAATCGGGACACCCTGTATACTCGCTACCGCTCACAAGTTTGAGATCGCTTATAGTATTCATGGTTGGAGAAAGAAAATAAAAGATAATGTAACTTAGTGTTTCATGTCTTCATTGTTATTAATTCTCTCTAGCCGATATACAAGGTGTCCTGTAATTACTAGCGCAACAGGAAAGTGACGATTCCACGTGGGAAAAGATGTGTTTTCCCCATTAGTTTAGCAAATAAAACCACACTGTTGAACATATTTTTATAGACATTGCTGGAAGTAGACGTAATTAAGACACGCTAACGTGGTAACTAAAATATTCGAGGATGCATTCACGCGATGATGAGTTTTCCATAGTTATATAATCGACAACCATATACATATATACTACGTAACGATTTGATCCTATAATGTCAACTTCTTTCTTCGCGTGGAATCACTATCATTTTCTGCTTGCACTGTCAGCTGCAGCACACCTTTTATTTTCACAATTAAAGCGATGTATAGAATGAGCTGAACGTTACGGTACAACTAAATAAGCGACTAGTGGATGCAACTTAACCGATCTGGGAACGAAGCTTCGTTCTCTAGAGATATAGCTCACAGAGAATGAATAATGAATTATTTTTTGGAGAAGCTTCATAGAAAAAGATCGATCACATTATTTTCACATAGGTATTTTGTAATGTAGATTCAATCCTTCCCTGGTAGTTTCGCGGAGTTCCGGCCATGCCACATATAAGAATGTAGAACTCCCAATTATAATTTTTCCGAAAGAAAACCTGTGGCTCGCTTCTCGGCGAACAAATGATCCCAAACTTTTGAATGGTGGTTTTAACACTTTATTTCGAAAAGAAGCGACGGAGTTACGAGAACGATTCCTTTGCGACAATCGGTCACATGCTCTAATTAAAGGATCATTTAATTATTCTGTTGAACGCGGGCATTCTCATTTGTCGCTGCTATTGGTACAATCTGACGGACCTACTACTACACAGTGGAACCGATCGACCGATTCTAAATTCAAGGAAAGCATACTTTTCCCGACTTCTTCAAAACAATTTACCACCACGCAATTTCTCCCAGTTCGAAAGCGTTATTTTCAAAAATTTAATCTCGCTAAAAAAAACGATGGCAGTTTCTCAGAGGTCGCATCCGTTATCGTGAAAAATTCCAACTCTAAGCAGAACGCGTCGAAATTCAACGTTTCTGGCGTTTCTTTGCGAAGCTTGGCGCATCTCGAGTGACTTTAAGTGACACTAGTAACGATCACACATTTTGGAAAATATCATTGGGATACCAGATTTCGAATAAATCACCACCAAAGTATCTGTTACCTGATCCTCCAGAGGAAGAAGACACTGTGACGCCGGAATCGAGCATGTTTTCGCGAATGATAACGAATGGAGGAATTCGAAATTGAATTGTTTGCGTTATCGCGTGGAGCATCATTGGAAGCGAATTGCTACGGTAAAAGCTGGAAAATCGAACGCGATTTCCAATCTGGACGGATCTAAGGCTCGATTAAAATTCGAAGGTGAATGCGCATTGACAACGAAGGAAAATCGTTAAAGCTGTACAATTGTATATTTCATTCACGAACAAGCACGTTTTTCTCGACCGAGATCTGACTAACTGGGCAATGACAAATGACAAAAGACAAAAAGAACTCCTCCTGCCCGTGGCATTTTACCGCAGTCGTTTCTTTTTTTCATTTAGAACCGTAAAGTTTCCTTCGTTAGGTCCGAAGCTAGAGCTCTTGTGTTTCGGGGCACCCTGTGTACGCGTAACGTTAGTATTACACAGTGTATCGCAGATACGTCGACTAGAATGTCTCATTTTTCCGTTGTCCTATATTAGGACGAGCCACTGCCTCGCTCGAGTTCGACACAACGATGTTTTCTGCGAATAAAGACAAGACCGGTGGACAAACAAAAGGAAAATACACATAAACACATCAGAGAAAGAGAGAGAGAGAGATAGAGATAGAGAAGCAAGTTTCGTGAGAAGCATAAGAAATACCAGATAGACACGTGAATAAATAAATCATTTTGCTGGTGCATGATCGTCGCAAACTGCACAAACCGGTCATTGCGTTTGTTGGCACGAATCCGATCGATATGGCGCGTGGTGCAGCGAACCCATCGAATTTAGCTGGAAGAAATTTGCCGCGTCTCTTCACACGTGTCCGTGGATATTTCAGGAATTGGACAACGTAGCGATACCATTTTTGTCGTACGATTTGTTTCTGCTAATCAACCAATCGAGTCGAACGTGATTACAACTGAACACGAAATCTAACCGCGTGCACCGACCGAATTTCATGGTGAATACGAATTTTTACGAATTTGAATTTAATCCATTAAAATACGAATTTTAATTAGAAAACCGTTAAAACACGGTTTCGTCCAGCTAAACTGTGGTTTTTTTGTGCAATGTGCGACGATTTGTATGAAACGATCGTCTGTTCTGTAAGGATATAATGAATGTATGTAATCGTATATGGTCGACGATTAGAGTGGAACGAATTAAAGAGACACCAAGAATGAGATTTTTAAACGCGATGAGGCGAGAGAGGCAGAGCGAGAGAGAGAGAGAGAGAGTGAGAGAGAAAGTGAGTAAACAAAGACTATAATGACGCACGAGTATATGATATCGCGATGCACGCTGCTTTCCTTTCGATCAGAGATATTCGCAGGACGAATAAATACGCGATGGGACGTTCGTTCAATGTTCCTCGACACTTTCGTTGCCTGTTACTCGCCTCGAAGAGCCAAACAGCAGATTTGCTCGCAAACAAAAATTTCCTGGGACTGAGATCAACGAAAAATTCATATGCTCTGTCGGCTACCGAATAAAATCGAAAACAATAACGAATTTCGAGATATCGTGTATGCTACGAATGAAAATCCTAGCGACAGTTGACACACAGTGTCTACTGCAGAGCCTAAACTGCGACAAGGTTTTTCATTTTATTTGGCACCCGATAGAGTACGTGTTTTCCTTTGATCGCAATTTCTATGAATCTCGGTTGGAAATGAAACGTTAATATTTATAGCAAGGTGTCGAAATTACACAAGCCTACGAAATTCATGATTATTAAGATAAGCTCGTAAAAATGAACGTCGTAGAACACAGGCATCACGGTGAACTTTGCACTAACAACTTTAGAATGCGGTCTCCTGCCGGTGTTGATTTTGACGTCCGCAACTGTGAAACGTTTGTATATTCTTTAGTTTACTTACGTATATGTTTATATAGACCCACGTGTAAACATATACGCAACGTCCGTCGTTAACGTCCTTTACGAAGACGCCTGTGTGCGACCGCAGTTTTATCGATTCAATCTACCACGGCGATATTAAAACAGAATGGCCAGTCCGTGAGCCGTATCGAATTTCGACAAAGCGTAATGATCTTGGCAATTGATTTTCACGGTGTGACGGCGCAGCTCCTTCGATCGGGCGCAGATAGCGCAATATCAGGGATATACACACCGTGTGTTGTACCGTAACGCTGTGGTTGTTCCGCTTGCAGTTTGCCTATGGCTTTCGCCTGTACTTTTTTACCGTGAAAGGGATCGGGAACGTGTTTACGCACGGTCGCGGGCTTTTAGTATCGCTTTCATATCGAGCCGAGAGATAAATCGCCAGACTGCGGAGGTTTCGACATGTTCTCCCAAGCCACGAGCCCGCGAAATTATATCGTCTATCTTGTTTTCTTCGGGAATCGTTTCACTGGATTGTAAATAAAACGGCTACACCGTCTAAATTCTATCGGGATTTTGTACCGCATGATTTTCACAACGTGTTTTCTACGTCACGAAGCTCCGCAGTCTTCTACGAGACGAGAATGCGTGCGAGCGGTCGAGAGAATGAATGAGAGAGATTATTCCTGTTTGGCAATGGGGAAGCGGTTGTTAAAGTAGCCTTTCGTCGTGAACCGGTGAAGCGAACGATCTGTAGAACCTTGTGAAAAGAAACGGAAATCGAGAACTCGGAGACGGGGCTGTTTAGTCTTGATTTTGCGAAGAGATGGCGGGGCACGCGCCGAAACGATCACGATGGCCAGAACTCTCGCGGGCACGGCGCACGACTATATGAGACGATGATTGTTCCTCGAAGACGACACAGAGACGGAGGAGGAAATACGGTCCCGCGTCGTTTTAAGATCGCGCATTTACGTTGAGCATTTCATCGAATCGAGTCGAGCATTGATCGCAGTCAAGGAACGGGAGAGAATGAGTTTTGAAGCTCGACCAACTGAGTCTGCAGCCCCACAGACGCGGAGGACCGTCCGTCGACGCGCCCTTATATATTTATGGTCCCTCGCAGACTTTCGATAATATAAATATTAATTAAGATTGTATATTCTCGATTTCGAAGGCGCGGATGGACGGCCAACCGTCGGGGTCGCAGACGACGGTTCGTCGTATATACGCGGAGGTTTGATCCTCCGTTGAGAAAAAGGGGTCCACCCCCCCCTCTGTGCCTCCACGGAGCGAACAGCTTCGCAGACCCCTGAGAATCTTTTGTGTATTATTTCTAACAGAATGTAATAAAGTACGGTTTAAAAAGAACCCGAACCGGTCCGTTACGGTATTCCTTCTTACTTTCCCTTCTACGATAGAGAATTACAATTTTATGCTTTGGTTAATTGAATATTGCCACCTGAAGCCACTTTCGATTCAGAACGTGACAGTTGTTCAGCAAAAAATAGTTTCAGATAAGGGAATGAATCTTTGACTAGGCACCTACCTACCTTTGCATTTTCTTTAACACTTTGACTGCCACGCCAATAACCTCAAAAATTTCATGAAGTTGAAGTACTTTGTTCAATCAAATTAAGATTGAAACGCTAAGTTGTACGACAGGAATTACTTTCTCAACAATCTTACATTTTTCAGATCCTAATCAAATTTGGAAAATATGACTAAAATATGACTCAAATTTGGAAAATATAATTCTGTTTCCCTGTATCGGTGTGATGCGGCAGTCAAGGCATTAAACACTTCAGTGAATTGAAAATAATTTCAGCAGACCGAATATTTGGAGAATCAATAATATTAGGAAATGACACAGAAAAGAATCGTGACCACATGATTCATTTCAAAAGTATTGTGTTGGTAGTATGAATAATAATCACGTTATCGAATAGACCATCGCTAAGCGTTGTTATTTCGTACTATCTCTGACTAATATTGACGAGGAGTGGGATTAAAATTCGACCATATTATAGTAATGGATTTGCTAATATACTAAGTAGATTTATAAGCCTATGACGGAAAATTTTGATAACAAATTACCGAAGTTAAATTAACTTCTAAACGATGGATTCTACCGATTGATATTACAAAATTAAAAGTAATTCAATACAAATCGGTCTATGGATGGTAAAATCATAAATGTGACACTGATCATGTAACTATAATATTTGCATTGATCTTTTATTGTCGATAACAGTTTCACAAGACAGGATGGTAGACGAGAGAAAATTATCCTTCTACGTAAATTAAAGACGTAAAATAAACTTTCTCTAAAGCATTCTTTGCAAGGAAAATCTATTAAACTATGTTTTCATTGTACTATCCGTCCAATAAATCCTAGATTCATTGAATAAACGAATTCTCTTTCCTCGATATAACGAAGTGGAAATTAATGTTTCCCATCCTTTAATTTCTGTTAAATATTATAAACTTCAGCGTAAGTTACAGACTCTTCATTGTTTATTTCAGGAAGAATCGTCCCCTTATCTATTGCGCCACCAACGAATTTATCATCCTATACATATAAACTTTCATGTTCAGTCATAATAATGATTTTTCAGACATCACCCCATTGACCAAACATCACAAACGATAAATGGATGATTGGATATTGATGATAAACTACGATTGGATATTTACTATTTCCAAAGCTGCGTGCACCGTAACAGATAAGTGTCTAGACGAGATGCGTAATTTGATAACGATCTCATATATTTGACTTACGAAAAATCTCAACAACAGTCAAATCGTTTATAATATCGAAGGTCGGTCGGGTGCACAATGATACTGATTCATCTCGCGGGTCTCGCGAATGTACAGAAACCGTTCATTAGTCTCTGCGAAGATAAATCGAGAGTTAATACACAAGGAAACTAGATAGGGCAAACAGTTTTATCAGTAATATTAAAAAACGCGTCCGAGGGTTATCGTCGCGGCTTCCAGAGGCTGCCGCAGTCGGTTACGAATCGTGGGACCAGCTAAGTGATCGCTAATTTCACTTCAATTTATATTTCGCTTGCGAAATTTCATTTTAATCGGTCAGCGATTTTGTATCTCAAGGTAGATGCACCGTGTATATGACAGTGCTACAGAGACTTCAACGATATAAAACGATATATTCAGCGATATAACGCTTAAAAAATCGTTTTCTTTTTTTCTCTCTCGAATGAGAGAGAAATGAAATCTGCATAGAACTTGATTAAAGTTTATCGATTGCCATCGAAGGGATGTCACGGTTGTGAGGAGGTGAACGAAGATCGTTGATCGAATCGAGCAACCCTGTTACAGTGAAAATTGAATTCGATCCATCTTATATCAGAAAAAATGTCTCAGTTCGTCTGCGTGGAGGATTACGAAATATACGCGACCAAACACTTGCCACCCGCCGTGAGGGATTATTATAATTCGGGGGCGGGAGAACAGTTCAGTTTGAGATTGAACACGGAGGCTTTCAGAAAGTACGTATGCAGACACGTGAGATGGTCTAAATTAAAACTGGAATAGTCAGATAGTTGTATACGCTGATTAAAAATGAAATAAATCGTATTCATTTTAAAAAGTAGAGCAGAATAATATTAAAACAGTTAAAGTGTTTGATAATGAATATAATTAAAAATAGAGGATTGCTAACTAGTATGAAACCGTTTTCTGGAGAAAAAGTAAGTAGAACAAATAATTTACAGATATAGGATACGGCCTAGATTTTTAAAGGATGTTTCTAAACGTGACTTGAGTACCACAATTTTGGGCGAAAAAATTTCCATGCCTTTGGGAGTTGCACCGTCGGCGATGCAACGCATGGCACATCCTGATGGTGAACTTGCAAACGCAAGAGGTAAAATGCAATTTTAATACATACATACATACATACATACATACACGTGAAATGCTATATTTTCTTTTATTTTCATCCAGTGTTGTTCCGATAGACTAGGTTTGCTTTTGATTTACCGTCGATTACATTTATTAGAACTCATATAGATTTAATAAAAATGTTTAATCAATACAAACGTCTTACAAAAATAGTTCAACAAAAACGTACCGCGATCACAGTTGCATAGAATTTTCTCGTCCTTCGTTATTGTATAAATTGTCATTAAATGTACAATGAATATATAGTACAGAGGATAAGTGAAGATTGTTAAGAATGATCTATGATTTTTCTTCTCTACTATTTCTCATTACAAAATAGAATATTTTTATAAAATACTCCGTTCTTCTTTTATACAATAATCGATCGTTTATACGTTACATAATTACAAACACAAACGATATTGTATATCGGAGACCATAAACAGATTATTACGTGATTCATGCTCGGTAGTGTACGCTTAAAGATGATATGTTCGCAGATATCTTCAAACTATTATCGTTTCCGAGACATATTTCGATCGTGAATGGAATTTTTGGTTTATTTGAAACAACTTTACAAAAGAATTTAGCTTAAGGTTATACAGAACTACAAGAACACTTCGTTAATCATTCGGGAAACTTAGTTAGTTGTTCCACAATTTGGCATTAAAGAAATGTATACGATCAGTTCTTACCTAGTCGTTCTACCTACATCGTAATAATCGTCTGTCGTATATAAAGAATTGAGCGTTAAAGCGAACGTTATTTTTATAAAGTAATTACTGTAATTAATGTGTTGTTTTAAATGCAGTTATATGTTTAAGGCACAACAGAGGGTTTGTACGATATTTACAATGATGTGAATTGCTTCGAAGGAAAGGTTTCATACAATGGTGTATTGCTACAATGAATACTCGTCGTGGAACAAAACATAGTATGATTCCTCCAAAGGACGTTTCCTTGAGCAGAATCGTGAAAAGAGAAAATTTGAATACAGAATTTCCCTTTTTTGACTAGTTAATGTAAAGGAAGTGTGTTCGTATACACGTGTCTAAGTAAAAATGATATTGAAACAGAGACTATAAATCTATGGCAAGTAAAAAGCGGATTAATCAATGTCGTCTGGGTCCCACATTGTCCCAATTATTGATGGCCTTCATATTCACTTTCTCGATCCTCCATTTCTGTGTGGCGGATGCCGAATCACAATTGGTCACGAATACTTTCTTGCTTGCTGGGTCAGTGTCCAAACACCTGGACGAATAACCATGCATTAACCATTGTTTTTCAATATTGTAACGCCACAGTTGGTTCCCCTGGCCTCCGTGGCAAGGATACAGAGTCACGGGAGCCTTTGTGTCCCCTCTGGACACGTCGAAACATTCGGTGCGATCCTTGGGTCTGATATCTTTGTGCCAAGTCAGTCGGAATTCCTGTTCTCCATCGATCCTAAAATCGTCTTTCTTACAGATATCGACTACCACGAGTCCGTCTTTTTTTCTCCTCTTCGTATCGAGACAGAGCTCTGGCACTCCCATGTTGCGGACCTCTCCTGATGCGAAGTCATCTGGTTCTATAGGAGGATACACGTCAACCAGATCAAAGGCTATGTTGTCCATAAACCATTTGAACGATTTGCAGTGAAGTCTGCGCCTCAAATTTCGTTGCTCAGTTAGATTACCGGGATCTAACAATCTTAAATGAGGTCGCCTTTTATAGATATATTCGGCATACTCATCCATCCAAACTTCTGCAACTCTCTTGTAGTTCTTTCCTAAAAAGTCCCCTTTCATTGGATTGGGGAAAGGAGGGAATTTTCGGTAAATGTGACCTACCCTTGAACAGGGAGCGTCGTACATTTGGCCGCCGCACTGCCAAATTTTAAAGGATAATTCGTATTGCTCTCCTCCCCATATTTCTAGCTCTGGGTCATATCCACCTAATTCCCAGAAAAATTTTGCACTGATGGCAAAAAGTCCTCCTGCCATGACAGGACTTTGAAATGGCTCTGTTGGTTTGTCGAGGTTTTCCGGCAATAGTGGCAATCGTTTATAGTACAATTCCCAGTCGAAAGCTCCCCTGGCACCTTCATCTTGTGCTCTATACTCGAATGTCTCATAGGCTATCACATCGATGAATGGACACACACAAATCTTATAGTTTTGTGCAATAGGCTCTAGCAAAGGTGGCAGCCAATTGACATTGGCTTCGCTATGGGAATCTAAGAATACAAGCACTTTTGCTTTTGCTATCTTAGCCCCAGCCAACCGGCCTTTAATCAACCCAGAACGTTCTGGCAATCTTACAATCTTTACTTTAGGCAAATATTCTACAACATAATCGTTCAATGATTCCTTCAATTCTATTTTTGTACTGGCATCGTCAACCAATATGATTTCCTCGAGAAGGCTCTCCGGAGAACGATTGATCACACTCCAGCAAGTACGCATTAATGTGCTAAAGTGTTCATTATGAAAGGAGACTATCACAGAAACTGAGTCTAGATCTTTTAAGTATTTCTTTTTCCTACAATCTGCGTGCCTAATGTCAGGTATAGAGCGATTCAGGGCAATTAAATCGCTGAGCGCAGCATTAAAACCGTTCACCTGATACAGTTTTTCTTTCAACATGTCCAGAGACGGAGGAAGACTCGCAGGTTTTCCATGTTCACCCATCCCACTTCTTTTTGCATCCTCGGCAATTTTTTTGTAATCGTGCCAATCAATTTTCTTCTCTTCATCATCCTATAAAAAATAATACTACGTTAGTTAAGATTGTAGATAATATTAAAGACAAAGGAATTTCTAATTTTTCTGTAATGATATTTTGCTGTTGAGGGTAGCTACGAAAATCGTTATTGGTATAAACTGGCAACGAACGTGTTAAAGGTGTAAAAAACAGTAAACATTCTATTCAAAGTGTCATATAGAAAAATGTAAACCGTTGACAACCGCGAAAGGGACCCGCAAAAGTGAAAGTACGGTACTGAGCGTGGAATGCAGAAGGTTAAGCTATCGCTAAACCTGTTCCACCTGTGTCCACCAACCTTGTCGTTAAAATGAACAGGTACCTGATTGAGATGCTCGTTGAAACTCTGTTTGGATTCGAGAGAACTTTTCGGGCCGCCGGCATCGACGACGACGAGCGCGGCTGCCGGCGACGTAGCCTCATGGTTAGGAGACGTTCTCACGAAACGAAATATAACGACAGTCAGGAAAACAGTAAAAGCGGCCAGAAAGAAGAACTTTATCAGGCTTATCACATTTCTTCTCATCATCGTGAAACGGTCATGTCGCGTGCACGACACCCAATAAAACCCGCCACTAGCCACCGGCTGGCGAACTATTTGCTCGAAACTAACCTCATATGTACTAAAATACGGTTTATCAGCTGTTATCTGCGATTATAGAAATCGTCAGCAAATAGTTACGGATACACATGGATCTGACACGGTTGCCACGCGTCGACTGAGGATCGATCCATGGAGATCGAAGCACCTTTCAGCCAGCGAGTTGCATTCTCAACGCAGTTGAAATGCATTTTTTCATGCACTTAGTTTGCAGCACTCGACATTCGACAACGTTCACATAATATCTACATACGCATGCACAAATTAGTGCTGCTACCTACCCCCTGCACTTTATCTGCGACTATTTTATTTCAATCATTGGACTACATTAGACCGATTATTTGAGGATTTATACGAATCTTAAATAGTTGGAGTTCATACTGAATTGGCAAAATTTAAATTATATAAAGTTGGTGCTATGATGAAAAGTTTATTCGTTGTCAGCAATCTGGTCGGCAAACATTACCTTGTGATAAGATCTGTTGACATTGTAATATCTTTGCACTTATAATGCGCATTTACAAAGGGTTAGCTGAAAGTCGATTTTACGTAATTGTACGATTTATCGTTGATAAATGAATTCTAATTCTTTAATAGCATCTGATTCTGGGATTCAAATATGTAACATATTATCGAAGTAATATTTAATTGTTTCAAGACTATTGTCTTCTTTCTGACAACGGTGAAATTCTTAAAAATATCTAATTTACAGCCGCCGAAGCAGCTGGTACGATTTATACACTATCAACGATAGCAACAAGTAGCATTGAAGAAGTAGCAGAAGCGGCGCCAAAAGGAGTAAAATGGTTCCAGCTATACATATATACAGATCGTGATGTCACACAAAATTTAGTTAAACGAGCAGAACGTGCTGGTTTCAAAGCACTTGTTCTCACTGTTGATGCACCATTATTTGGGGACAGGCGGGCTGACATTAGGAACAAATTCTCATTACCGAAACATTTGAGGTATAATACACGTTCATCTCAACGGAATCCCCGCGTTTAAGATCAGTTTAATACGTAATTACTTCGAATTATTTAATTTTTTCTAAAGATAAGAAAACGATACGAAATCTGCCCATTTACAAAGTAAAAAGATATTCTGACAGTGAGGATATATAAATGTCTACAGCAAATTCTATCCGTTTGGAAAAGCAAAATTAATGTTTATTGATCTCAAAATCTTTGCGATGATGCTGCACATTAATTTTATACGATAGGTTACCATCAATACATTTTTGCTATTTTTCCTATAAGACGCTATGTTAAATCTGGCACGAATCATCTGCTGCTGAAAATATAAAAATAGCACCATTAGATGTAGTAGCAAAAAACTCAAACTGTTCACTATTGAAGGTTCAACATTTTGTCATAGGTAACGTCACTGCCTAAAAACCACTGAAATTTAAATACAATGCCACGCAGCGACGATACGCTGAAGCTGATAGCCAAATTACCAACAGTTGATTTTGGCTAATATTTTGAGCGTTTATCCACTAATGTAATGACGTTATACGGACGTTTAAAGACAGTAGAAGATGCGTTCCAAAATTTACACGGTTTTTAACAAGAAAAGCGACACGAATCATTTGTTTCAATATTCCATATTAAAACATGAAAATCGTTCGTAACTAAATAATTATAACTCGGAGAGTCGAAAAATTATTATAGCAATGTCTTCTGGAATTTTCAATTGTAAAAGATTTAAATGCTAAAACTAAATCTTCCCCATATGCACAATTCAGAGTCGCTGAGAAACATTTAATTATGGTATAATTAATGTTTTACTTAGTTCAGGCGTTTACCGCTTGCTATATGCTGATAGTGCTTCGTGATTCATAAATGAGCAACTTTTTAAGAAACTTCGCGAAAGTCATAAATAGACATAATTATGGCAATGTATAGTATACAATCGATGCGCAGCGCCATCACGGACATTTTGAGACCATTTACATTAATTTTAGTCATTACTTACTGAGTTATTTGGGTCTCACCAGGAGGGTGGAATAGGGATGAAGATAATTCTAGACCCCCACGGAGTATTCTTGCTAACTCAGGAAGACTCATTTGTTACTTGAACAAATATTCAATTTTTTTTACATTGATAACAACAAATAGTCTTTTCTAACATGAAAGGAAAAATACAAAATTTCACTGAATCTTTTGGTACTCTCAAAATATTTTTTAATTGTTAAATTGCGATGATAAAAAATATTCAGATATACCTAATGTCTTAATAAATATTGATGCTTCCAGATTAGGAAATTTCCAAGAAGATATGTTAAATAGCATGAATTCGACGAAAGCAGGTTCTAGTTTGAACGAGTATGTGATGAGCTTATTCGATGCATCATTATCGTGGGACGATGTTAAATGGCTACAAAGGTCAGAAGATGAGTATAGTTACTTTCTATTCTGGGAATTAAACCAAACACTGAATTAGTTGTATTTCACAGTATTACGAGCATGCCAATTGTTTTGAAGGGCATCTTGACTCCGCAAGATGCACTTCTAGCTATTGAACATGGAGTGCAAGCGATTGTCGTTTCGAACCATGGCGCTAGACAAGTTGACAGTATTCCCGCATCAGTTAGTTACTTTCTTTTAATATTTAAACGTCGATACAGTCTCTCATAATGCTAATTAATTAATTTTAGAAGTTTCCCAAAAATATTTGTGCCAGCGATAACTCATTTTACGTTCCTGAACTCATTTTCTCATCAGAATGTCACACGACTTTAATAGCTGTTTCATCCATTTCGTTTTTAAGAATGAATTGTAAAATAATGCAATTTCTAGATCGAAGTTTTGCCAGAAATCGTCAAGGCTGTAAATGGGAGAATGGAAATTTATATGGATGGCGGTGTGAGGCAAGGAATCGATATCTTTAAGGCCCTTGCTTTAGGTGCCAAAATGGTAACTTTTCAAATTACTTAACCATGTGATGAAAACAAAGATCTTCTAGTTGAATCTATTATTCTATCTTCCAGGTATTCGTCGGTAGACCAATGTTATGGGGTCTGAGTCATTCAGGCGAGGAGGGTGCGCGTAACGTTCTCGAGCTTTTTAGGAAGGAAATCGATTTGGTTTTTGCGTTGACAGGTAAATTGTCTGATAAGCGGTTCGATAAGTAAATGTAATAAATATTCTTCCTTAATTTGCAGGCTGTAGATCGGTCAAGGATGTAACTCGGGAAATGGTGAAGCACGAGTCATATTACAGCCACTTATAATTCGAAACAATATGATATTCTTAAATATTTATGATAAGCTTACCTCGTGGGCAATAATTCTTATGATGGAAAAATAAAAAGTGAGGGTGAAGACAGAATATTGTATAATGGAAAAGGTTGATCAACTGGGGATAGTTGATATTTCGTATAGCTGGTAAAACGAAAACAAAGATTCACGAAGTGTACTTCACAATATTGGCGTTTTTATTGAATATCTTTTGTATATTCTTCTTTGTATACATATATGCGTGTGCGCGGGGCACACATATCACAATTTGCAGGCGTACGTACGCGCACACGCATCCAAAGTGATCCGCGTTACTCGCAAAACGGAACAGATTGACTATGACACGCAATCGGAACATGCAGCAGAGTAATCGGCCCTCTGTGTACAGTTAATACGCAAAAAATACACCGTTGGCTCTCTGATCCATTTCTCTCTTGGCAAAAAAATAAATCCATTTCTCTTTCTCTCACTCATTCTCTCTTTCTTTCTTTCTCTCTCTCTCTCTCTCTCTCTCGCTCTCTCTCTCTCTCTCTCTCTCTCTTACTCTCGTTTGCTATCTTGTCTCGCGTTTTCATTATTACTCTTAGTAACTCTGTGCCGTCATTTCACTCAGCTTTACAACGTTACAGTTAATCCTCGTTATGTATATATTTATATGTATGTATATCATTATGTATATATGTATAGTGGCCTCCTTTGCGCTACGGTCCTCTTGCTGTGTATGCACGCTGCGACGCTAAGTTATGTATAATATGTATACGCAATGTACACGTGTGTCGTATATACACACATACATACCTCCCGCACTGTGTAGTTTGTATAGAGGGTTTGTTATATGCCTTATATACATGCATACGTACATACACACCGTTTTGTTCCGTTCAAGAGCAGCGTAGCTCTCTTCTGTTTATTTATGCACGTGGTTTTTTCTGATATCAAGGGGACACGTCCACTATTATATTGTCAAGATCGCGGAGTTTATCTCCGTGGAGATATGTATCTAGTAAAATTATTCGCTCGTGTAATTTCGAGGTAACAATCTTAAAAAGTACAATGGGTAAAATGTGTAAGAAAACGTAAAATAATCTTCACAAATTGTTTTCTAGTGATAGTTTCCCCTAAAGAGGTTGTAGAATTTTGACAAAATTCATGTAGCTCAAAGATGAAAGAATTTGTTAAAGTTCTCAGTACGCAAATATCGCTTAGATTCCAGGGATTTCACGAAAGTTCATTGCGGACGTGTTCCCTTTTTTGCCTGGCTCAGTGGCTCGTCGTACGATTAATTCAACATACACGATATACAGTTGACTAATATACGATTACGATAGACACACAGTGTACTGTTGTTGTGGGTTTGTTCTTTGTTGCTCTGTGAACGCGGGAATGATCGTTGGTTTAGCTGATGCGTCCCTAGCTTGTCTTTTTTTGTCGTAGGATCCAGAGACGGGGAGATTTATATAACTTCCACGGAAGCGGCGATTTAGGCGACAGTACAATTAGTGTAAAATTTATTGGTCCAGAGAGTTGTGTGTGTGATTCGAGGGGCCCTTCGTCTCCCCTATCGCCCCGGACCCTTTCCTGATACCTTAAACGTGTTTTCGTTTTCTCTAAACCAGTGCTATCCCAATCCCAAACGTAAGTGTATCGAACTTCTGCTAGTTCTCGTCGATAGCTGCTAATTGCAACGGCAGAAATTTAGTAAAACGTTCAATCATCTCTGCGGTTTCTTTGGAGGAATATTGGCGAGGATCTTTATGCTCGTGCTGAGCAAACCAGGTCGTTATTGTTGTAATAATAGGAATTACATATTTCCATTGCACGTTGGATAGCACTGATCAAAATCTCCTATCTTCTGACATTAGATCGATTAGATTAAACTTCCTGTACGGAGGATATGTTTTTATCACTCGATAATGCTTCCCCTCAAAACATAGAACGAATGAGATGAGCTTGACATGTTTGTTTTAACTATAATGCGATGGTTTTATCATTGCAGAGGGGCCTCTCGATGTAAAAATTCGGTGATCGGAGAACAGGTTCGATCGATGCGGACTGAGACTTAATCTTAAAATCGAAGATACAATGGAGAACGTTCGCTCGAAATGATGCCGTAAAGAAGTTCTTGTTACCGCGATCTACGCGATCGGATAAAAATCATGGATAGACATCGGCTGATCGGTTGCGATTAAACTTTCACCAATAAAAGTTGATCGATGATTCTGATCGAGATGATGCGGACTGTGTAAAAATGTGCTTAGAGAATATCGTTTCAGCGGTTCGCGAAGGATAGATATTCGAGTCTTGTACGTATTTCGTGTTTGCGAGTGGGTTATACGGTAGATCTACGTGTGATTAACGCAAATTTCGGTAAACACACAATTTACTCCGTGGTACTAAACGACTCGTGCAAAGGTAAGTACTACAGAAATCATAATCGACTACGGTCAAATTGGTTTCGAACGCAAATCAACAACGGGTAAACAAGGTTCTAATTCCTCGCTAAGAAATAAACCGAACGTGTTTTCCAGCACTTTTTTTTCTCCAATAATAGGTTACTATCGTCTAAAGAATCTGTTAGCACATGTGTGTAGTCTCGACTTATTTCCAAACAAACAAATATCTTTCAGCAACCGTGAACGTGTGACGAGGAAGTAATTACTAGAAACAGAACATTAAAAAGTAACGTTGAATCGAGAGCATCAGACGTGAAAGATTGTGTTTATCTACGTTCCTACGATTTTTCGTTTCCAGTACAAGTAGCTGTCTACGTGTACAACAGACTAAAATCGAACGACATAGCGAGAATTGGATACCTTGCATTGAAACACTTCAGACCAAAGTTCTTTTCTCGCCGCTCTATCTTCGCGCTATGTCGGATCGAGGCGCAGGATCGCGGCTCGGCGATCATATCAACGACGACGACGACGACGACAACAATATCTAGCTAAACATCGAAGAACATCGAGTTTTTTTGTTTCTCAATTGGAATGCGTGTTTCAATCCCTGCGATCAGTCTGAATCTAATTGACAATGTGTATACCAAAGGTCTCCACCCCGTCGAGTATTTGTCGCTTCGTCCTCCCCGTTTGACGTCCCCGTTTGAATATGTTTGGTTTTCTCACGTTATGTTTTCGCTTGTTGCTTCGTTTAGCACGCTAACCGCCGCTAATCAAACTACGATTATTAACATACACGGTTTTGCGATTATATTAGGGTGTGTTCACGTGTGAACCTTATACTGGTTTTGCAGCAGAGATTCCTTAAGTCACCCTACTTTCCTCTATGTTTCTTATACGAACGCAGAAAGCTATATGCTTATACTTAAACGGTTCTACATTTAACAGTTAACTAACCTCAACGTGTTCAAGATAGATGAGTGAACTTCCCTATAGTCGAGGAACAATTAATGCTTTGGTAGAAAAACCTTTTCGCGTCCTGTTACTGTCAGAAATCACTGATATAGCGATGCTTATACAGGGTGTCTCGGAAACGAGGAAAATTCCACTCGATGTTTTCCAAAAAGAGTCGCGCAACTTTTCTTTGAAATAATTCCTTCGAAATTTCGAGCCCTGTTCGCGATCAAACATTGCTCTTATCGTTTTAACGATTCAAATACTTTTTCAACTTATTGCATGGTAACTCGCCTAATTAAGCGGCGCGGGTATGGTCGCCTAACTACAGGTGCTTCGAGAGATGCCGAAGAACGCCGTCGAAATTCAAAATCGTGTACTGCACGTTATTTGGAACATCCTGTACGATTCTATGTACACGCGATGAACGGTAATATTGGATCTTCGTCGATTAACCTTGGGTGATCAGAATTTTCGTTCCTCGATGAAAGCCAAAATGGTAGAGTTAGTGGATATGTCGTTCGATCGATATTCTTAAACAAGTTTACTCTCGATCTTAAGAGTTTAACGGAACGCCTCTCTTTAGAAAACAATTCCGAATGAAACTGATCCTTGAATGTATCGGTAAAATTGGATCATCTCTGACAGTAAAGGATATCGTTTCCGAAAAATTCTCGGTCATCTTCCAAACAGCTCGAGTTGCACGTCGAAAGATATCATCGATTTTTGGTGATCTTACTTGCCCGGTGAATCATTTGATAATATCTATCGTATCGTGCAATGAGCTTGTCTTCGCAGATCGTAGCTTGTCGAAGACCGTCAGGTAACGTGCAGCGTTCGAGATCGCATTTGAATTAAAATCACGATCGATCGTACAGGAAAGAGCATCGTCGTTAGTTAAGGTTAGGTATCTCTTCCCGGATTTCACGTGACACGCTTAATCTACGGCTACAGTTTTCTCTTTTTGTGGAGGCAGTTGCGTATGTTTTAGGTTTAGACGACACCTAGGGTCCTGGAAACGTCCCTAACGTTTAAGATGGAATACGCTTCGTTTAGAAGAAGAAAAAGAATCCTTCCAAGCAGTAGACAAAAGCACGGCGATAGTTACTTGGTGGTTGTTCGTTACAATATCTGTGGCTATGAAGAACCCCTACCAGTTAGAAGTTATAGTAGGTTGCTGCATACACATGTTCTAAGCACTTCATATGAAACGAAACAATCGAATTTCATCCTTCGCTGGAGTAAATGTTCTTAGAAATATTATTGAGAAAGTATAACAAGCAGAGGATAAATATATACATGTACATATATCGTGTAACGCTGTGTACAAATTCGTTTGAAAATATCCAAGTTCTATCAAAAAGCATGTTGCAACAACCTAATATAATTGCTCAAAGCAAGAAGGAGTCTTTAATTTAGTGAACCACGTATTACTAAAAACTCATTCTCCAGACATATTCTCGGATACCTCAAGTATTGTTCGATTACAGTTTTAAAAGTTGACAACGCGTGAATATACTCTGAGAATGAGATATCAGTCGGTAATTGCCTCGTTTCAAAGGGGCTCTAACTTCTATAACATTGTAGAGTTTCTGTTTACCCCTTAGAGTATGCACTATGTTTAATCATTTTGAGCATTGTACTTGTACTCAAAGTATCAAAGACTTAGCGTTGCGACGACGCATGTTTTAGATACCCTAAAATCGCGCGTACAGATCATTCGTGTTCACATTCATTTTGATATATTTCAAGTGCTCGAAACGTTTTGAAAAAATTCACAACTATGGTTTCAAGCATCCGCTACGGTTCAAGTACGAGAACACGAGCACACCTGATCCATACATGCTTTCCGAGGGTCGGTAAAAGCTTCTTTAAGCATTATAAATGATGTGATCCAAGATATGATCGTCCGAAGCAGTTAGAAGTGAACCATTACACTTTCGTAATTCCAACGCGACAATCTAATCTAGACGTTTTACTTCTTCCATCTGACAGTCGTGGAAACCGATTCAAATCCTAATACATGTACATCGAGCGAAATACAGTGAAAAAAAAACAAACAAACAAAAGGAACGTGTTTACTCAGACACACATCATGTTCTTTTTATTTCTTTCTAATGTACATTAACACCGTGATATTCGGCACGAAGGCGAGGGTAGTGAGTCATTTTTTTAAAAACAGAAGAGAAAGAAAATTCCACGGTCAAGCACTCCGCTTTTCTTTCCTCTCTTTCTTGCATTTAATATTACGTATTGTCTTGGCTAATGTTTTTTTTTTTTTCGTTTCATTAAGTTGAGGTTCTACGAGTTGATTGATTCGACTTTGATCGCTGTACTTCCATCCGAGAGAAAGCGCCTTCGCATAATCTAGAAGAGTATGTTGCTCACTCCATCGGTATCATAAAAGCAGAGATGGGCAAATTTAGAAAATCAAGCGATAAAAGAAAGAATAATAATGAACAGAACAACATTTTCTGCGTGAATTTACAACGAAAAGCGAAAATGAAATCTATCTACATCGATCGTTCATCGTTGGAACGAAATTCTGCCCATCTCGACGTAGAAAGTACATATTATTGAAAATCCTAAGACCACGTTATGCAAATGTGTCGTAATTCGGTGTTATCGGCATACCCGAAAACTAATCTAACAAGCTGCCTGCTAAATTTAATACGCTTTGTGCTTTTCCACCCTCTCTCTTTTTCTTATTCTGTTTGAAACCGTGCTCCATGGAGTTCTCTACTATCCAACAATGTTTCGTTTTTCGTTCATTTTGTGTGATTTTTTTTCTTCTACAAGTGCGTTTCATAACCAGTGCACGGATACTTTTGTCTCGTTCAGATCTACGATTCTCGTGATCCATCCGCCGTATCAGTCTTTCGCGCAGTTTCCGATCGTCCGCGGCACCGGAAGTGAGCGTACACTCTGAACATTTTTCCATGCAGTTACTGTTGTGCTGTGTTTTTAAGCCACCGTTTAATTCAAGAACAATCATGATCACGCGAATTCCCGATTAATGTTTTTTTTCAAGCCTTGCACTGTCAGCAGGACAAAAACCTAAAAAGAAATCGATGAGAGTTCAAAGTATTACTCATTTCTCGCCTTCTCCACGTTGAAATAAGAAAAGAAATACATATTTTTGCATGATCAAAGAGACAAAATGCTGGTAGTGCAAGGTTAAAAAAAAAAATAAGCGGCCCCAAGAAGTACGAAGATCGAAAATCGTAGAAACGATACAAGTTAGAAACTGTTTCCTAGTAAAATGGAAGGAATGGTATATTCTCTACGGTATAAAAGGGCGTTCTCTCGCGTAGAAGTGATTTTTTTCTTCATTTTCGTTTTATTCTCGATAAGTAACATCTCGTTGTGGAGCCGCTAGAAAAATCCGTCTCTCGGGCTTACGAACGGCCGATGATCTGGGCCCGAGGGGCAAAAATCAATTTATAAAATCGATTATCAAAACTCCTTTCCTAGTGACGGCTATTCTACCGTTAAACAAGTATACAATCTCTCTAGGCTATTTTTGTCTCGCTCAACGAAACGGAAATCGGTGAATGTTTTACAAAGCGGTAGAAATGGTGGGCGACACAGTCGATTGATTCTAATTTTAATGTAGGGACTATAAGCTCGTGGACAGTTCCGTGGTCTTGTGATTGGCGTTAATGTTGGATCGGCACCGTTTCTATTATCAGAGCCGAGCGAACATTATCATATGAAATAGTAATGTTTGCGTTTTCCTCTTCTTGATCGGATGAATCGTGTGAATTATTGTGTCTTCATCTTTGAGAATCACTAGATTCGAATTTGATGCATTTGTAGCATACTTTGATCGGTATAGAACTCATAGATTAATTCCTTGAGATCTATATTTGCATGAACGTCAACAGTCCAGCGATCCTAGGTTCCAGGAATATCCGAGTTAGAAAAGTTTTCTTCACTTTTGAATTTTTCATTTGTTCTTACCCTCTCCTCACTCTATTTCTATGAATACTACGTTACATGCATACCACAGTGAGGCACAGTGACGAAACAAGAACGTGTGAAGAAGAGGAATTTGCCGTGGTTGAAACAAATATGGTGGCACGCGTCGTTCTTTTGCTAGCCCGTTAATTCGGGCTGACCAAATGAACGTGAAACTTCAATAATCTTGAAGATTATTAAACGTACCAAGCTAGCCACTATGTTTGTTTCATCTACAATACATTTATATGAGAACTAAGCAGCTAACATTCCACTTTATTGTCTGTGTTCTCCAATAGTCTGATCTGCGGCGAGTCCAGAAAGTATCTATGCACATCTATTTATCTTGAACAACTATTTTCGATGTCAATAAGTTGTGAAACGATGTGTTATTCAGTGATAAATGTCTTTCTGTCTCTTTCGATAGGCTGGCGCACAAAATCTCAAGCTATTTCAAATCAGAAGTCGAAATAAAACTAGAGATATCTTTTAAAGTTCAATTTTGTCAATAATCAATATGTCATACAAAAATAAATCGGTACGTTTCGCGAGCCAGCCCAGGTTTGTTGTAGGAGAACGTACAAATACTTTTAGCAGTGGCGTGTGATTCTAAATATAAGGAGAACATGCTTTGACTCTGATTTACTCAGGATCTGACATGTAGGGTTATGCACTTGTTTCTAGCGTAGGGAAAGAAAGAGAGCGAAGCGAGGCACAGGCGTGTGTGTTCGTTGTGGTTATTTGAGACTCAAGAAGCATGTTGTTCACCATAAGAGTACGTAGGTCGCGAAAACATGTTCTTCGTAAATTTGTATGTTGCGTAGTATGTATATGCACGTGTATATATACGTGTACGCGCGCGCGCGTGTGTGTGTATGTGTTGATCACGCAATCAGAGTTGCATTTAATCGCAATTGTTTTTCTCTTTTCGTTTAAAAGATCAGTACGAAGAATAACACCTCTCTAAAGCTACTTGTTCTCAGATCCTAGATCGTTTACATCGGGTCGCGATCACGCTTCCAGAGTATCGTTCAATGGTTCTTGCGCAATTTCTGTGACACAGTGTGTACGTAACCAGCGTGTGTCCTTTTTTTTCTCATCCAGCATTGTAACGTGTGTGTGACGAGCTCTGCACAAGGTGTTCCTCATTAGCGACGTTTTCCTCTCGTTTTTTTTTAGCGTATATAATTATGTTCCTTTAAAATTAACTTCTTTACCGTTAACACGATTGGCAAATACATATATATATTTACATTCACTATCTACAATTTATCTACACATCAACAAACGGTTAGCTTAACATTTTTTCTCTTGGTGTCGTGTGTGTGTTATTATCGTTTCTCTAGTATTTCATTTTCCTCCGACTTCGACGACGCGATTCCCCTTCCTCTCGTACGCGTAATCTTTATCATTTATCACACATTCTTGTCACCGTTTCATCGATCAATCTCGTATTCGGATCATTCACGCTTCGTTACACTCTCATGATTCTCGCGACTAGTTCGAAGCGGCGATCGACGAGTTATAATGGGCGAAAGTGAACAAAAAAGAAAAAAAAATACAAATCATTGTCGTCGATCTTTCCAATCCTCAACGACACGCGACAATTGAAATCAACATTAACGACTCGTTCAACGTAACACGTGTATGAGTGTGTTCTCGTGTATACATATATATATATATAAAAAATAAAATAAATACGACAACTTAAAATAGAAAAACAAATAGGACAATTTAAATGATAATTGATAAATTGTTATAGTCCAGTGGGTCAACGTTCTGACGTTCCGACGTTGTAACATCACATCGTCGCCATGTTATCATATCTTTCTTCGCCTCCGTCTCCAAACTCTCTCTCCCCCATTTCGTTCCAGGGAAGAATTCCTTCGAAATCACAAAATTCTCTTTTCTCGTGAACAGTCCCATACATCTGATTCCTCGGTCGATGATCGATCGGTAAAGTGATTTAACCAGCCGTTAGTTATGGTTAAACCCGTTAGTCGATTTAATCTCGTCTGGTAATTGTCTCTTAGAAATTCTAGTCTTCCTGTAATCTCTCCTGGGGACGATCAACCTCCACGAGACTGTCGAGTTCAAGTCAAATTAGGCTGCGGCGAGGGCGTAGTTTTGGACAACGTGTAGGAGGTGGCTGTGTCCTATATGAATGCCCAGCATTCTAGTGTTTTCACAACGAAATCCTCGCGTGGTGCCAACGGCTCATTTCCATACGTGCTGCAGGACTGTGTTCTGCCTTGATACAGATCGCCGTCCAGCCACAGTCCAAACTTGCCACTGAAAACATCATAAATGATTGATTATCTTCATGGACTAAAAGATACTACTACTGATGACAGACTGTTGATGCCCTGACTATTTTTAATTTCCAGTCCATTAACACTTTGATGGCCGGACTCACGTATCCGTGAGTTCGCTCAGTTAACGGTTATCGACCGCACTCACGTGTACGTGAGTTCACGGAATCGCTAGTTACCGACTGAGTTCATATGTTCGAATAGTTGCAAAACTTCAGTTGCTTATTGTTTGTCTACTTAGTATCGATTATTACTATATCTACTATATATCTATATCTGTCTATGCATCCATCTATCTAAATTCACATATATATCCAATCCTTCAAAAGTGAGTGAAAGTGACGACGAGATATACGCGGATAACCTGTCAAATGTTAGTGAGCTAGAATCAAATGACAGCGAAGATTCAGACAGCGGAAACGAAATTATTGTTAGGAAACTGAAATGGGTGTTATATGTAACATATAGATATTATATATAGTATAGTATATTATTATTATATTTTACTTTATTATATCACTGTTACATTCTATATTTTGGTCATTAAATTATGTGACACTATGTCACCAGCATGCCTTTATCAACAGCCTGCCAATTTGTCACACAGCTGACAAAATGTGCCAGTGGCAAGGGCAAGTTTTTTTACGAAAAGTGTGACCGTCAAAGTGTTAAGTGTCGACTGAAACAGTCCTCTAGTAGCTCGCCTACAAATGAAAGAATTTGGGGAATATACTTACTCTCCAGCACCGATAGCAAGACTCTCATTGTTCCCTTTAATAAAGTATAAGTTGTCCCCTGTCCAGTTGAATGCCTGGAACCTGGGTGTGAACCTGAAGAGCAGGGACTCACCGGTCCCATAGAAGTGGTCGCTCACGTGGAGAGCACAAGAAGTTAATGCACCAAAGACCTAAAATCACAGGAAACAATTATTAATTCTGACTGCCCCATTTCTTTTACATGCCTCCTAATAAACTCAAATAATCTTCTGTAGCGATCAATTTTGAAAACTTCCCCAATGGTTAGCATAAATGTTTAACAATGCACTTACATTGCCCTCGGTGTCCTCGATGACCAACAGGATGGGACTTTCTATCTTGGCCATCTTTCTGTACATGCTGTTTAAACTGAAACCGTGTTGACTGGTGCTGAAGACGAGGGTCCACAGATAGCCTTCTGCTCTAGCTGGCAAGTGCCGGCACAGTTGTTCTCTGTGCTCATCGCCGAGGATTTCTGTGGTTCCTACAAGATCTGGCACGATGACTTCATTGTCTAGGGAGATGGCACTGTTTGCATAGAGGGCTCGCCTGACTTCTTCGCTCATAGACAGTACCTGTGAACGTAAAATGGGCAATAAGTGACTAGAATTTTTATAAATATATGGGAAACATCACAGAAACGGGATCTAAAAGTTCAGGGTCTACTGAGTCCATTGTGTTGGAAATTCAAATGACAGAAGTTCATGGCTCTAGCATAAATCCACGCTGTCTTGTATTAGTTATGAGTACGCGTAGCAAAGTAGTGTTGTTAGAAAATTCCTTGTTAAATTCATGGTACAACAACGTACTCAGAGACCTCGATTAGTTGTACAGATTGGGGAGTTCTTTTTTGCAGTACTTATTGTAGATATGCTAGGGTTGCAACGCTAGAGGGGTCCAGAGGTCTCTAAACCTAGGTCTAGATCTAAAACAGCTAACAGATAGACAGACACACACTACAACTGTGGCATTCAAGTGTCGTGTTGTAATTGTTGTTTTGTAATGTCCGTGTTTTTTTTTCTGGCTGGGGTGTCGATGAATATGTATTACGGAGAGGAATGAGTCCTTCCTTTGACACGGTCTTCCATATTAATGTAACCAACTAATTATGCTCATTTCACGCCGAACCCTTGACCTTACTTTCAAACCGCGTCAACATAGGATTGCGCAAACGACTCGTTTTACAATGCAGCATTGTTCGAAGAGAATCGATCTCGGTCTCCCGAGCGACAATGTGACTGAAGAACAGTCCAACAGTTCCCCAGACACGCAACCGTTGCCAAAATGGTTTCCCATATCTCGGAAGAAACTTCTCTCAGCAAAAAACAATGATTTATTCTAGCGCCATTTGTTCTAGAAAGTTCAAGAGGTAAACTCGTCTCCGTACGGGATAGAAGATATTACACGCATATGTAAAGTATTTAAAATATCATTAATTCTTGGGGCACAAGATATCAGAAAATAAAATAGACCCATTTTGCACACAAATTTTATTGCGTTTTAAATTAAACAAAATTGGTATATTTTTATTAATAAAGGAATCACATAATATAAAAACATATAAAAAGATAATAATAATTCAATTCTATTTGTTGTTATAGGATGTTGATGCCACATGGGTTCATGAATACGCATGCAGTTATTGCAATATTTCGAGGTTATTCTAAGGTTGGTCTAAAAATATCCCACTATGCATTACCGTGCATTAAAAAGATGGGACATTTTTAATGCCACCGTGCCCCAAGGAGTTAACTGTTCGTGTTTTCTACAGTGAAATCGAAGAGAGATTTGTACTTCTGCAAATGCGTTATTTTTTATGCATACAGGTATGTAGCTTAGACTAAGTTTCTAGGATCGATATGGAAACGCGCGAGGGGTGAGAGGGGAGGGGGGGATTTGTCGGAAACAGTGGCGCTCGCATTGATCAACCAGTTACTGTACCGTTATTGTTTAGTTTGATGGTACAGATGCTACCTTGGTGAATCGCATTCCCGCATCTGTTCACTAATGACAACAGTTTCGCATGATCATCTCTCGCGGGATTACGAGTTACGAATCGCCCTGCTACCCCGTTATAGCTTTGCATCTCATCCATTAAAATTATGAAATTTACATAATGCGCGTCGGCGAGAGTCTCGGTAAGTGCCACTGTCCAACCTGTGGGGACTTTCCTTTCGCGGAGGATGTGACCCCTAATTAATTAATCGTCGGAACTGTTGTTCCCTAACTAGCGCAGACCAGATCTCATTGCTGACTAAAGAATTCTTTCGCTAAATCTTGAAATTAAAAGCTAACTGATTTATGATCGAGAATCTCAACAGCCAACGGATTAATAATTGCATCCATAATTAGCAACTTTGTACACTGTTTCAATTAAGAACCTGCCACGCGATTTCCATGAACGAAGGCTCCGATCAACAGAAACTAGGAAACGATCCAAGGATTACCTGTTTATTAATATCGCTGTCGTCGCAACAGAATTTCAAGGCATTATATTTTTTTCTACCGACGAAAAGGACTGATAAATCGACTGAATGCATCGAACGAATTGCGTCGTTCTGCGGCGGGATCGCGTAGGCACGATTGAATCGTCACTGACCATCGCAATCGTTTGTTTGCACAGTGACCCAACTTCTTCCTCTGAGAGGAACGTCATGATTATACAGTAATTTCCCTCTTTCGCGCTCAAATTGCGCACAAAAATGGACGATTTGGGAAGAGAAGATACGATTATTCGAACCTCGCAAGTTTTTATAGCCACATCGCATGACACAAATGCATAAATAACCACAGTTTAATTGTAAGATTTGAAATGAAATCTGGAATCTAACATAAAAATCTGCGGTCTAGCGAATGACGCATTAACTGCCATATTGATCATGTTAGCTGGCACTATTCTTTCGTGAGATTTAGATCCAAGTTATTTTTATGAAATGTTCAAACAACTTAAATACTAGGTCGGTGTAAAAATAATTACAGTAAATTCTCTCCAATCGATGCTCAGTGGACAATTTCGTTTTTACAGTCGTTGACAATCGGGAACTATAAAAACGAGACGCAAGGCTCGAATAATCGTATCTCCTTTTCCAAAAATTGTCCATTTTTGTGCACAATCTGAGCGTCAATTAGGGAGAATTTACTGTACTTTCATTCTCAGATTTCGATAACAGAACAATCAAATTCTATTTCATATTTAACAGATTATATGTATGAAATTCAGTTTTAGTTTCAGTTTTAGTTCAAAGAATTAAGAAAAGAGCCAAATGAAAATCGAATTGAAAACAGGAAACTGTTTAGCGTTATTTTGTTCCTTTTTTGAGAGAATCATAAGGATCGTTCGTCCAGCAATGTTGAAACGCATCGATTGTCCCTTTTCCCAAATTGTCCATTTCTGTGTGCAATCTGAGCGCGAATTAGGCGGAAATTACTGTACTGCGGGGATTTATGCAAAATAAAAGTTGTTATATTGAAGTTCAATCGAAAGGTACTTCTTGCCAAATTCTCACCATAATAGCGGCAGTTAGGTATGTGGCAAGAAATATTCAATAAGTTTTTAATAATAAAAAGTTTATAAAAACAGAATCGGAAGGAACGTACATGATACAACATCTAGCAACAGATGATGCGTAATAATTACTCCGCCTAATTCGTAGAAAACGAGTTTTGTTGGCTTTCGCGCTTTGATAATATTAAGCACGAAACGAGTTTAGGCGTTTCCCGCTTATGATATGTTAACCCTTTGGAGTCTATCGGGATATATGTGTCCCATCTATGCATTTCGTACACTTATTGGGAGAAAAGAATCTCGTTTTTTTCCACAATACACGAATATGCCAGTCTTAGAATGCATACCACGCACATATTTGTTTATATGTAACCACATAACCTCTCAGTTTGGTGGTGAAGTCGAATCCACACTAATAAAATCAACATTTCTTGTTATTAACATCTATATGTGCGTAAAACTTGATTTTGGATACACCGCAAATTAACGAAAAATAAATTAGACTCCAAAGGGTAGAAGTACTCCGATGTTTTTGCTCTATTTTATAATTCATTCAGCCATTCTTGTTATAAAAATCCATAGAATCCGTGGTGGTGATACGCTTTAGCATAGCAAACCAAAAGTGAGTGTAACAAAAAAAAAGTGTAACAAAAAGTGAGAAGCGCGTCTTCTTGTTTATTTCTTTCTTGAAAGCTTGGCCATCAGCTGTACTCGTTAATAAACAACCGCGAGTATTTATTACTTGCAAGCCACGAGTGTCGAGAGTATTATTAGTATCAATACAGCCAATCGTGGTTCGTCGACAGTTTCGCAGTCGATTATGTTCGGTGAGTGGAGATCTTGGGTGTCGATGGTGATCTCCCTTTCACGGGGGAAGATAAAACCAGTTTCTTTTTCGCGTGCTTTCGTAAACAAACCACGCTCACCCCGATGTTTACATTGGCACACATCGCTTGCAGTGCTCATTAAATCTAGCGAACACGCGATTAGCCTGCTGGATAGGGCAAGCGTGACATTGATCTCTTGTCAGGCTAGTTCCGAGTCACTTGTGGCCCACGTTTTCGATGGAGCCAACGAGATATACATACATATTATCTTCTTTGCACAATAGGTTATCAATAAATTTCTGTCTCTCTTGTATTATAATTAGACCGCCGATTTTTATGCAAAATAAATTTTTCTCGTTTCAATTGTACAGAACGGGAGTTACATAACTTTACATAACTTTCTTTTTATAATATTATATATATATATTTATATTATATATATAATATAATTAATATACATATTATATTTATATTATTTATATATATAATATTATATATATATTTATTTTTCGTTAATAAACAAAGTATTGCGAACGTGAAGTGTAATGGTGCGCGGTAATACGGTAAATAAATAATAATTGTCCAGTAGGATTAATGGAAAGCGTCGCGTTAAAACATCCTTAAACGATCGAGCAATATTCGAACTATGGAATTCCAGTCAGGATTCATTGGCTCCGAGAATACATTCTAGTCACGCTGCCAAGCGACACGGTTTACTTGATTTAAATCAAAATCTCATAAAATAGCGCGTCAGTGCATAGACGCAGCGGTGTCCAGCCAGGCGGCTTCCAACTCGTTGCAATCGACCGGCCTCGCGTAAATAAAACATAAGGTCAAACAGAGAGCGTTATCTTTTATACGTGCGCGCGCTTTCGAAAACCGAATTTCCAATCTACGCGTTTGCTTTGTCCACTGGGAAAAGGGAGCCTTCTAGACGGAATAACAAAGCGATTCATTCCCCGAATCCAATAACACCGAAATCGTTTGAATATTTTCCCACTGGAGTACTTATTTCCACGAGAATTTCTCTCAATCAATTTTTATATTGAAACACGTATAATAGAAAATACGAACAGACTCAATTTTATCGTAATTGTGAAACGATCTACAGTGTTAAAGAATCTGAAAGTTTCACGTGAAGTATCTCCGTTTTGTTTTGAACGACGCGAGAAAAAAATCTAACGAAGAAAGTTTGTTTACCTCGTTGGGAGAATATTATTTTAATATTAAAGATTTTTCTCAAGGTTATAATTTCCGATATTCCAAGGCCATCATCGATCTTTCCAATCCCTTGCACTATGAGTTCTTCTTCTATGAGTTTCTTTTGAAGAATTAGATTATTATACATATTATGTTATTATATATTATTACATATTATATTATTATATTATTAACCAAATTTATCCGATTTATATTATTAATAAGGTATATCATAATTGCACTACTAAAAAGTGTATTATAATTACACTATCAATACTTTGACCGCCGCGACATCCACATGTAGGTGTAACAGAGTTGTCTAAAATTTAATTTTCGAAACTCAATTTCCTCGCTCGTTCATTATAATTTCTTAATTTTATCAAAATTCGCAAAAAGTAAGAACGTTGGAAAAGTAATGTATTCTACATAAATTTGCTGCACAATTTTTATATACTTCACTGAATAAAATACTTCAATTATGTGAAACTTTCAAGATGTTTGCCGCGGTCGTCAAAGTGTTGACAATTTCTTTAACAGAACAAGAGACAATTTTTGCTTCTCGTATATGTACATCTTCATCTGCTTTCATTTCTAGATTTTGATAACGGGATTATCAAAATTCGTTTCGATGTAGGAGAAATTCATAACATTCATGTTCAGTAGATTATTACGTACGAAATCTTCGTTACGAGCCAGTCTCGTTCTACCGCAACGAGAGAAGCAAGATGACCTATTTTAAATAACGTAACGTTGTAGCTAATTAAAAGATATGTTCGCCATAATAACGTTGACCTTCGAACGACCTCCGCAAGAGTTACTCTTCAAGAAGCATATTGTTCAAGGATACGTCTTAGAATCGAATTATAAATCGATGAAACCGTTCACACGTTCTCGAGTCGTTCAATATCGGAAAAGCTCCTTGACCACTGATATCGGCCCTTATCGACGTTTTCGCGGCGGACAGAACCGGCTTCGAAAGGCGGCCCCCGTCGCGCCGATCAAGAAAAAAGCGCACTCGATAATGGGGCGCCGCGTTTCCGCGAGCACATACAACCGCCTCGCAAACAACAAACTTCACGCTCGGTGGCGCGCGACGAAGTTGTTATCTTTGTTGTTGACGCGTCGAATTCGAAGAAGAATCGTTTATCCGCAATTACATACAACGGGCATTGTGCACGGCCGGATTCTGCGGATGACATCGCGCTTGATGCGCGTCCTGTCAATGTCTCTGCGCCGAACACGTGGAAACCCGCACGGGACGAGCAGAACGGATCCCGAAATGGAATGTCGAACCAGTTCGAAAAACGGAGGCCGTGCAGAGCCGACAGAAAAATGTTTACAACGTCCCGATGTTGAGATTACGCTCGGATTTTTTTTTCGAATATTCGACGGAGACTGTCGAACGCAGAGCTTTGGGCCCAGATAAATCGTGGAAACTGTCGAAGCGCTGTGGGTGAACTTTTTCGATCCAAAGATTTTATTTTGTACCGGCTTCAGCGTGTTTTTTTCCTTGTATCGCATCATGAACTATCCTAAATTTCCTTTCCGAGCAACGTGGAATCTTTAGAAATCGACCGAGGACAACGACAAATCGGTTGAAACTCGGAGTTCACTGAAAACCAACGAAAATTCGGGCGAACATGCTGAGATCAGGTAAATTTTCCCTAATTGTAAATCGCTCAGATTGTACACAAAAATGGACAATTTCGTTTTTTATAGTCGTTGACAATCGGTAACTATAAAAACGAGCCGCGAGGATACGAATAACCGTATCTCCGCTTCCTAAATTATTGTCCATTTTTGTTTACAAGCTGAGCGTTAATTGGAGAGAATTTACTGTACTCCGAAATCTCTATTTCATGATTGACGTTAGTGGTGCTAGAAAATTTGGTAACCGTTGTTTTAACTGCAGTGCTCTCTTGTCTCTAGTATCAAGTATTCGCTCGGTCTAAGTACAGAACACTTGACACAGTTGTTCACATTGTGTTTGAATTGTACTTCGACGTATCTCCGGGACACGAAAGATTAAGTACAGGGTACTGAAACGGTAGCAGTGTGTAATATATTCGGCATTAATTTGGCTATTGGATATTCAAGTATTTCGATGCGTTTTACTATAATCGATTCACTTGTGACGAAACTCGAATAATTTTGTTGCAAATTGCTAATCAATTTTTCTATAAAATAGTGACTGAAATATTCAATTTTACCGTGTCTTGTAGATTTTTAATAGAGAATTTAGTTATAATAGATTTTTAATAGAAATTTAAATTATGATAGCTTTAGGATTCTTCAACGCTACACATACCGATGTGCATTGTAACATGAAAATACAAAAATCGAATTTATTTAAATTTTGTTGTTTTCGTTATAGTACTTGTTCTAATAATGTAATTCATCGCGCTGTCGTGCACAAGTGTAAAGATTGAATCATTCCCGGACGGATTGTTTTCGTTGGCCGATTACCGCGGCGCATGCAGGAGAGCTACGTTTAATATTCAGTAACCGTGACGATGATCCTCTTTGTTGAAGACGTTCGGAGCATGTCCGCCGATGGCATAAGAAGATTTTTCTGCGCGCGAGAAACCGATCGGTTGCTTGTGACAGCTCTCTGCCGACAACAGGACACACGATAACCGAGGTCGTATTGGCAATCGAGATGCACATACCGTAAGGGAAAAAAAGGATGCTTAAAGTGACGTGTTTATGCGAACGTTTAAGGTCGTCGAGGTGTTATCTCGTTCAGTGGCAATCGAATATATGTATAGTAGCAAGAGAGATTCGATGTCGCGGTTACACGAGTCGTAAAATTTTAACGACAGAAATCGTTCTCCGATGACCACTCGGAAACGGAGAAACTTTCTGCAATTATAACGTGCCATCTTGATCGGAGTCCTTCTGGAGGATCGTTTCATTACAATTTAATGTATTTAGAAGGCACGTCGAACATCGAAGTGTTTCTTGCACAATAAAATATGAGCTTGAACTGTTAATGGATCGCATCGTGAACACCGATGTAATTAATAATTACATCATGCTAATACTGTCTTTCCTTAACATTAGATTTACGGAATCCGTCAAAATGGCGGGTCGCTAATTTTTTAATTTACGTTTATTCATACCGCACAGATACATTTCTGAGTTATTTATTAAATTTATATATTACTTACGGCGAATGTTACAATAACACTTGTTCAAAATCAGAATAAATGTCTTATTGTTACTTTTATAAATTAATATAAAACAACTACTTTTTTGTGCTCCGTAAATCTAGTGTTAATCCTTTCAACTAGAATGGCGACTCCAAGGCGCCATTAAAAATTGTTATGTCACGTTTCAGAATATAATTTTATTGATCAAATTTGTTCATATTTGGAAGAACCGTTGCATCTGTCACAAAATTCAATTTCATACGTATAAAATGTATTAGGTTATATAAAATGGAAATGCAGTGGGTCAGAAAAACTACATCAAATTTTCCGTTGATTTAGCTTCGAGTGCAAAGGGTTAATATCTGAATTATGAATGTCTAGCAAGAAGAAGCTTATTAATCCACGCTCCAGTTTATGAATCTTTATGGAACGATGAAATGAAGCTGATACGGTGCCTGTTTCCGGATAACCGTGAAGATGCGTTTGCTTGACCTGTAAGTTCGCGACCTGTAAGGATACCAGATAACTTGGACCTTGAACGCCATTATTAACCCATTAACTGTCACGATCCCCAATTGGGGATTTTGGCATATTACGTGCACACCACTTGGCGCGAAGAATATGAGCCGTTTTTATTTTGAAAGTGGCATAAGTCACTTTTTCAAAAAAATCGAGTTAATGGTAACACTAATTACAATTGAACGGTATCTTTTCATTTTACAAAAATTTGCAATCAATAAGTTGAGAACTATTGAGATTTGTTCGAGAGAAGTTTTGCTAATTAACGGTATAACAAACATGTTTATTTTGAAAGTGGCGTAAGTCGCTGTACTCGGGAAATTAATTGCGGGTCTTAGTGTAAAAGAAATAGAAACGTGTGATAAGTATGTGTCAAGTATTGTTTTGAATTATTTTCAGTATTTTGAAAAAAGTTCTGATCACTGGACTTATTTTTATAAGTGCGAAAGAATAGTGCAGTTTTGTAAATTATATTATAGTGATAATAATAATATAATAATATACTAGAAAAATGGATCCGTTATACGCTGGATCTCGTCCTGTTTCTTCAGCAAAATACAAAGACACGATGGACTTGCTTAATTATATACCCCCAATATACCACAGTTATTTTAAAAATTTGAAACAAAACACTATTTCCGAGGACTTAATCACTCCTATTGATGACGAAAATTAAATTGAACTGATGTATTTTCATATAAATTACTTATACTTATGTTTTAAAATGTACTAATTATTTTTATATTTTATGAATATTGAAATAAAAAATACTTGAATCAAACCTTTATATTAAATATGTTCATGGTATAAATTTATTCAACAATTTTAGTAAATCACTGTCCTTTCAAAACATCACTTCGGTAAAATACGTCGGACAAAATTAATATATGTCAGTCATTTTTCTAAACTATTTATTTTGAAAGTGGCTTAAGTCACTTTACCGTAATGAAAAATGGTGATTTTTTAATGTTTATACGAAATTATTTATATTGAGAAAAATATCAGTATCCTCGGATAACAAATACAAGTAAATCTTCTCGAAAGTTAGCATCCATATTTTTAAACGTGTTAAAACGCAGACCCTTAAATATATCGACTTAAAAATAAAGTGACTTATGCCACTTTCAAAATAAACGGCTCATATATCAGGTGCGTTTGATGCGATCATTTTATACATATCAGTCAATATTGTTTATAGCAGACGGTGTGTATTTTGGAAATCATCTGTGAGATGAACAGAATAAAATTATCATATTTGAAGCATGATATTTTTGGTTTGGTTTTTATATTGTAATTAGATATCATACATAAGTATGTAATTTAGTGATATAGTAACTACGTGTTACTTACTCAGTCTTCCGTTATTTCATACAATAAAAAGGATTGTTCTTTCTTTTTTTACTCGTGCAACCTGTCACAATCCCCGTTTGGGATTCCTTAAATATTTTAATGACAAAACATAACTTGAATGTAATTATATTGTTACACAACATTTTGCGCGTACACATAACTTTTCCCGTCAAAAATTCAAAAAGAAAGGATCGGGTCAATGAAGACTATACTGGTTTTCCTAACATAATGATTGTAATCTTTTTGATTTGTAGATGGTATAAATTAATTTTCGTAACATCCCTGCATCTGCGGGAAAAATCCGCTTCGGCGAATAACTACAAACAACTGGAAATATAACTTGAAATTAATTTCTCACTAACAGATTTTTTTCTCGACTAATCTGTTCATTTACAATACGATCGATACGCCGATCTTGTTATGAACACTTTCATCTTCGATCATTATAATCTTAAATTCGTTTCGGATAATCTTATTATTAATTAGCATTTTAATTTTATTGCGCTCTGCAACAATGCATAATGTCCACAACCGGGCTGTCGCCTTCAGATCGATTCGTGTCTCGCGTTACACAAGATATCATTCCAGGCCAATCATCGTATTATACAAGTGTTACCTATAATCGAATTTGATTGTCTCACCGAAAGCATTCTGGACGATTGCTGGAACAGGTAGCCGAGCGTCGGACGAGGATCCGCGAACATGACGAGGCCTACGTACGGGTCAGCAAATTGGAAGTGCGCGAACTATGACCTTCGTGCCCGATTCTCGATATCAAACACTCGCGAAACTTCCTAATCATCCAATTACGATCAATCACGTTGTCACACTTCTCACTGTGCGTTATCACGGTTCACGTTACACGAAACGACGATCGTCGATCTTCCTCCGACAACAAGCTCTTTCTGAGTTTTGAAAGAGCAAATAACACGATCGAAAGAAGTCACGAAAATTAAATAATCCCCTAACGACATTCAGAAAATTTTTATCGCTTCTAATAATGACTGGACCGCGAATATTATGCGCTTGTGACAAAAACGAATAGGTCAAATGTAAAATTGGAAATACATTACGAGAGTTCAAGGTTATTGTCACGTTAATTTTCGATTTATTGCTCCTATTGAAAGAGTAAAACATTTACAATTTATGTTTCTCGAAATCGATATAGACAATGTTTATTTTGCATGAAGAATCGCAGTCTATCAATGACGATTCTGAATTATATCAAAGGTGTAATCAATTCTCCCTTATTGACGCTCAGCTTGGAAACAGAAGTGGACAAATTGGGAAGAGAAGGTACGATTATTCGTGCCTTGGGAGCTCGTTTTTATAGTTACCGATTGTCAACGACTATAAAAACGAGACGCAAGGTTCGAATAATCGTATCTTCTCTTCCCAAACTGTTCATTTTTGTGTAGAATCTGAGCGTCAGTTAGGGAGAATTTACTGTATCTTCTGTACAAAATAGAAACGGAAACGATGCTTAAATTGCGAATCAGAAGTTAGATAAAAGTGTATTACCTTATTTAATAATATAACAAAAAATAATATGACAGTATTCTGAAATTCTTGTAAAGTCTATACAGATTTCGGTTTCACCTACTCGTGTTTGCTATGAACGCGTAAAATCCGCAGTCTAATTATTGCTACAGTTTTCCTCGCGTCTTTAGCAAGACAACGTCCTTTATTGCTTGTAATCAAGCGGAAGATGAACTTTGATATCTGCGCTCGCTTCACCGATTGAAATGAAAATAAGAAGCATGCAGGCTCGTTTTTATAGTCGTTCACTATAAATCGGTAACTATAAAAACGAGCCGCAGGGCTCGAATAATCGTATCTTCTCTTCCCAAATTCTCCATTTTTGTTTCCAAGCCGAGCGTCAATTAGGGAGAATTTACAATACATTGAGCGTATTATCCCACGTTTGTTTGCACAAGACTAGTTCGCGATTATTATCCATCGGTGAATTGTACGTAAACGATTTTTATTCATGAACACTGTTTGAAGCACCGTTTTTATCGTAAACTATAAATCCAGACACTAAGAAATTGTAATAGAACCGTGTTTACACAGTTTCGTATATTTCCGTCCACGTGATCCCGAATAGATTAAATATTGTGAAATTTATTCGCGAGTTGGTTAATCGAGTTTTTACCGTATACTAAAACATTCCAACCGCGTTTACTTCTGAAAGTTTTAAGAATTCTTATCCAGAAATTAGTCACTTCCCAGCGCAAAAAGAAATCATGTTATAGATTAGTGTTTTAAACGGTACGAAATGATCTCGAGCTCAGCGATTAATTCGTAACGATAACGTCTGCAAGTATCTCTCGAAAAAGAAGAGATGGGAATATAGGTTGTTTTCTAGCGTGTGTTAGTATACTTGATCGAGATCCAGTCGAATCGGCGAATCGTTCGGAACTGTGGCTCGAGAGATTCGAGCCGATCTCTCTTTCTGATAGACGGCCATCGAGAAATTCTCGCAAAAAGGGGGGAGGCAAACGGGAACAACGGAAGAAAAAAAGTCAACTTCCTAGCCCTCTCGGCGCCGTTTAATGTCAAGCAGCACGGCCGAATCCCGCCGGGTATTTCGAGGGACTCGACCTCGAGGGTATTATTTCGCGATCGGCCTTCGACGGAAGTTCGCCGGCTACGATGATACGGTAATAAGTCGCGGGACGCAGCTTCCGAAGGCTCGTTTTCCGGTTTTTCATCGGCCGGCCGCTCGTAAAACCCGCGTCCTTAATTTCGGATTCCATGGAAACGGAGGTAGTAGCCGACGGTAATTGGACGGCCGAGCAAGAAACCCGGAACGGAACTCGTGGTTTTTCGATCCGGACACATAGAAAGCGAGTCTCCTCTAATGAATAGACTCTGCCGGGGACCGGCTTCGTGAATTTGTAGCAAACGCGAAGAAATGGGACGGAATCTCCCCGTCTAAACTCCGGTTCTTTTTCTGAACCCAATGGACCGCTGACAAAGAAATCGCTCGGCTAACTTCGTCTTTCATAAATTACTCTTTAACCCCGTCGCGTTTTTTGTTCGAGAACTAATGTTTAGAACAGCGTAGGGAAAATAGGTGCAGCGAGTGTGTAACAATGCTCGGACGATTTTTAAAACGCAATAGCTTTTTTCTAACCCCTTGCACTTCGATTTCTTTCGCAACGACGTTAATCGGTACAATTTCGTTCTTTATAATTTCCCTGACAGAACGAGACATTTTTTCTTTATTTTATCTCCTCATTTACTTTCATTCATGGACCATGAGAACGGAAGAAATAAAGTTTCGCTTTAAAAAAAAAAAGAAAAGAAAGAAATGTATATCATTCATATTTTAGTAGATTATGTATGAAATCATCATTACGAGCCGATTCGTTTTTATAGTTATTGAAATTATTAAAAGAAAAGCTAAATGATAAAGATCCGCAGTCTACTAACTGTATTCATCTGCAAGTTGCTCGTTCTTTTCTATTTTTCAACTGCGTAGTTCCTTCATTTTACTTTTGTCGCGTTCTTTCGTCCGCTATTTTTCGTTGCATTTCCAATTCCTTTTTCAATTCAAAGCAGAGTCCCGGATAAAACTTTAAAGCAACTTCTTCTACGACTGAATTTCCCCCACGTATTCGGAAGCTTCTCGCGGAATGCATGTACAAAGATGCCGCCAGTGCATCTAATGTTTTCTAATGTTTTCCAATCGTTTGCACATTATCAGATCTAGTAGTAATTGCACGTCGCTACAATAACAAAGGATTTAATCGGTCGACCATTTGCGCTGTATTGTTTCATTGCTAATTCGACCGACGATCGCGAACTTTTCCATGCGAGGAAATCAATCAAAACAACGGATCAAGACGGATCCCGACGAGTGCCGGGAATGCAAATCAGGGACTGAAGCCTCTTAATGTTGAGATAATACAACAGAGTCGCATTACCGTTTGCAACCCATTAGCCGAACGTGGAAAGCCGATGAAGAATCATTACGAATCACGACTGTGGACGATCCTCGTGCACAGACTCTATGTAGAAACACGATCCTCACCGCGTATATCTTGCGACGCTAGGCCGCGTTAATTAAGATGTTAATTAAAGCAAACACGGGTATCTGTGATTTGCCTTGATCGACTGATTACGGCCTAGTTACGCGAACTCGATTACAAAATAATGAACCTGTGTGAAATGTCGGATTTTCAAGCGAATATATAAAACTGCATATCTTTTCTCAAAAGCTGTTTATTTCATCAAAACATGCTCCATTTGCTTTAATGCACTTTTCCTAACGAGATTTTAATGCATAGATGTCTGCCTTGAAATTCTGATCTTTAGAATCGATAAACCCTGATATGGAATTTTGCAGACTGTCTTCATTTTCATACCGTTTAGCCCGTAAAAACTGTTCTAAACGTTTAAAAAGATCCGGCGAATAAGCTGGGTACTGCAAAATTTCATATTTTAATTCATTTCATTTCGCAATTGTTTTGTACGACGTATACGGCCGAGCGTTGTCATGAAAAAGTATTGAGCCATGCCGATTAACAAGCCATGGGCGTATAATTTTCAATTTTTCATGCATTTCATCAATGTACTGGCAGTGCTATTCGGCTGTAATTGTCCCCCCAGTTTGAAGGAATGAGTAATGAATTACTCCAGTCACATTCGTTTCGACCAATGCTTTCGGAGCATCACTTTTCACAGACGTTTTGGGTCTTCCACGCGGTTCATTTTGTAGGAAAAAAATCACCAGGACGAAAATTTTCAAACCAGCGTTGCACTTTTCGATCGTTAACAGTATTCTTCCCAAACGCCTGGTTTGGCAGCATTATTACCAAGTTTATACTCGTATAAAAAAAATTACACGAATATCGGTTGAATTCATATCCTTACGAAATTCCAAACAAATAACAAAATGGAACACTTTCGAGGAAATCTTCTTTGTTGAAATGTGACTCTGGTGATTGACAGTACGAATATAAACGAGGTTACGCAAAAAACAAAAGCATAACGAAAACAGGGAGACAAACGTTCGTGTGTAAAGAGAATCCGACATTTTATATGCACCAACCTAATATATTCGAATTTGAATCCTAATATACTGAATTTAACTAGGATGTGTTTCGGATACGGAAGAGTTCTAATAACATCCACTGTGATAATTTTAATTTTTTAGACTCGATTTCTGTTGAAGGTTGTCCCTGCGAGGGGCATAATATTTTAAATTTTGGTATTATATTGTTTTATGATGGGCTGCGTCGCATCTGGCGAGAAAGTGCGACGACTGTCTTATCTGGACAAGATTTCCTTAAGCAATAGGCAAGCGTAGACCCGCATTTCTCTGCGCATATGGTCTATTGGCACTGCGTTGCCATTTTTGAGGCTCCTACGGCCAAGAATTTTGTTTTTTTTGTCAGTTGTCTTCGGACGAGCAAGGCGTGTGGTTGTGCTTACCGTTGCTTCCGAACCATCACCCGTAATATCAGTTAACTTTATGTTTGTTTCCTTTTTTTTCAATAAATAGCTTTCTCATTAAAATTAATTCTCATTATAATTATTTACGTTGCCTGTAAATATTCGACAGTTTCATTAATTAAATTGTTTTAACTTTGTGGGAATTTTAGTGGTCGATTGTGGGCGCTGATCGTGTTCAAATTGGAATAAAATTCTAATCTCTCGTTCGTCAATATTTAAGCATTCAAGTGAATTTAGGCACACGATAAACATCAATTTTCTTTCCCTTATAAGAAATGATCGCAATCGAAAAATTTCTAATCGCAGTAATTTGCGAAGAAAATGGTATGTCAAAGGGTTAATGTCATTATTAGCGATTGATCTACAGATGAAGTCTAGATACTGCAGAATTAAGAAATCATCTTAGAATCTTGAAGTGTGTATCAACACGTTTTCACGAACGTAAAGGTCGCTATTTTGGCGTTCTTCGACTTTGCGTGCATCTTTCGATTCGTTCGTAATGTTGTATTTGTTTCTAATGTGATTGATAATCGGAGATAGTCTTGAAGGATACGTACAAATTTATCATCTTTGTTTACGGCCATTTTACGTTCACATCGACGTCGTAATGATCCCTTGTAAGATCGTGATTTATTGTATCGACTATAAATAGGCTTGGTATCTTTGCAGTCGTAATAAAAATTTCGAAAAACGATTGATCTCGCATCATTAATATCACTATCGTCTAAGATAATTACGTAAACACAGCAGAACTTTGTGCAAACAAGCATCGAGCACTTCTTGAATAAAAGTTCTTGCTGCGAGTAGATTAACGTTAATCTGAACCGAAACGAATATTTAACCATTTTCTGGTACGATGATTTTGATAAAAAAAAGGATGACTAGTATATTGGGCTCGCGACAGACCCAAAATAAAAAAGCGCAGAAGCATGTTTTAATCTAATTCTAGACAAATGATCTATTTTATTTTCAACTATTGCATAAAATAACAAAACGACGAAAAATGAAGCTTTTACAACGAAATGTATCGATTAGGGATTAAATGCCAACACGTTTTTGCTTCGTACAAGCTTGTAAATAAAATTTGCAAACACATTTGTTCTAACGAGGCTGCAGTGCAATACATTTTGCTGGTATAATTTTTATTTAATAATTCGGGAGCAATTAAATTCAAGGGGTCGTAATTCTCTTGTAAAAATTGTGTAATAAAGGCGTGCCATTCTTATTTCGTAAGCGATTAGTCACAGTGCTGAAAAGAGAGTACTGACGACGTACTTGACATCGCTATCATAATTCGTTAAAGACTTATTAAAGCTAATGCAACCGCTCGGAAAGCTTTCCTTGTTACATCCGTCCAATTATGTAATTCAACAATATCCGGTGATTGCTTTCATGGCTCGTTCCAGATCGACGTCAATAATTAGCCTTGTTCGCCGACCGTAATCGTAGCAATTTTGCGACGACACGTTCTCCACAGAAATTCTCTTATTGCTACCGCCTTCGCCTAAAATAATTCTGCCCGTCGATTGGCCGGGGACATTCGTCTGGGGAAAAAAAATTGGTCCCGAGGAAGTCTCGAAAAGGCGTTCGAATCGATCCCAAGAGCCATCGCGATTCAAGGAGACCGGGAAATTGAACACGGCCATGCTTCGTCGTCGATAGTTTCCACTGACTTGACAATGAAGTCTTTCGAGTCGACGACGGTGCTTGCAGAATACATTAAAAATTTGTCCGTTTCCTGTATCAATAGTTTATGAATATTTGTGGTTTTGTGTTCAGTTTTAATTCACCGTTTACCATACTTTTTTTGAACTTGTTCGATAACAGATAGCTGTGTTAACAGTTTCTGTATTTAATTTTAATTTTCTGTTTTCCACGCATTTTCTGAACATCGACGGGTTTGACAATAAGATAGCAACGCTAATGGCCAAGAATATCCGGTGATTGCTTTCGTGCCATGTTCCAAATCGACGTCGATAATTAGCCTTGTTCGCGGACCATAATCGTAGCAATTTTGCGACGACACGTTCTCCACAGAAATTTTCTTATTGTTGCCGTCTAAAAACCGAATACTTTCGTGTTCGCATGAATTTATTTGGGCACAGATTTACTTTCTTTTTAATTTAGTCATCTAATGTCGCATCTGCTTAATAGTAATTAGCGACCACTTGCGGAATAATATTTGTAGGTTACATGCAGTGTAATATACAATAGTTTTGCATTACATTTTACATTATTTTCTTAATCCAGGCTTCTTATGCTACTATATAATTTCGCTAAACAATTCGGTTTCTTCTAAGTATGACATAACTTTTGCTGTTTGTTTGTAGTTGTCCAAACATTCTTCGATGGTAATGGGAATTTTTACTTTTTTCCTGATATTGTTGTACATTGGACATTCAATTAGGATGTGCTTAACTGTAAGCTCAGTGTTACAAATTATTACAAATTGGTTTGTCCGTTTCAGTGTATGTGCTGGTGTGTTATTTTAGTATGCCCAACTTTTAGTCGAGATAATACAATTTGCTTCCTTTTTGCTAAATATACTGCGGGGTTGGTAGAGAATATACTTTCTCTAGGTTTATGTAGGAGAGAGGGGTTTGAATGTATCCATTCTTGGTTCCACTTATGCACAAAGGGCATAGATTGTTGTGGAGAAAATTGCAAATGTCCATATAAAATAGAACATTTGTAATTTTAATTGGAATTTTAATATGTAACAACTTTGGGGCTTCGAGCATATTCACAATTCTAACGCAATCCAAAGCATATTGTGCCAATTTAATGAAAGTAGCCTGATATTAATTAACATCAATTCCATTTGAACGCTTGAATACCTCATTGTGTAAGTATAATATTCAATAATTTGTGTACATACTTGTGTACATAATTTGTGTAAATGATCCTAGTTCAACGATTCAATCTCGCGCTCACTTTAGAACGCGTGTGGCTTTTAAAGAGAAATATAATCCCATCGGTTGGGATATTGACAATCTTTAAAAAATTGTACATTTAGTAATGTACGACACTTTTTCTTTTTTATTATAAGCTTTCAAATCTCTGATGAGATTTATTCAATACACAGTAACGTGAATGTACTTAATCATAGCAATTCATGGGTTATTTATACATTCGTATTAAATGTTTTTAAGAATAATATGATACATGCAAACGCTTCGATAATGGATTTAACAAGCAAAACAGACATGGTGGTTGGTAGAAACAATTTTAAGCTACCAAGTTGCTCATACAGTTTGGATCTTTGAGATTCGTAAAGAAGACATTGCCGGATAATGTGATCAATATCTTGTTCGTTACTCTAATGCATGAACATCTGTGATTAACAGATAAACCTACTCGAAATAGGGAGGAGGCTAAAGAATAGTGGCTAGATCTATAGCGATTGATTACTACAATTAGTTGGCGGGGAAGTTTGCTTTTTTGAAACCAAGGCTTAGATTTATCGATATACAAATTTTGAAAGTAACTTTTTCCTTTATTTATACCAAGTTCAGTAATATAGACTTTTTGACGATTATTTATAGACGATTGTTCACCACAATTAGTTGGCGGGGAAGCTTGCTTCTTTGAAACCAAGGCTTAGATTTATCGATATACAAATTTTGAAAGTAACTTTTTCCTTTATTTATACCAAGTTCAGTAACATAGACTTTTGTGTTACTGTTCATGTTCCACAACAAGTATTCGCGAAAATCCGTTAAGGGAATGAGAATTTGTACATTGGAGTTTATATTTATGTTACTCATTTCTTTAGTCGGCAAGCTCATTTCCAGAAATGTCGATATGAGAAGGAATCCAGTAAAATTTAACGCAGCCCTGTTTGTCTTTTATAAGCTGGAATTCTTGGTACTTTTTTTTAATTGAGAAAATAAATGGGTTACTTGTGATTAGCGTAGCTGAATTAGCAATTTGTTCAAGAGCACTAAGCGAGTCTAAAAATATAATATTAATGTCCAATATTTGTATGTACACAATTTTTGAAATCTTGAAACAAGTCTATTCTGTTAGTATACAATTTTGAGATATCAAATGATGCTTGATAGAATTTATCGAACGGAAAACATTTTAAGAAGTTTCTTAGCAATTTAATCGATGATTTATCCCACATGGAATACATCTTTACTTCGACAGTGCTAAATGAACATCGTGAGTCAATGAAAATAAGCTAAAATACAGTAAATTCTCTTTAATTGACGCCCAGATTGTGCATAAAAATGGACAATTTGGGAAGAGGAAATACGATTATTCGAGCCCTGCGGCTCGTTTTTATAGTTACCGATTGTCAACGATTATAAAAACGAAATTAGAGAGAATCTACTGAAATTATTTTTACACCGACCTAGTATCTAGGATGTTTGAATATTTCACAAGAATAACTTGGATCTAAACCCTACGAAAGAATAATGCCAGCTAATATGATCAATGTGGCAGTTAATGTGTCAATCATTAGACCGTAGATTTTTATGCAGATTCCAGATTTCATTTCAAATCTTACAATTAAACTATGGTTATTTATCCATTTATGGCATGCGCAGATTTTTAAAATGTAAGAAAATGTGTAAATTAACGAAATCTAACAGCAGTTTCATTTTCGTTTAGTTGACGAAGGAAATTTTTCTTCCATTTTAATTGTTGCGAAACGGCGTATGGAAATGGAAACTTCCATAAAGACCCGCAGCAGTCTACTTATGATAGTGAAAATCGGAGAAATTTTCATTGATTACGAAATTCCTTACGCTAAAAATACATTTAAAATAATATCGTTTTTATAATTGTTGACAATTGGTAAATATAGAAACGAGCCGCGAGGCACGAACAATCGTATCTCCTCTTTCCAAATTCTCCATTTTTATTTCCAAGCTGAGCGTCGATTAGGGAGAATTTACTGTACAATGCAGTTCTTCTGTTCTGTCCATTTCACAGTAACTTTGGCCGACCACGCGATCAAAACACCAACATTTCTAATCGAATATTAATCGCTCAATTTTAACGAGAAATCGCCATTAGTCAGACTGATTGCGATTTGCCCGGTGTACCGAATAATCTTGGATCACTCCCAAGGTAATTCTACAGCTCACCTGGCCAATCAACGATCGATTACGAGCTACTAGAAAATTCACGGTGTCTCGAGTGCCGCTTCTGCTCCCGTCCGAGGTGAGGGACAATGTCGGCTCCTGAGAAACCGCGCAGACTTATCATGAATTTTCTTGCTCGTTTAATTTTAACCCTCCTAGCGGCAATATAGCTTGCCACGAATTGAAACCGGTCCAGATTCGAGCGGTGCCAAACGTTCGTCGAAACGGACATTTCACGATATGCCATTAACTGTCGGTTGTTCGGTGATTAATGTTCTCAGAGACCGTGATTTATATTTGTAAATCGGTGGTATCGCGCTTCTCCTTATTAGATGACTAGGGATATACAGTGTGTCCCAAAATTATGGTACTTCTTGAAAATGTGGGGTTCCTGAGGTAATTTGAAGTAACTTTTCCCTTCGCAAAAATTTTCTCCGAGGCGTCGTTAACGAGTTATTAACGAAAAACAATTGACCAATGAGAGGCGAGCTCGGCAGGGCGCGAGATGGCTGAGCCAACGAGCGGCCGAAGCCCAATTCTGCTGAACTCGCTTCTCATTGGTCAACGTTTTTCGTTAATAATCCGTAAACGAAGCCGCGAATTGCATTTTCGCTAAGGAAAAAATTACTTCAAATGACCTCAGGAACCCTACATTTCCCGGAAGTACCATAATTTTGGGACACCCTGTATACCGCATATGTATATCGGTAATAAAGTAGAAAGTCGATGCGCGGAACAGACCTGAACAGTTTTGAAATAAAATTTTATTGAAATATCATTTCAAATGACAGGTCGCTTTATTTCATAATCATTCTCATGTATGTGATCCCTTCTAAAACAACATTGAATGAAATATTACTTCGAATGATATGTTACTTTATTTTATAATTATTTGAAACAATTATTCGAATAATTATTAAGTTAAATTTAATGTCCGGTGCTGATTTACAAAATTTGCACTAAACACATTGTTGTCAGGATTTTCGTTGATTATTATATTGCGGATTATTTCTTTGCGAAGAGAGCATTTCTTTAAACAAATTGTCACGAAGCATTTCACGAAATAAAATCTTTTCGTTCATTATTATTTCTTTTGGCCGATCTGAAACAAATCGAAACGAATCGATATTATTTCTATTTTCAAATAACGATCTGATAGCAATTATTCGAAATAGTTAATCTTTTATTTCTATTTCAAATAAAAATTGCCCAGGTCTGGTGCAGGATAAACCATCGCGGAATATTCAATAAAATTTCATTTCAGAGGAATTTCAAGCCTTTAAAAAAGAAAAAAAATATGCAACACTCTTTACTACTTAAGGCAACTCTCGTTTATTTCTAGAATTGTTTCGTTGTACGAGAAAAAGTGGACATATTTTTCCACCTGTATCTCCAGAGTCTTTCTATCCCGAACATTATGTTCGAACTATTCTTCCGCGTTCAACTTTTTTCGCAAGAAATAAAAAGCTCCGACGTCTCCAACTGGAGTAATGCGAGATTTTATTTCACGGTGGAAAAAAGGGGGTTATTAACAAGAAGCCGTGCTGCGAACTGCAGAAACTTTCCGGACAAGCTAATGGACACAATAAACACCATAAAAGCGGGAAAAACTGCCGCACCAGTTCCCCTGTACGGCGATGAATAAAATTCGCTTGGCCAACGTTAATGCATCGGATATCTTTGTGTTGCGTAACACGCTTCTTGTTGGAGATTGGCCGAGTTCGCTGTGATCGCGTATCGAACGCAGCCAGATTTTGTGAAAGGTGGATCTAGGCGCGGCCGAGGACCGGTTGCAGAAGTAAACAACCGAGCGACGGCGTTTTTCTAGACTCGGTATATCTCGTGATATACTTGATGATATTAATAGACTGCGGATTTTTTTTATGCAAAATAAAATGTCTTCGCATCGACCACAAGAAATAGAAGCTAAACAATTAAGTTCACTCTTTTCTTACATAATTTTATTAGATTGAAAATAACGCAGTGACATTTTTAAATTCCTTAAATCTGTCTATTATTTTTTATCGAAACTAGTCATTCTTACCATAAATTCTTACCGTAAAATCCGCAGTCTACGTATTATACAGTTGCCCGAAAAAGTGTTCGTACACCTTTGGAAACGTAATAAATTCTTTAAAAACTCAACTGAACAACTTGAATTTTTTTTAAATAATGGAGGGACTAGTTTACTTAGCAGATGACTAAAATGCATTCTTTTAATTTTTCTATTACTTCGAGTGATAAAAAAATAAAATAAAAAATCTCTCGTTTTTTTGTAACTTTTTGTATCTGAGCCTATAACGAAAATTTGATCGAAATCGGCTAACCCAGAGTCGAGCTACAGGCGTTGAAGGATTTTAAAAACTGCAGATATCTCACAGTTTTTGGTGAAAATCGCGATAAGACTGCGATTTTTGCGATCTTTAATTTGTTGCGACTCGTAACAACGTGAACCGATTTCGATCAAATTTTCAACATGCATATAAATCGTCAAGATCTACGAAAGACATTTTTTTAAATTTTCGTTATAGGCTTGGATAAAAAAGTTAAGAAACGAGAATTTTTGTATATGTTTTGTCATTCCAAGTAGTAGCGAAATTAAAGAAAAATAGCATTTCAGTTATCGTCTCGTAGACTAGTCTCTCTATCGTCTAAAAAATATTCAAGTCATTCAGTTCAGTTTTAAAATAGTTATTACGTTTTAAAAGGTGTACGAACACTTTTGTGGGCCGTTGTACATATTTCTCCATGAAAACTTGAAAATTTTTGCTGACTGAAGTTTAACGAGTTTACCTGCGATACGAAAAGGAAAATATTTCGAAAGCTATACGAACATTTTTGGGCAATTGTATATTACGTAGACTGCGGATTTTACGCATTTATGGCAAGAATGACTAGTTTCGATAAAAAATAATAGACAGACTTAAAGAATTTTAAAATGTCATTGTATTATTTTCAATCTAATAAAATTATGTAAAAAAAGAATGAACTTATTATTTAGCTTCTATTTCTTGTGGTCGATGCGAAGACATTTTATTTTGCATAAAATATCCGCAGTCTATTAATATCATCAAGTATCGCGTGAGCTGATTCATTTAACGCTAGATTTACAGAGCACAAAAAAAACAGCTATTTTCTATATTACTTTATAAAAGTAACGATAAGATATTTATTTTGATTTTTAACAAATGTTACTGTAACATTTGCCGTAAGTAACATATAAATTGCATAAATAACTCATAAATGTATCTTTACGATGTGAATAATCGTAAATTAAAAAATTAGTGACCCGTTATTTTGACGGGTTCTGTAAATTTAGTGTTAAAGAGCTGCGAGAGGAAAATTTGGAACTTTCGGGAAATTCAGCTTCTACGAGGAAAACTTATGTAGTGCCGTGTGGAACATTAGATTTGAGAATTACCAGGAAAGGATCCGTGAAATTAAACAGAGATCACGGGTGATCTGCTGACTGTAACAGGGCAGACGTAGGCAGATTTTACTGGAAATTACAGGAGCTGAAGAAAACGATATTGCGAAGAAACTTGAGTTTTCAAGTAAAAAATATCACTCTGAAAACAAAATTCGAATAAACAAAGAACAATTTTCAAGCTAGTCGACGGATCCGTTAAGTTTAAGTATAATATTAATTTATATTATATATTATATCATATTATTATTATTATATATTAATTTATATATACTTATAAAGTTGCTGTTTAAGAGCTTATAAATCCCGTAATACCTCTTTTGTCGCTGATAAAAATAAATGTCTATTCAGTATTTATTCTAGAGAACGCGCACGTTTTTGATACTACCGTAGATTTATCTCGAAGTTCGAACATTGTCGGAGCTGGGAACATTTTTTAAGTAATTTTAATTTAAATTTTTTAAGTATTGCAGTTTCGAACATCCAATTTCCCGCGCCGCGGCGAAGATAATTAAGGTGCGAAAATATCAGCTGACCTTTCAATCGAACCATTAACCTCAGAGCGAAAAGTTTGTGATGGTTTTACTCGTCTTATCTGGAGCTTCCATTCCGGCGTAAAGCGAGCCTCATCTAACGAAGTTGAACCGTTGGCGCACGGAAATAGATACGGTTAATATTTTGCGAACTGTTTATGCGCAGCTGCTATAATTCAAGTCTAGCGGTGTCATAAAAAGAAACCGCCGGTTTCTAACGTATCTTCGCCATGCGAGATTAATGGGACGAACCAGAAGACACTTGACACATGCGTCAAAGTTGTTATCAATGAACAGTGATCTACGTAATGTTTACTAGTGCATTTATGCATTCGCGCGCGGCGTATTTCGAATTTCTTCCTTAAACGTTTCGAATCTCTGCGCTCGATTCATGTTAGGAATATAAATTTTCTTCTTTTATATATTACATTTTATTGTATATGTATATATCACACTGGACCGAAATCTCACACATTTTTTCTCGAAAGTGATATTGTCATGAGAAGAATGAAATTAACATCAGATTTACGGAACCCGTCAAGATGACGGGTCACTAATTTTTTAATTTACGATTATTCATATCGTTAAGACACATTTATGAGTAATGTATTCAATTTATATGTTACTTACGGCAAATTATATTATTATTATTGCTTTTATTGTTGCTTTTATAAGCTAATATATAAAACAGCTGTTTCTTGTGCTCCGTAAATCTAGTGTTAAGCAATTAATTCAACATGTAGTAAATTCTCCCTAATTGACGCACAGGTTGTACACAAAAATAAACAATTTGGGAAGAGGAGATTTACAGTTTTCTTTTATACCACTACTTTTTATAGTTAACGATTGTCAACAACTATAAAAACGTGTCAAAAGGCTCGATTAATCGCATCTCCCCTTCCCAAATTGTCCATTTTCGTTTCCAAGCCGTGCGTCAATTAGGGAGAATTGACTGTACTTCGAAGTGAGATATCGAGTACCAATAAAGGGAACGATGTTCGAGGATGTTTAAATTGTATCCTCAAAATTTTTCGGCCTCGATAGCGTCGCTAGTCTTCAAGCGACACTCGTTTGAAAATCGAATTGGATCCGAGTGATCCGGTACGGTATTTCTCTCGCGCACGAAGTGTGGCAGCAAAGTGTTAATCGTGTCGAAGATTCTTGCAAGCTACGAAGTTTCGCAGTCTAAATCTGTCTCGAACCGTCCCGTAATTCCAAAGCGAATCATTTTCGGATTGGAAAACATGACAATCGATGTAAGGGAAATTTACGGAGCGTCCGCTATCGGCGCACGTAGAACGTGACCGTTTGGAGAAAACAAAATTCCTCGGTTTACGCGATGTTACAGGATCGAAGGAAACGGCCACGTGCAACGATTTGAGCAGTTTATTTTGAAAGTGGCATAAGTCACTTTGTTATTAAGTCGATATATTTAAGGGTTTGCGTTTTAACACGTTTCAAAATATGGATGCTAATTTTCGAGAAGATTTACTTGTATTTATTATCTCAGGATACTGATATTTTTCTCAGTATAAATAATTTCGTATAAACATTAAAAAATCACCACTTTTCATTACGGTGAAGTGACTTAAGCCACTTTCAAAATAAATAGTTTAGAAAAATGACTGACATATATTAATTTTGTCCGACGTATTTTACCGAAGTGATGTTTTGAAAGGACAGTGATTTACTAAAATTGTTGAATAAATTACATATATAATAATAATTTATACCATGAACATATTCAATATACAGGTTTGATTTAAGTATTTTTTATTTTAATATTCATAAAATACAAAAATAATTAGTACATTTTGAAACATAAGTATAAGTAATTTATATGAAAATATATCAGTTCAATTTAATTATCGTCATCAATAGGAGTGATTAAGTCCTCGGAAATCGTGGTTTGTTTCAAATTTTTTAAATAACTATGGTATATTGGGGGTATATAATTAAGCAAGTCCATCGTGTCTTTGTATTTTGCTGAAGAAACAGGACAAGATCCAGCGTATAACGGATCCATTTCTATTTGTGAATAACGCCTAGATCTTCCTCTTTTTGGTGACTTCCTTTTTTTTTTCATCAGTATTCTTTCGCACTTATAAAAATAAGTCCAGTGATCACAACTTTTATTTATTGCCGCAAATCCGTCTTATCGTTTGCACGAGTCGCGCAGCTGAATTTCCCGACGCGCAGGAAATAGTGAGGAAAAAAAAATTAAAGAAGAGATGAAAAGCAAAAGCGATATTTTTACCTTCGTCCTTTGTTTCAGGAACTTCGAGAGCTTGGCGATGTGGTTGAAAATCTTTGGCTTCGGCATTTTGACTAGATTCGTTCGCGTTCGACTCGAACTAATTTTTCTCCGTCGTATCAGTCTGTTTTGCTCTCTCCCTTTCTCTCTTTGCCCGGCTGTCTTTAGTCACTCTCGCACACCGACGCGAATCACTTTTACATTATGTCTTTCCCGTAAGCCGCGAGCCTCTCGCGAGCGAAACTTTCTAGAAGCTGCGGCCCATCGAATAGATGCTGAAGAGAACGTCGCGAAGAGAGTTCTGCGGCTCGGAAGTTTCGCGAACTGTTCACGACGAGTGCACAGTTGGCACGAGGAGGAGCCTTTTCAAGGCGGAATTGTCACGGACAGTCGGATTCCCGGCCCGATAAACCGGGATAGACTTCTCTGGAAAGCAACCCTTCGCGGTCCGGAATCCTCGGGGCTGTACGAACGAACGAACAACTTATTACACGATCCAAAAAAACGGATTCGTAATCCAGTTTCTCTCTTTTTTCTCAAACATACGACTCAAGACACTGTCCGAATCCATCGGGAACTTTCTCAAATTTCATGGCTTCACAGTCTAGAAAATTATAGGACAAATTTTGTTCAGCAAGGGAATCGAAAAATATCTCTGTACTATCTGCAACTGTCTAAAATTGTCCAGAGAAGAAAACAACGTCCGCCTGGTTACGTTTATTTCGAATAAAAATCCGCGGTCCGATGATTTTACGTAAACTACGTTCGACAAATCGGAATTGCAATTTTTCAAGTAAATACGTTTCACATGCGATCGCCGCGTTGCGAAAGATATCGGTGCTGCGCGACAGCTTCGAAAACGCGAAGAGAAATCATTCGATGACCGCACTGCGTCCACAATTTTCTGCCACGTTCAGAAGCATCTGCCGACACCGTAGTCGCGGCACTGGAAATTGAGAAAGATACAAGGATTCCGTCAGGGAACTTGATGTATGCATGTACCTCGTCCCAGATCCGCGAACAAGGGTGCGCGAAACTAGCCTCGTAACTGCCCTTTAAAATAGAATCTCTCGAATCAGGTACCACTGTTGCTGCGTCGGGTGTAACAGGCGACCGTTCCGTCGATACTCCGGTATTTTTGTCAGCGGGGTAAATAGGAATCGTAGACGACGTTCGAAGATCGGATTGTGCTCGTCTGTCCGTGATTTCACGAGCGCACGACTAGGTATCTGTCGCGCCCGGGTCGCGAAGCGGCGGAATAGAAAATGTAACACAGATTCGACTAGCTCTGTTTTCGTTTTGGCGATCGATCGGCCACGGGGCGTGTGCCGGCTTCACTTCGGCGAGGACTGAAGCAACACTGAAGCACCGCGGTTACGGGGTGAGTATAATACACGACGCAGCTAGGGGAAAGCCGGCTACGGAGAGGGGATGGGGATTTGGTGCAACGCGCATACGAAGCTGCGCAGCACGTGCTCTCCGCTCGGTTCTACAGTTTTTCCTGTTTACCGAAGCATGTGTCGCGACGCAGTCCGCTCGATGTCGGAGCGCCGCCCGCCCGGCGAGATCGACGCATCGTATTTTCGACCTACGACCTCCGTGGCCCTTTGTTCCGATCCCCCCTGATTTCGGTCGAACTCGTCTGCTGCGTGGAAGTAGACACGCATTCTATTTTCGACCGCATCGGAAATCGAAGGGGATGAGAACACCATTGTCGTTTACCTCGGATTTTAATAATTGATTGTTATAATTATTTAATAATAATATTGTATTAATAACAATATTAACATACAATTATTTAGTAGTAATAATTGATGCGCCAAAAAAATAGTTCGTAACGAACTTAGAACCGAAGAATTAATTTCCATCGCAAGAATGGGTCGTAATAAGTTTGATTCATTGTTATAATATACGATAATTAATAATTACATATAATACATATATCAAGTTTTGGTAAAATATCGAATGACTAGTCTAAAGAGTCGAGTAAAAACAGCTCGACACGGAACGTGTTAATAATGAGATAAATGTTTTTAACATTAGATTTACGGAACCCGTCAAAATGACGGGTCACTAATTTTTTGGTCCACGATTATTCGTAAAGATATCTAGGTAAAAGATTTAAGATATATCGTAAACATATATTTATGAGTTATTTACATTATTACATTATTAGTTATTTAAATGTTACAATAGCACTTGTTCAAAATCAGAATAAATGTCTTATTGTTACTTTCATAAACTAATATAAAACAGCTGTTTTTTGTGCTCCGTAAATCTGGTGTTAATAGAAAGATCTATCATTCGAATGTTTCACAACTTGAAAGTAGTAGAAATTGAAGTAAGAAGTAGAAGCATCGCTTTTAACCTTTTAGGTACGACTGAATTCTGTGCGAGGCTATTTCTCTGGACGGCAGAGTATGATATGTACTGTACAGAGTCTGATACTAAGCGAGCTCGGCTGGCGCGAGGCGATCGAGCCAATGAGCGGAACTGGGCTTCGTGCGCTGGTTGGTTGGGCCGCCTCGCGTCAGCCGTACTCGATTCTTATTGGTCACTGTTTTTCGTTAATAACTCGTTAACGGTGCCTCGGAGAAAATTTTTGTAAAGGAAGAAGTTGCTTCAAATGATCCGAGGAATCCTCCATTTCCGGATTGCGAGACATTTTTGGGACACCCTGTAGACTATTGTAAATCGATGTGAAGACAAAAGAAGTGTGAAACAATGCATATGAAGACGATTATTCGGTTATATTATACACTATAGTGGCGTGTCGTTCTGGAAGATGACATCCGCGAAAGCCACTATAGTGGCGTGTCGTTCTAAAAGATGATATCCGCGGAAGCCAGTAGAGTGGCGCGTCGGGCCTAAAAGGTTAAGCCTTCAAGGTCGAATATCGAAGTACGCTAGAACCTCGATTATCGTCCGGTTCTCCAATATCAGAATCATCTGTTATTTAAATACCTTTTATCTGTGATCAGCTAAATCAAAGGCGAATCGTATAGAAAACGATTTATTGTACGAATCGATAAGGTGACGCCTGGTACTTTACCAAGGAATTGTCCTAATATTTGTGTCACTATTCTACCATATTAACACTGGATTTACAGAGCACACATCTGTTGTATATTAGTTTATAAAAGTAACGATAAGACATTTATTCTGATTTTGAACAAGTGTTATTCGATACATAACGTAGCTCTCTGAGGAAAATAATTTTTGCAATTTTTGAAAATCCTCGTTCGTAGAGGGTTAACCCCTCGACATACAAATAAAACGGAGTTCGGTGCGTCCGAAAAATCCTATTTAATTTGTCTCAATTACTGATTTGTGGATGCAACGTTGTTATTGGTGCTGTCGAGAAGGTGGGAGGATGTGCGTCTTGGATATTGTAAAGAAACCACAATCGGGGCACGTTGAAGCAACTGAGTAATCTAATCTATTGCATGGTGACGAGTTAGACTCGACAAAGTCTGTAGTGGCACATGAGATGAATGACGATCCCGACTCATTGTTACGTCATTGTACGTCACGAATCGCAATCTATGGGGGAATCGTGGAAAATAAATTTCTTTATTAATGCACGTACAGTAAAATTCACTGAAAATTTACATAAATACCGGCGCGATCAACAAAGTAATTTATCGATCTCGCGTAGAAATTTGACAATTTCATGGCTCCGCCCCGAACGATACCAGAGTAAAGCGCAGCGTGCGTGCAGTCACGTTCGCTTAAAGTGCAACCATCACGAGTCGCGATAAGTGCGATAACTTTCATTGGATTTACACGATCTATTAGCTAATTGCTCGCGGTGAAATGGTCGATACTTTCGCACGGGATTCGAAGGTCCGAAAAGTTTTTTGTTTCCTTCCTTTCTGCGTAATGATCTTTACTGTTAATTCGATTGCGGACGCGTGTACGTATTCAATCAAGTACGCGCGACTATTACGTCAGCTTCTACACTAACGTATGAAAATCTACACGTTTCTTATTTTCATTTCAATTGGTGGAGCGAACGCAGCTATCAAAGTTCATTTTCCGCTTGATTACACGCAATAAAGAACATTGTCTTGCTAAAGGCGCGAGGAAAACTATAGCAATAATTAGACTGCGGATTTTATGCGTCCATAGCAAACACGAGTAGGTGAAATACAAACCTGTAAAGACTTTATAAGAATTTCAGAGTACCGTCATATTATTTTTGATATATTATTAAATAAAGTAATGCACTTAGATAAAAGTGCAACTACTGTTTCTTACAGTCAACGTTTCATTTTGCATAAAGATTCGCAGTTTAGTAACAATAGATCAAATTTTCTTTCCGTTTCTATTTTGTACAGTATGTACTTATTGTATGTAATTATTTTTACACCGACCTAGTATTTAGAGCGTTGTGTACTTATAGTGCCAGCTAATTTGATCGATGTGACAGTTAATGTGTCAATCACTAGACTGCAGATTTTTATGCAGATTCCAGATTTCATTTCAAATCTTACAATTACACTGTGATTATTTATGCATTTATGGCATGCGCAGATTTTTAAAATGTAAGAAAACGTGTAAATTAACAAGATCTAACTACTGTTATACTTACTGTACTAGATCATGAAATGCTTTTTCATTTTCGTTTAGTTGACGAAGGAAATTTTTCTTTCGTTTTAATTGTTGCGAAACGGCCTATGGAAATGGAAACTTCCATAAAGACTCGCAGCAGTCTACTTATGATAATGAAAATCGGAGAAATTTTCATCGAATAAGAAATTCCTTACGCTAAAAATGCATTTAAAATAATATCGTTTTTATAATTATTGACAATTGGTAAATATAAAAACGAGCCGCGAGGCACGAACAATTGTATCTCCTCTTTCCAAATTCTCCATTTTTATTTCCAAGCTGAGCGTCGATTAGGGAGAATTTACTGTACAATGCAGTTCTTCTGTTCTGTCCATTTCACAGTAACTTTGACCGACCACGCGATCGAAACACCAACATTTCTAATCGAATAATAATCGCTTAATTTTATCGAGAAATCGCTATTAGTCAGACTGATTGCGATTTGCCCGGTGTACCGAATAATCTTGGACCACTCCCAAGGTAATTCTACAGCTCACCTGGCCAATCAACGATCGATTACGAGCTACTAGAAAATTCACGGTGTCTCGAGTGCCGCTTCTGCTCCCGTCCGAGGTGAGGGACTATGTCGGCTCCCGAGAAACCGCGCAGACTTATCATGAATTTTCTTGCTCGTTTGCTCCTCTTCTCAAATTATCAATTTTTATGCGCAACCTGAGCGCGAATTGGGGAGAATTTTCTGTACTTTCATGAACGAAACTGTACCAACATTTGACTGGAAAAATGAACAGAAAGTCAGCGGAAATATCCAATTCTTTCTTTACACTACACAAGGGCTAATAAAGCAGCCATCATCATTAGAAAGAACTCCCTTGATGGGCTATAAGCATCAATTCGCCCGAGGCGTCGATCGTCACTCTCGTCGGCACGACGATAAATTCGATCGAGCCCTCCTCCAATTGAGTACGTCAACACCGTCCGGAGGAATGTGGGCCCGCTGTCGCAGAATTAATAACACACGCAGCAACCATTGGCGAACTCGTGCGTTCGACACGGCGGAAACAGCTGTTCCGCACAAGTTTTCCGCTCTCTCCGACTAATGGCCGTGTTAAAATATGCAGGCCGGTTTCCAAAGAACGCCGCGGGACGACTGCCGAAGAAGGCGGCAGCTGTCGAAACGGAGACCAGTTCGTAAATACACAAAAAAACGATTGTCAGTAGTGATTTCTGTGAGATTCTTGGGACGTTCGAGCGCGCCACGACTAGATTTAGGACGTCTCTCTGTTTTTGGAAATCGAACCGATGCTGGGAGAACGCTCCTAAAAATTCTCTCCTTTCCTGGGCTGCAGAATTTTCGATGAACATACCGAAGATCCGCAGAATGGAATTCCAGTGGATTCGTATCCTCGAAGATACCCGGTCGCGGGGAGAGAAATGGTGCACATTTCTCGCGAATACATCGAGATGAGTCATTTTCTATAGATAGCAAATACAATGAAAACATTCGCGCGTGATAAAAACCATTGCCTCGAGCCACTACAAATACATACGCAGATATCATTCCAAAACTGTAAGTAAAATAGCACGGCCGGTAAACATCTGGCACGTTCGACGTTCGGTGCGAAACGGTTGAATTATCGAGATAAAGCTGAGAGAAAAACGCGCAAAAGAGTATATAAAAGCAGGAGAGAGAGAGAGAGATTAACAAGCCGCATCGCTTACAACTGTAGATAAACGGTACCGCCATGGTCACGGATATCTCAGATTCAAGGTAAACAATCGTCAACAGTTTCTATCATTTCGTAAAAATGCAGATAATTTTCTGGACCTTTTACTGTGACTTTTGTAAACAAAACATTGAAGTATAAGAGCATCAGATTTTAAGTGTCGCTGGAATTCTTTTGGTTACCAATAACCATTATAAGCGTTGAAAATTGTTTACGATTACAAATAATAACCGATGACGTAATGTTAATTCGCCACAGATAACCATTACAATCGACGCAGATAGTTCTTGTTTGCCAACAACTATTACCGATTATTAGAATTTTGTATCATTTTTCGTACAAACAATCATTATCGACGATCAGAATTTGATTTTGGCGGAACACGTTTTAAGATTCGGAATAACATAGAAAATCAAATTCTGTTCGTCAATAATGATTATTGGTGACCAATATTATAATTCTGGTTATCCGTAATGGTTATTCGTAACCAAAAACTGTTCACGTCAATTATAATGGTTATCTGCGATAAATTAACATTCTCGTTATCGATAATTATTATTTGTAACAGAAAACAATAATTGTTTATAACGGTTATTGCTGTCCAAAAGAATTCTAGTCATTTATAGCGATTAATTAGTAATCGCGCGCATAAAAGTTAATTTTTTCTAATTATTGAATTTTTCTAAATTTAATTCATTTATCTTATTTATTTTAATTTTTTAATGTAATGTAATTTAATTTAATAATAGTAGTTTAATTTAGTTTAATAATAGTAACCGCACGCATAAAAGTTCATTTTTTTTAATTATTGCGTCTTTTTTTTTAATTTTCTTTAAGATTCAATGATAAACTACCCTTTATGCGAATAAACATCAATTGTCTGTAGACGATTTCTCTCTTTCTGATACAATTTTTGACATAACTATTATTTTTGTCTGTAATATTCTGGTCAACCATTCCTCGGGCCCTGCATTGTAACGGAACTTGACATAATCTTGACATAATCTAGACATAATCTTGACATAACTTTGACATAACCCCGCATTGTAACGGAACCATTCGAAGGTACCGATGACTGCACATTACAATTGCAGGGTAAACTCCAGTGGTGGAAATTTTTACTATGGGGAAAAGAGTTATCTTATCTGATTTTAATTTTCGGCCAATAACCACATAATGCTTTCTACAAATCGTAATATATTACGGTAGGCTTTATATTATGGTGTCTCTTTTTGTGTTCACGGGAACTTCGCTATAGGAAATTGTGTGACGTTATTTATGTTATCGTCCATCGTTTATTGAACCCAGGTAATCTTTGGGATAATATTTGCTTCGGATTTAAGACTATTCATCTCCCTTTATGTTTACCTCAGATAAAAGTCTTTATCTTCGTGTCTACGGTGGTAAACGGAGGTAACTAAAAGTTTATGCAACTGTTATGTCCAGCGAATATATAAGTGTATGTACTACAAAGCACACACTTCAGTAAGGCCGAAAAAGTTCATACAATTGTGTTCGACAGAAGCATTTAAGTTGAGATAAGATAAAATTTTAAACAATAAAATTGTAAAATATCTTTGAACGATTCCGAAAACTATAAAATATTATATATCTTTGATTACGAGATCAATTTTTAATAAATTAACGTATATTTATTCGAGAAATACTTACTAACTTTCGGTAGTTTAAAAAAACTACTTTAACAAAAATTTTTACTTTTTCGATTATCGAAGATATAAAGATACATTTACGTAGAATTTATTCGATTTTGTTTCATTGAATATACATATTATAATAAAATAGCTAAAAATGCGAATAAACGTATGCTTGTTATTTTTATAAAGCAGCATAAAATATCAGCGTCAAGTGCTCCGTAAACCTAGTGTTGAATAAAATATAAAGTAAATAGAATTCGACCAAAGATCGCGTTGATCATACAAAATAGAAATTGTTAATTTTGAAAGTACCATAATTATTAATAGCCTTGTTATGTACCCCGAAAAGTGACACATCCGAGTGTAAATGTTCGAACAGCATATGAGCCGTTTATTTTGAAAGTGGTGTAAGTCGCTATACTCGGGAAATTAATTGCGGGGCTTAGTGTAAAAGAAATAGAAACGTGTGATAAGTGTGTGTGAAGTATTGTTTTGAATTATTTTCAGTATTTTGAAAAAAGTTCTGATCACTGGACTTATTTTTATAAGTGCGAAAGAATAGTGCAGTTTTGTATAAATTATATTATATTATGTTATACGCTGGATCTCGTCCTGTTTCTTCAGCAAAATACAAAGACACGATGGACTTGCTTAATTATATACCCCCAATATACCACAGTTATTTAAAAAGTTTGAAACAAAACACGATTTCCGAGGACTTAATCACTCCTATTGATGACGATAATTAAATTGAACTGATGTATTTTCATATAAATTACTTATACTTATGTTTGAAAATGTACTAATTATTTTTGTATTTGATGAATATTAAAATAAAAAATACTTAAATCAAACCTGTATATTGAATATGTTCATGGTATAAATTATTATTATATATGTAATTTATTCAACAATTTTAGTAAATCACTGTCCTTTCAAAACATCACTTCGGTAAAATACGTCGGACAAAATTAATATATGTCAGTCATTTTTCTAAACTATTTATTTTGAAAGTGGCTTAAGTCACTTCACCGTAATGAAAAGTGGTGATTTTTTAATGTTTATACGAAATTATTTATACTGAGAAAAATATCAGTATCCTCAGATAACAAATACAAGTAAATCTTCTCGAAAGTTAGCATCCATATTTTGAAAGGTGTTAAAACGCAAACCCTTAAATATATCGACTTAAAAACAAAGTGACTTATGCCACTTTCAAAATAAACGGCTCATATTTAGGTGACAAAATTATGTTGTACATCCGCGCAGAAAAAATTTTCAAAATTAATGCTGACCGTTCGCCTCGTCAATTTTCCAGTGTTGCGCACGAGATCAATTTCTAATCGATCACAACGCGTGTTGAAAAAACGTTCGAGATGCTAAGCCGAACGATCCTCCCGGGACGATTTTGTCACTTTTGTCACTCCAGTTTCGTGGCATCATCGATTAGGCGTTCGTAAGAATGATGCCGGGTATCCACGCGGCAGTACCCGATCTTCGAAAATAAAATCGCGCGGAACAGCTGGAAAAGAACCGGCCGGTGGAATGCGATGTTTACTTCGCGTTCGGCAGCGCGTCGCGTGTTGGCGCCATGCTTCTCGCTGGCAGAGCAATTTTAGCAAAGAGGCAGCAGCGAGACTCCGGCTAATGGAACGAAGTCGGATTCTTGGCAACGGGCCGAGAAAAACGGGCAGCGAAGGCTAAAGTTTCCCCGGTGTCCTCGCGGTGACAAGTTGAGGACGGGAACATCGGTTCTCATTTTTGGAACATTTTCGGTAGGGTTCGTCCGATTCCGTTTGTTCCCATCCTGCTTCGGACTTTATGTAATCCTTCAGCCTTATCTCTGCGACTCTCTGACTCGTTCGCATATATCTTCAACGCCAATACAATCTAGTCTCGTCGGAGTTATTTGCTGAGATTCGAGAATTTTTCTTTACGCTAATCTATTATATCTTTCTAATTTTATTAGAATCTGGAAAATGTACAGATGCTGCGAAATGATCGTACAACGTAATTTTTGCAATTTCAATTTCATTAACTGCTTGCGCTATTAATATGTCACTGCGAATTTTATGCATTTATGATAAAAATGAGCGGTTGTAATATAGCGTCATAATGGCGTAAGAAGAATTGAATGATATTGATACATTATTTCCTTCTATTATAAAAAGTCCAATTATTTATTATTATATATTTTATTATTATTATTTATTATTATATATATTAATAATTATTATCCAATTATTAAAAGAACCAATTTATTTTTGTTCAATATTTCTATTTCTTACAATCGTCTTGGAAAATTATTATTTTGCATAAAGATACGCAGTCTACCGATAAATTCTTGGTCGTGGAAGAAAGTATTTACTGCATGCCAACGTTTACTTCAACGTTTAAATATTGATGATAGAAGAGTAGAATTTGATTTCAACTTAAAAGGCGCAAATAACATCTACATTTAGTAAATCGTGTTCCAAATCTCCATAACGAGTCTGACAAGACATTATAAGGGGAGAGTTTAAATGCAGGGTGTCCCAAAAATGTCTTGCAATCCGGAAATTGTGGATTTCTCAGGTCAATTGAAGTAACTTTTTCCTTAGCGAAAATGCAATTCACGGCTTTGTTTACGAGTTATTAACGAAAAACGGTGACCAATGAGCCACCGACGAGCTCGGCTTGCACGAGATTGGCCGAATCAATGAGCGGAACTGGGCTTCGTGCGCTCGTTGGCTCGGCCGCTTTGCGTCGGCTGAACTCGCCTCTGATTGGTCAGTGTTTTTCGTTAATAACTCGTAAACAAAGCCGCGAATTCCATTTTCGCTCAGGAAAAAGTTACTTCAAATGACCTCATTAACCCTCTATTTTCGAATTGCGAGACATTTTCGGAACACTCTGTATATTACATTACCTAACGGCCTAAAATGACCAGTTTCACATCCTTTACTTTAAGGTTGCTGAAATCGTAGAGATGCTTTTGTAGAAAATGATTGAATAAATTTTTCAGTCCAAGCATACATTATAATAATAATGGCGAAGCGACTAAATGAATAGTCTTTTCAACATTATAAAGCAACACGCATTAGGTTTAGGTGCCTTTGGTTTATCGTCGGGCATAGTTAACTTTATATTTATCGCTTAAGGCATATTAAATTTTTTTATAAAAAATAAAAGAAAATTTTTTTCAAATAAAAAATGTTTGAGAATATTTATGCGAATATTTTCAGATCTCGTCGGATAATAGAAAAATTGTTCTTAAGCTGTGACTATGATTTCTGTGTTTACTTGGTGTTATTCGGAGTTTGCTTCGCATCAATGCGAACCAGGTTTTCATCTACGTTTGAATGAATAATTTTAGCCACGCCATTTCACGGCGATACGACGTACATGACAGCGGCACCCACGCGACGGACTCGGTGCATCGACCATAAACGTGATCCTACCCACGGAAAGTCGCGCTTCCTTTGCGACAGCGTGCAACGCGCATCTTAACTAAACCATGCACGATCCATCCGTCTGATTTATTTTCGACGAAATCCAAACTTAGCCGGCAATTATGCCGCTCGTCTCCACCCCGTTTTCATTGTCACCGACTTCAACGGGCACCGAGTGAAAATAACCTTGGCACTTTCGCGTTATCTTCAAGGACTTTGCGGTGGACGGAGTCATAGTTCGGGACTACAAGTAGGGACTTCCTCCGGAACGTCCTATTTTTAGTTTCGGATATTTTTGAGATTTTTCCCGAAGCAAAATCGAGGAGAGATATGTGTACGCCGCGATGGGGACGGCGACCTTGAGCCCACAATTTACTTCTAGGCTACTCGCAAATCGGGTTCGTTGAGCCACACGCAAGTGTGTTTTCTTGAGAGCGGGGCAACAAGCGAATGCTAATCGTTTGATTCTGTCGAAGATACCTGGCTCCATGTGATAATCGACGTTTCATGTTCATTGGTTCGGTTACACTTGTTTTTTAAATACAAATTGAGGCTTCCATCTTTTCATTTTCTAAATAAACACAGAGACTCCCACTTTTATTGTTTAAATAAAAATAGAGACATCCACGTTTATTTTTTAAATAAAATCGGAGAGTTCCACATTTATTTATTTTTTAAAATAAAGATGGAAAGTTCTATCTTAATTTTTTAAATGCAAATAGAAACTTTCACTTTTATTTTTTAAATAAAACTAGAGACTTTCACTTTTATTTCCTTTTAAATAAACATAGAGAGTTCTATCTTTCTTTTTTAAATGAAAATACAGAGTTCCATCTTTATTTTTTGAATAAAACTAAAGACATCCTTTTATTATTTAAACAAAAACAGCGGCTTCCATTTTGTATTACAATGTTTACCAAAGTGTTATGTTATATTGATTCAAGATAGATATGCAATCGAAAGAGCCAATCGCTTTAGACATTTTTGTAGCAGAAACGAGAATGAGAACTGAATGTTTGGAGAAGTTGTCCCCTTGAACGAGAGACACAAAGATGGAACTTTATTGAAATCCGCGTTTTCAAGTATAAATCCATGAATTTCTATTGTCTAATGGCTGGTTGTAAAATGGAGGAAATTGCTCGAGAAGCGCAGAGGGAAGAAGCGGGAGATTCGTGGAACTCGAACGAACGCGTTTTCCGACGACCGCTAATGCATTCGTCCGGCAGGTAGATCAACAAATCGATCGCTAAAATAGCCCGAGATTCACCGGTTGCGCTCATTGTTCGAGCAACAGCGGCACGACGGACGCCTCTATTTGGCAAATGAAGCCACCGTTGAACGGAAGGAGTGACGCGCGTTTGCCCACGGCCTTCCGGAAATAAATCGGTCACAGTGGCATCATGCGGGAAGCATTTACGACTCATTAACCTCCCGGGGATCAGAATATATCCGTAATCTTTATCACGAGTTTTTATACATCGCTGTTCCGAATACAAAGAATATATCTTTATCGGAAAGGATCGGAGATAAAATTTGAAATTTCATTCTGCATTTTCATTCATTCTCTATCGAATGCATCTACATCTTTAAGAATTCTTGCAAAAAAGAAGCAAATTTGTTTGTAGATGTTTCGTTATATGGGGAACACTATTTCTTCGATTTTCATAAAATCGACTTTTCGTGTGTCGAGGTAATTCGATAATATAATATTATAATATTATAATTATAATATAAAATAATATAATATTGTAATATTATAATTATAGTATAAGATAATATAATATTATAATATTATAATTATAATATAAGATAATATAATATTGTAATATAATAATTGTAGTATAAGATAATACAATATTATAATACTATAATTATAATATAAGATAATATAATATTATAATACTATAATTATAATATAAGATAATATAGTATTGTAATATTATAATTTTAGTGTAAGATAATATAATATTATAATTTATTACATATAATAAATGCGTAACTATATAATTAATAGATAACTAAATAAATAAACTCGGTTCGCGAAAGTATGTTACTCTACAACGTGTTAATATTTCATGAGTCGAATTCCATCAAACTAAACATCCAATTAGGGGGATAACTTCAAGCAGATATTAAATTAATTAACACCTCGCTGCAATAGAAAGCGCGACGAAAGTCAAAGGTTTTGCATTCGGGTCAAATTGATCGGCGCGCGAGAGTTAAAAAAACCGTGGATCTGGGTCAGTCTGACTCTCAGATATATGGCCAATTATCGCGTGGAACGTAAATGAACGTATCGCGGATCGGACATCGGCCTCACGTGCCAAGGTCGCGTCACGGGGTTCGCGAACCTTAAGCACTATCGTATTCGCCACCTGGAAACCGTTTTCTGCGAAAATTTTCTCGTATTGTTCTAATATCAAAATAATATTTTCGTAGGTGCTACGATGTATCTTCGAAGCGACGATATTTCCCGTTCGACGAGATTGCGATTCAAATTCTGAACCCGACGAATTCCATTAGCAGCGCGGTGAGTCGGATCCGGTAACTCGTTCAACGTATACTAATCATCGATTTTGCAACGCGAACCGAGAATGGAATCCACGAATAAACGCGTCCGTGCGTGATTAATCACGGCTCGCTGGTTCATCGTTTCTAAAGTGTACTTTTCGCCTCGGCATTCGACCGAGGAATTCTAAACAGAGAAGGTGAACGATCGACGCGATCGATCGAGGTGGCACACGGCCGAAGCGGCCGGAAATCACGGTGGAGCGGTCAGAGACAACGATGTGACAATAACAACAACAACAAAGTGTGGGTCGGGCCTGGGAAACACGTGGCCCGATTACGGTGCAGACGGCCGAACAAGTGGCGGGTGGTGACATTGTGTGTGCTAGAAAAAAGGTGCGTCACTCAACATCGAGCAATTACAGAGTGGTGCCTTGTGTAACAACGATCATCGGGGGAAAACGTAAACGGGGATAGTCTCAGTACCTCCGGGTCCTGGATCTGCTCCGAATCCGCGGACGTGCTCGACGTCTTCAGGATGCTGTACAGCTTTACGTAGGGGGCCTTGATCAGCTGTTAGCCAATACAATCGGCCGTTTTTAGCGATTCTGTATCATCGGCTACTCCGCGTTCACTGACACCGATCCACGCGTCGATATTTCCGCCAGCTCGATTCATTCTCTTAACGCTAGAACTACCCTTAACGTGCACCACTAAGCACGACTAATGTGCATCGTTGAATTTTTATAAACCTAATACAATTTCTATTAGAGGTTGGTGCATACGAAATGTCGGAGTATTTTTTACACGCGAACGCTTGTCTCCCCGTTTTCGTTATGCTTTTGTTTTTTGCGTAACCTCGTTTATATTCGTACTGTCAATCGCCAGAGTCACATTTCAACAAAGAAGATTTCCTCGAAAGTGTTCCATTTTGTTATTTGTTTGGAATTTCGTAAGGATATGAATTCGACCGATATTCGTGTAATTTTTTTTATACGAGTATAAACTTGGTAATAATGCTGCCAAACCAGGCGTTTGGGAAGAATACTGTTAACGATCGAAAAGTGCAGCGCTGGTTTGACAATTTTTGGTATGGTGATTTTTCCCTACAAAATGAACCGCGTTGAAGACCCAAAACGTCTGTGAAAAATGGTGCTCCGAAAGCATTGGTCGAAACGAACGTGACTGGAGTCATTCCTTCGAACTGTGGAGTTAATTACAGCCGAATAGTACTGCCAGTACATTGATGAAATGCATGAAAAAGTGAAAATTATACGCCCATCGTTTGTTAATCGGCATGGCTCAATACTTTTTCATGACAACGCTCGGTCGTATACGTCGTACAAAACAATTGCGAAATGAAATGAATTAAAATATGAAATTTTGCAGTACCCAGCTTATTCGCCGGATCTTTCGCCAACCGACTTTCATTTTTTTAAACGTTTAGAACAGTTTTTACGGGCTAAACGGTATGAAAATGAAGACAGTCTGAAAAATTCCATATCAGAGTTTATCGATTCTAAAGATCAGAATTTCTTTAAGACAGTCATCTATGCATTAAAATATCGTTAGGAAAAGTGTATTGAAGTAAATGGAGCGTATCTTGATTAAAGAAACAGCTTTTGAAAAAAGATATGCAGTTTTATATATTCGCTTGAAAATCCGACATTTCATACGTACCAACCTAATAATTGAAATATTTCTATCGTATTTGTCAATACAAAAATTAGAGTCCAAGTCGCTTTAAATGGTTTGGCACAGTTGGTTTGGGACAAAAAGTAATCTGATTAATGATTAACTAATTTACAATAATTTATAATAACTACTTTATTATAACGGGTTATATTCGTTAGTCATTAATTAGATTACTTTTCGCCCAATTATTAGACGCTAGTTATAATAGCTAACGAGTTATAATAATAATTAATCATTGCTCAGATTACTTTTTGTTCAAAATTCTGGTTTGGTAGTTCTAGTGTCAATCCCATTTTTTGCTCGACGAATGAAATTTTTGCACTCTGTGTCGCACACTCTCCGCGATAAATTAATTCGAGGTTAATCAACATTTCGTTCGAATGAATACGATCGTCAACTATTCTCATTAGATTTAAATATAATTTTAATTGTACTCGAACGTGATGGGCCACTCGAGTGGCGACTCCGAGGCGCTATTAAAAATTGTTATGTCACGTCGCAAAATAATTTTATTAATCAAATTTGTTTTTATTTAAAAAGCTGTTGAAACGTAACTGTTGCACGGGTCACAATATTCAATTTCATATGCAGAAAATACACTAGATCATATAAAATGGAAAAACCGTGGGTCGGGAAAGCTATTTTAAATTCGTTAATTCGGCTTCAAGAGTGCAAAGGGTTAAAATATGCACGTAATTGAAAAAGATCCTTTCTCGAGAATCAAATTAGAGAGTCTTCGTGGCTAATTACTGCGGTATCGACGCGTGGATCGGGACGCAGCTAGCAACTACATCTATCTTTCCTTTGTTTGAAAATGAAAAATCCTCGGCCTTGAAAAAACATAAGCTTTGGGACGAAGAAATGCGAGAGAAAAAAAGGAGTGCATGTCGTAAAAGAATATAACGATCCTGAGAATATGGTGCGATGAGAGAAGCGACGCGGCTCCGAACGAACGATGATATGACGCCCTTCTGCATGCCGATGAGAAACGAAAAGAGAGGCGAGAAGTGCGTTGATTGCACCGATGCTCGAGAAATAAAACTGTACACTGCCCACGGTGCTTTCGTAGCGCGAGACGATGCGAATGACGTGGTGAGCTCGGTGCGACGATGATCGAACGCGGGAAACTCAATCTGATGTATGTGATGTATGAATATGGTGGTCGAGTGATGTATGGTGATTCATTAACACGCTGAAGAATTGTCGCAAAATTATTCAATTCGTAATCGAAGCTGAAAGATTGATCGGATTATTTCGAGTAACTTGGCGATTTTCATTTATGTAATAGTATCTCGCTTTTTAGTCATTTTGAACAATAAAAGTAAAGCAGTTGAGTTGCACAGTTAAACTGTAAAATATTTTTACACAAGTTACATAATTAACACTAGACTTACGGAGCCCAAAAAACAGCTGTTTTATATTAGTTTATAAAAATAACAATAACACATTTATTCAGATGTTTTAACAAGTGTTATTGTAACATTTGCCGCGTAAGTAACATAGAAAATGAATAAATAACTCATAAATGTATCTTTACGGTATGAATAAACGTAAATTAAAAAATTAGCGACCCGCCATTTTGACGAGTTCCGTAAATCTAGTGTCAATGAAAAAGTATTTTTATGCAATTTAAGAATTGCAAGAACGTTATCTCTAACGATCCCAGTTCCTCTAATTAATTTGACGCTTCGGCAAGTGCCGCAAGTTCTAGCGGTACCAAAATGGCGGCGCTAGCAGTGTAAAGCAACACCGCAGACTATTTAGCATTGTCCTATTTATTTTCATACGAAATAAGAACCACGTGTCTTCAGCGTGTTAAAGGTGAACACGATTCAACGACGAAAGAATGCGTCGACGATGGCAATCGTTGGAATAATAGGATATTCAAATAAACACTCACCTCCCACGATTCCCTGGTCAGGTCGGAGATTTCGTCACCATCTTGACGTGCCTTGCCGTCCTCCGTGGATTCGCCGGCCTCGCCGGCCTCGTGGGGCGACAATTCCGGCGACAGATCCGTATCGGTGTCCGACAGGATGTAGCCCCGTTCTCTCCAATAATTTTCGTCGAGTTCTCCATAGAGCGACGGCACCCACGCATGGATGAACCTGTAGAGGTCGTCCACCCTGCGAGCAACAGAACACGTGTATATCAGTCGACCGAGAAACGTGTTTCCGCTTTGGCAGATCATTTTTTTTTTTCAATTTCGAACAGCAATCATTCAAAAGTTTAGAATCAAATCGAACGACGTTCTCAAGCGTTTGGAATATCATCGAATGAATTTTTCTTAAAATTTGGGACGTCATAAAATGAATGTTTTTAAAATTTGAAATACGATCCGATTAGTTGTTCAAAAAATGTGGAATGTCATCGAACGAATTTTTCAAAAATTTAGAACCTAATCATACGAGTTTTTAAAAGAATTTAAAATGTTATGTTAAATGTTTCAATTGAAAATAATTTATTGAAATGTGAACCAAGTGTTTTAAATTCAAAAAGAGAAAAGGAAAATGAAATAAACTATCGGATAAATGATTTCAAAGACCGAAATTCGTAACTTCTATTGGTTGCATAATTTGACGATCACAATGTTGTATTTCACTGTCGAAAAGTGTGTGATCCAACTGACGTAATTCAGTTATCGTTGCATCGGAGCATTGCGCGACATACTGAATACTATTGCGTGTCACCAGATGTTGACGTGTTGTTTAGCGTTGTTCAGTGTCAAAACTTGACACTAAATCTTGATCGTGTCATGGAACAATAAATGAATCTTTCGCACCGTTCTAGCGACTCTGGCGCTAATATTTAAACGATCGCGATAACGGAATTTATTTAATGGAATCATTTGCTCGATGAATAATTTATATCCACGAGCTACATCTGTCATAGCATTAACGTAATCCGATTAACATGCGAAATAGCTGGTTTGCAATTTCTTATTGCAGAATGTATCAAAGTCTACGATGTAACACACTTTTTATTTTCTTGGCTATAATAAAACATGCTTACTTAATACCAAACTCACCGAGCCGTTTAAAATTACCGGTTTCACATTTTTTAAACCGAGTTTCAGAAATCGTAAAGGCTTTTTCAGAGAAAACGACCGAATCAATTTCTTAGTTCAAACATGCATACAATAAAAATGGCGAGAGACCTAAATAAATAGTCTTTCCATCGTCATAAAGCAACTGTTGTTAGTCGCTTTTAGAGCTCGGTAAGTATAGTATTAATTTCTCTTCAAATATAGCCTCTTTATAATTTTATCGTGTCTAGTATCGCAAATTAAATCTGTGATTACTCATATGGAATCACTGCAGTTTAAACACTGGTTTCACTTATGCCAATGAAGACTGCAGATCTCAATACACGTTGCTAATCCTGTATGTTGTTTGATGAAAGTTATGACAAACTGAATATTCCAATCATTCATTATAAAGATTCTACTGGATAAGATAAAAAGGTTGATACATAATCTGTTCCCTCCTATTTTATAAAACAAGCAGTAAGTAGACTGTGGATTTTTATGTAAAATAAAAATTATTCGCCTAAATTGTAAGGCGTAGAATCCAAGAACAAGTTCTTTTCTTTTTTTCACGATTTTAATAAGTTCACATCGACACATCGACGTTCTTTGTTTCTTTGAATATTTATCACCGTTCCATGTTACATCTACAGAGTGTCCGAAAATTATTGTACTTCCGGGAAATGTGGGCTTCCTGAGGTCATACGAAGCAATTTTTTCCTTTACAAAAATTTTCCCCGAGGTATCGTTCACGAGTTATTAACGAAAAACACTGACCAATGAGAAGCGAGCTCGGCTAATGCAAAGCAACGAGCCAACGAGCGGTCGAAGCTCAGTTCCACTCGTTGGCTCGGCCGCGTAAGCCGATCTTGCCTCTCATTGGTCACTGTTTTTCGTTAATAACTCGTAAACAAAGCCGCGGATTGCAATTTCACCGAGGAAAAAGTTACTTCAAATGACTCCACGAACCGCTCATGTCCCGGAAGATACCATCATTTTGGGACACCTCGTGTATTCATTTTTGCTATGAATGCTTAAAATTCGTTGTCTAGCCATAAGTGTACAGAATCCATATAGTCTACCTACTTCGGACTACGCTAGCTGTTTCATTTGATCAAAAACTTAATTAACACTAGATTTACGGAGCACACAGAAAACAGCTGTTTTATATTAGTTTATAAAAATAACATTGAGACATTTATACCGACTTTTAACAAGCGTTATTGTAACATTTGCCGTAAGCAACATATAAATTGAATAAATATCTCATAAATGTATCTTTACGATATGAACAATCGCAAATTAAAAAATTAGTGACCCGTCATTTTGACGGGTTCCGTAAATCTAGCGTTAACTTGAATTAACTTAAATGAAAAAATAATTAACTTAATTAAAATGCAGAGCTTAAGTAAAACCGGGCATGTACCTTTGATGGACATAAGGCGCAATGTTCCTAACTGCTGGCGACACATGTTCGCTGTAAACGAAGTTTACCGCGTTGCTGACGGCGCTTAATGTCCAGTTCATGTTGCGATCGTGTCGTTCCGGTATCGATAGATGTATGTATATCCGATTGCAATGTCTCTGATACAACCGAGTCGGTCTCACAACTTTCTCTAACGTTCTATCGCGTGTCCCGTGCGTCGTCGACCCTGCAAGGACGTTTCCTACTTCTCAGACCACCGGTGCATTAATCCCGTTCGGTATTTCTCGGGAACCTAACAGATTCGACTATTTTTACACTAAACACAAGCTGCATCTGGAACGATAACCGGGGAACCAACGCGTTAAAATTAGCCGTGAACTGGGCTTTCACATTCCAGATTTCTTTTCATACTCGCGCGACCTTGGAACACCCTAACACGCGATTACGAAGATTCATCGTCTTCTAAGATGATCCACGGAAGCGGTAATTGAACGGCGGAGACCTGTCGTTAACTACTGTTTATCTTACTTATCGTTCCTCCTTGCTCGTATTTCACGCGTTCATCGCTGACGCAACTTGTCGCAACGTAGCGAAATAAAAACGTCAATGAAGTTCTCGTTTCGCTGGCAAACTCGTAAAATCAGCAGCTTGATAAGACGGGCAAACAGATGCGTTTACGGTTCCTACAAATTGCATTCGTCCAGGCTGCGTCGTCAATAGAACGATCAGTTACGAGGTCCCGCGCGCGTAATTGATGGTTTCATTCTCCTTAACTGAGTATTTTCGAGCGATTCTTTTTTTTCGCGATTTGCGTGCTTGTAAAAGATGCTGAAAGGACATCGATGACGTCGATGACGCGCGCGATGGAGTAACTTTGAACGAGTTTCGCCGCGAGCATAGTTATTACAACCTTGACCCACGTTATTCTCAGAAACTACAGGCGCGATCCGTTTGTTGATTCGAACGAGTGTTCTGTACGTTCGGTGCTATAACTGGAACTAGGATTACAGTAGTTTCTCCCTGATTCGTACTCAGATTGCGCACAAAAATGGACAATTTGGGAAAAGAAGATACGATTATTAGAATATAGGAACCTTAGTCATTTCTGCCTAATTCGCGCTCAGAATGCGCACGAAAATGGACAATTTTGCCACGAACCTTGCGTCTCGTTTTTACAGTTACCGATTGTCAACAACTATAAAAACGAGAAGCAAGGCTCGTGGGAAAATTGTCCATTTTCGTGCGCGCTCTGAGCGCGAATTAGGCAGAAATTACTGTATCTCGAAATGGCTAAAGTTCCTATATTCTTCGATTAGTTAAAACTAAATTTACCGCTGTCAAAACGACCGTTTCCTTATTTTGCAATTCTGCAAAATTCGGAGACTAAGTCATGGAAAATGCTCGAATGAATAATAATACTTGCGCCAATAATTTTATTTATTCAAGCATTTTCCATAATAGAGCCTCTAAATTTTGCAGAATTGCAAAATAAGGAGACGGTCGTTTTGACCGCGGTGGGTTTAACCCTTTGCTCTCGAGTGGCGATTCTGAGGCGCCACTAAAAATTGCTTTACTATTTTTCAAAATAATAAATGTAATAGTATCAGACTCGTTTATATCTAACAAAAAACTGTTAAAATTGCCAGTTTTGTACTTGCCAATAGGCTTTCATACGCATAAATCGCAATAAATTATATAAAATAGAAACACTGTAGATCAGAAAACATGTTCAAAATATAATTAAAGTAGCTTCGAGTGCAAAGGGTTAATATTTAATAATTTGTCGGTAATAATAAAGCTTTCTGTTGAGACCAACAATTGTGGACTTCTTTCTGGTTTCTCTAGTATTTTAATAAACGTACACTGAAAATAATTGACGAAATCACTGATGAATTTTGCTAAATCTTATGCACTTAAACACTTTATGCATTTCGACAATAATTGAATTTAAATATTTTACGAACAATAACAGAAAGTTATAAGTTCAACTATGTATCATTTTCGAATTCATATTATAACATATTGTTAGACTGCGGAAATGCAAAATAAAAATTGTCATCATCTCTCATATCGAGCAGAAATTAGATAGAAATGTATTTCTACTTTTAATGATGTTAGTACGATGTCAGTTTAATGGAAAATGTGGACGTTTGATTTTTAGAAAATTTGTAGACAATACGTTTACTCCTTCGATAAATAGCCTGAGGAAAATCGAGACCGAAAATTTGTATTATTCGATTGAGTCCGCTATCGTAGAAGATGCTATACGATACGTGGAACGGCGTGGGATGGTGCTCGAAGAGAAACTATCACAACACTCTGACGTAACAGAGAAGAATCCAAACGTGGCACTAGTTAGAGTCGCACCGGCTGACTGAGAGGAATTAGCTAAATGAGTCACGGAGGACTGTCTGCAGCCACGACGATTACCTAAGCTGACGTGTACATAAGTGTCGGTTGCGTCTCGCGGCTTGTAAATTTCAATTGTGTTCTCTCGTTGTTATGCGCGTCCCTTTTTTTTCGCTGAATTGTCGACGCAACTATTCTAGCCGCTAGTGGCGTAAAACGGCCTGCTGGAAACGGTACAATTCGTTCGAGCTCTGATCGGAATGAACGAAGAGGAGTTCACTGTATCAAATGACATGAACGCGTAGGAAATCATCCTGCACGCGAAAGCGAAACGTAAAATCGCCTTCGTACGATGCGCGGATTACGAAATGTACATGGAATAACAGACTAAGTAGAAATGGCTAACCATGGTCGGACACGAAACGGGTAAATTTCCTGTTGGCTTTACAATGTTTACAAGAAGCTCTTACAGAATTTAATACGGCTAAAGTAAACCCAATTCTGTTTTTATACGGTAGATACGTTTTAGAAAAAAAATCATGTAAAAGGACATTGTGTATATATGTATATAAAAAGATAAGTGATTGGTTATGTTAAAGTAGATTGCATTTTTGCTAAGGAAAAAGTTATTTCAAATGACCCCAACTATTCCCCCCCCCCCAATTTCCGCATTGCAAGACATTTTTGAGACACCTTGTATATCCTTAAAATCCGTAAAAAATAGCAAAAATAAAAGGAGATTCGTAGAAAAAACTTTATTAAGAGTCTTTATGAAAAGCCAAGTTTATTTTGATTTTGCTATCTTTTCGATTATGTATCTCATTAATTTCTTAACATTATCGCTTTATAGCACCATATGTTTACACACATACAAACTGAATGTTACATTATACTTTCGAATCAACTTAATTTTACTTTAAATTATTATTTCAATATTAAAATATAAAATAATTTCAATTTTAAACAACTTAATTTTAATTTAAGTTAAAATTAATTTTACTTTAAATTATTACTTTAACATTAAAATATAAAATCATTTTAAACTTAATCAACTTAATTTTACTTTAAATTATTATTTCACAACATTAGATCATCTAATATATTTCTTGACAAAAAAACAAACATGTATTGCGCAAAAACGTAAGAGCATATTTCAAGTATTGACACGCTCAATGTTTGTTGACAATAATAGCCCTAAAAATTTAAATCGAATTGTGCTGAAACAAATAAAATCGTATAAAAAAAGAAATTGAATTTACTTTTTGTAGACCGCCTTAAATCAAAACGTGTAAAAGCAGACTTGGAAGTATATCATTATTAGGTTGCGGACCTTTATGCGAAATAAAATCTTTTTCGTTGAAACCAATATAACAATGGTCTTAAATTCTTCTAAAGAATTCGCTGTTTTGTTTCGTATTTCATTTATTTATTTTTGACATGAAAGGATGAAATCCGCGGTACAGAGAACACAATTTCGTTAGGCTCGCTTCTTTCGAAGAAGACCGCTCATAACAATTGAAATTTGAACGTACATCCTCTGCCTAGCAATGATACTGCTATTGTTATACAAATGATCTTCTTCTGACCTTCCACAGCGTGCATGGAAATGTCTTATCTATCGACGTTGTCGTCGCGCGTCAGCTATCTCTTTATTATCCGCATGTTATCAATAGCGCTCATTTCGTTCCCTCGTTTATCACACGCAACCTACGAGCATAGAAAAAGAGTTTCGAGAGTTCTACTTTTTAAATCGATGGTACGCTATAGTAACGCGAGTAAGTAACACGAGCAAATGAACGTTGAGAATCATCGACGAAGAACTCGATAGATAATTGCTTGCGGATGTTTGTGCAGGTGCAATTTATGCGAGCTACAATAGAAGAAAACTTCTATAGAACGTTTCGTGGAAAATACAGATCGCATTACGCTTTGCAAAATATTATACGTGCATTATCGAATTTTCGAAAACCGGGACAGCCGTGAATGCAACGAATTCGCAATTCGTAAATAGTAAACAAACTGATAAGCTACCAACACGAAAGCATTGGACTTAAATTGACTGGCGAGATAAATAGTGAATTATCAGAATTGCACAACAACATTACAATGCTACACGAGAGAATGCTGTCCGCGCAGGACAAATTACTCGATGGAAATTTTTCCGACGAAACACGTGAACCCAGATTAGGCTGGACTTCTGTTAACCTACATCAGAACCACGTGTTAACCAAACAGGTGCAAATGTCCGCAAACGAGCGATAAGATGTTCGAATTTATCTTGAACAACGAATAATGCAAAAACTCGTTTCCGTAAGATTCTAATGCTCGGCCTGTCCTCGGCGCTGGAAAGATAACCGAAGTTGCTTGGCTATTCGTAAAGAAATGTTAAAAAGACATTATTTTCCTCAAATACGAAAGTTTCGGAGATGCAGTAATGCTTCGCGAACACTCGCAATCGCAAGTTATAACATTCGCTTATCTGATCAATGAATTTTCCGACAACACATTATCTATACTTATCGACAAAAATTAAGAAATATACGTCTTATTGAAGTTAGAAGTACACATTATAGCATATAACACATTGTTTATATTGCAATACTGTTTTATCTAGCGCATGCGACAAATAAAAAAATGATAAAAACAAAAGGGATAAAACAAAAACAAAAAATAAAGAAATAAAATAGTAATTAAAAAATTGTGATACAATAAAATTAATGTTTGCGTTGACACGATACAAATTTTTTAAAATGTTTTGTTGAAAAGGTTTACTACATCCAAAAATATGCATCTGTGCAACGTGTTTCTTAACTTTCGTTCGTATAAATGTATTTCCCAGTTACTATGCAAATATTCAACAACATAATTTCATATAGACCGTCATTACGAGTTCCTTGTTCGAATCGATCAAGTTGCCCCCCCCCCCTCCTCTCACCTCTACGTGGACATTTCTCTAGAAAAACCGAGAATTCGAAACTCGTTCAAATGATTGCTCTATTAACTCTTTCAAATAAATGAATTTCCCCGTCTCGACAGAAAACAGAGTCTTCGACAGTTTGGCTGCCGCGACATCCGTCCACATAAACAAAATGATTTATTCCGATTTGAAAATTAACTTCTCGCCTGATTTATTATATCTTCCTATATTTCACTAGGATCCGTAGATGTCGTACAACTTAACTTTCCAATGTAAAGATTAAATAATATAGTTGACTTATACGAATGTGTTTCGAAGTCGTTGGCGTGGCAGTCGAAGTGTTAATACAAGGCGATCCACCTAAGTCCGCTATCAAAGGTGAATCACTCGGTATACATCGGTGAACACGATGAACGATGCAGAAACGTAAGCGTTCGAACAGAGTCTTACTCGAAATTGCTCTAAACCCGGTATATTTACGCCGATTGAACGAAGAGCACTGATTGTTCTGCTGTCTGTGCAGAGCCGTTCCGTTCGACTACTTGCCGCGGCGAACAGGTCTCTCCCGTAGGCTACAGGTGTGAAACGATAGCTAACAACATCGATAGCTGGCACCGACCCGTCACCTAATCTCGGAACACGTGACGATGAACACGCGGTATCCGAATCGTTCGATTTCGCGGCGAACGAGCAAGAATGCTTTTTGCGTCGGACGTAACAATCGCGACGACCGACTATTTATACTGCGCGTTAACTATAGCACGACAGTGCACAGACACCGGCGTAGAAATCCGCCACGGTGCCTCGTAGTCCGACCGATTTCACGATCGAAAAGCAAGGGTGTAACTTCAGGTGTGCGCGCTCCCGTCGCGTTTTCTTTCCGCGGCCAGACTAATATCGCGTTTGCCAGCCACGGAACGGAAATGTTGCGGGAGACGCACACGTTCGATGATACGCGGGCTCGACTTGTGCCGGGTCGTCACGTGATGCCATGCTCGGTTCACGTGTACACGCTAAAACGTTACGATCGTGTATCGAAATTCGATCGGACAACGGTCTCAGAAATGGACCTAACGACGAGATCGTGTTCCGCCGCGCAACAATGCGCGTATCGAATCGCTCACCCTGTGCCGTCCGTCCCTTTGCTCAGCCGACACCAAGCATCCGGCCACTCGTGTAGAGCTAATTCGTTCGAGTTCCATTCTTGCGAGCAGAATCGCGGCCTAAGTACACACTGGTTTCTTGAAGTGAGATGGTAGTGTGCTACTCCGAAATTTTGTAAATGATCGATGATAATGTTGTTTCGAATCGTTTTTGTTTGTTTATTGTAATTATTGTAATTATTTGTAATTATTTTTCAATTTTAGCTGTCACTTGTACGTTGAGAATTATACAGTGGCCCACAAAAGTGTTCATACACCTTTTAAAACGCAATAATTTTTTTGAAGCTGGTTTAAGCGACTTAAATTTTTTTTAGATGATAGCGGGACCAGTTTACTGGACGATGACCAAAATGATTTTCTTGAATTTTGCTATTACTTGGAATGACGAAAAAAAATAATAAAAACTCTTGTTTTTTAACTTTTTCATCTGAGTTTGTAACGGAAATTTAAAAAGATGCCTCTTGTAGATCTCGGTAACTTATATGTATGCTGAAAATTGTATCGATATCAGTTGTCGTTGTTATGAGTTATAACAAATTAAAGATAACAAAAATCGCAGTTTTATCACGATTTTGACTAAAAACTGGAAGAAATCTGCAGTTTTTATCATCTTTCAACATCTGTAGTTCGACCCTGGGTTAACTGATTTCGATTAAATTTTCAGCACGCATATAAGTCACTAAGATCTAAGAAAGGCATTTTTAAAATTTTTTTATAGGCTCTGACAAAAAAGTTAAAAAAAACGAGTGTTTCTTACCTTTTTCTATCATCCTAAGTAATAGCAAAATTAGTCCAGTTTTAAAAAAGTTATTGCGTTTTAAAAGGTTTATGAACACTTTTGTGGGCCACTGTATATAAGGGAGAGCCTATTTGAGTGATAAAGGGCAATTTAGCTTCGCCTATATCTTAATTCCTTCAACGATTCCTTATATCACTCATCATGCAGGATCACTATTATGAAGGAAGTCACAAAAGTGTTGGAACATTTCTGCTACCTCTTGACTTTGAGTTTAGTTTTTCCGCCTTTAATAATCGCATGCCAGAAAGTGAGTGTATTCATTTGATTTAGGCTTCATTTTCCCTCCCTTGAAGGGCGATTGGGAATCAGTAAGAAATACCATTATTTTTGTCTTGGATCACTATATAGATGCACAAAATTTTAATTGAATTGTAGAATAAACATTCATCTGATACAGAGAGCGTCGAGTTACTATCTATAGCCAGCTGTTGTTTTGTGGAGAAATTACCAATAGTGCTTATTTTAGGGTGAACATTTAACCCTTTGCACTCCGCTGTCCCCTCTCGTGGGACATCGTAATTCTAGCATATCATTCGAATGTCCTCTCTCGTGGGACATTAAAGTTTATTAGTGATTACGGGGAATTGAGTTATTTCAGCGCAACTTTTTCAGACATGCATGTTTCCCTGAAGTTTTCTCTTGAAATGACAGAAGAAATCAAATCAAAATATAGTAAAATTACTACGGTATATACAAGAAATGTCAGCGAGTTTTGACGAGAACGTGAGAGGCGTGCTCACGACGGTCCGAGCACTTCAAAAGCGCCACTTGAAAAGAGCGATAAAGCAAGTTTGTAGAAGAAAGATCGATATGCGAACATAGCACGCACTATATAGTAAGATTTATAATCATAAAATCTGCAGGAAAAGATTTTCAAAGCTAAACTCAGTCTGGTTTGAAGCGTCGAGCGGTATAGATAGATCTAACGAGTGAGAAAATCGGAAAAGCAATTCTTCTCTTGGTAAATATAAATTGTTTGGTAAAAGTTTGTTGGTAAATATTATTTTGTGAGTTAGTAATAACAATCAGAAATTTTCAACCTATGTATTTATTCATATTTTTTATTAGAACAATGGCAAAACGTTCGAACACGAATGAGTCTCATGACACAAGTAGTAGTGAAGATGAGTTCCAGGTAGACGTTTATACAGATATGTTAGAAAAACTCTAACTGTAGAAGGTTTTCTTCTACAGTTAGTCTATCGTTTTGATAGCAGTGATAGTGATATCGTCCAAGCAACAAGGCGACGAGAGAAAGAGTTCGCATAGATAGCGATTACAACAATAAAACAAAATTATAAAACAAACAATAACAAAATTATAAAAAATAAAATATTGATTTTTTGCAAATTTCTCGATTTCAGCCAATTCATAAAAGTCCAATATCATTATAATATGTTAGTTAGTTCCAAAAGCATACTAAATAATACGAGGGTCTGTAAATGCCCGTTTCTGCCGAAAAGTGGCGCTGACTAGCTGGTAGCCAACGTCCAGAATGGTTCGGAGTGCTAAGGGTTAACTTACCTATCGCGAGGCACGCTGAACCAGTATTCAGGTCGCAGCTTCTTCTTTCCGTAGCTCATGATGGGCGTGGACCGCGGGATCTTCTTGTCCTTTGGTCTTCCGGTGCGCAGTCTCAGGTACAATGGTGGATCCTCGCAGGAACGGGCTGGTCGCGGTATAAGTTCTATATAATTCGACAGAAAGGTTCAATGTAATACGTGTTCACCGATTCGGGCTTATCTGTTTTAAATCTAATGCACGATTTGATTCTTTTCCAGAAGTGACTTCAATTCGCCATATATAACACATCTCCAATTCGGCCAAAAGATCATTCTATACAATATTTATGGCGCGGAGACAGATCTCCTCGTGTGGTATGCGCAGATTCGTTTACCAGAAAAGAAAGAGGAAAATAAATTCGTAAGAAGCTTTTTTCCCGTAGAATATCAAGCGTTACATTCGGAGTTAATTACTTGGAAGAATTCATCGTCATAGACGCACAAACACAAAAATAGTACAGGAGCACAATGTGTGATATGGATTTGGGATCGCAGATGAGACGAAGCTTCGTTTCAATTCACTTCTTTTTTTCCTTTTTCTCGGCAGAATCATGATCAATTATCACAGAGAGAAGGATATTTGAACGGGGCGTGTTTCCACCAATGAGATGCGAAGGGCGTGGCTTAAGGCGGGACAAGAAAGAAGCACGGTCCAGCCTCCATTCTCTGACAATCTATTAATCATAGAGACAGATTCATAAAGCTCCATCGATCACAGACATTTGCAACACTAAGATACTATAATAACAATACGTCTATATGTGTCGTAAATTGATGAAAGTTCAGTACTCAATTTAAAAAGCAACCACTGTATACATCGATCTTACCATTATTAATCCTTTGATAATCATATATATATATATATATATATATATATATATATATATATATATATATTAATCCTTTGATAATCATATATATATATATATATTAATTTTTATATTATATTAATATATATATTTATATATATATAAATATAAAAATTTATAAATATATGTATATTATGCCGAGAAAAAGAAGATATAACGAAAAAGAAAACCTTTTTATTTCTCACAGCAAATTTTCAATCCCACAATGTTACAAGACAACATCATCGCAGAAGGTACATGAAAGAGAAGAGTGTGTATCAAGTGACAATAGTGTCGTGGCGAGTGCTCGAAATCGGTGACCAGTAGTCAGTAGCAAGTATACCAATAATACATAACACAGGTAAAGTACACAATGTGCAGGTGCAACGGCAAAATCGAGCGCAAAATGGGAGGGGAGAGTTTCGTGGATTGCACGATAAACAACGTATACTTCAAGGTAACGATACGGTGAGGAATAATGGCCAAGTAACGAATTGAATCAAACGAAACATATACGTGGACGAAAGATAAGAGACGCGACACAGAGCATCTCTGCTGAACATCCATCTTATCTCGCCCGAACTCCTCTCTTCGCTTCGAAGACAATTCATTGTGGGAGACTTCTAGAAAACTCGGCAGGAACATAAAAGAATCGTCGGACTACAAAATCTTTGTCTACCAATCCACCTAACAGTCTCCTGTTAAATTGTTTATCTTCTTAGATCAGTTCTAACAAATCTTAAGATGCCGCTGAGCTCGAGAGTGTCAGAAACTGTACGCAGATGACAATTTCAAAAGAGCTGTTTATGGTTCCTCTGTGTTTACTTTCTCACAGCATTGTTACCTCAAAGTCTACCAGAAGTTGGGAACCAATGACAATGTGCGAGCTCTAGCGAGGATGTGATACACGAGAGGTAGAAAATAAGCAAGCTAATACTGTATGAACCTACCGAGGCCTTCGAGTTCGGGAAAATTAGGTGCTTGGACTAGAGGGACAACAAAAACATATGACATTACTGCATTAGTATGAATAATCGTCGGCAGACTAACGGGCGAAACCCCTTGCGTTCCACAGTTGTAACAATTACTCTCTATCAGATTTAGAATATTAATCAGAATTTTCGAGACGACAAGTATGCGATTCGAGTGGAGCAAGAGGTTTCAATATCTTGGAGATACGACAACGTCTCCGCTTAATTTAACAACAATGAGAAAGATAATGAAAGAATATTAGGCCTGGACTCTAGGTGTCTATCGGGACCGTTAGAGTCTAGGCCGAGAGATCACGACCAAAAGAACTGTTCCCCGAATCTGTGTCAAGCGTTTGAAATTCGAAAATCGCTTGAATCCAAGGGACAGCACAGATAAAAGTAACGAGAGATTAAACTTGATAAAAATGTAGAACTGGTAATGACTAGACTGCGGGTTTTATTCGTTCGTGATGTTTTCAATTTTAATATCTGATACACAGTTTTCTTTGATGCCTGGTACCGTAGAAGCACCATTCCATAAAAATCAATATTTACCATAGTTCATTAATCAATAGCTCATTAATTTTTGCACTCTGTTGTAATCACTGGTTTCTATTTTCGTAAAATATTTATAGCGCTTCTAAAAGGTAGAAGACAAAAGGTTAAACTAAAAATAGTTTTATCGATTCTCTTCTTCAGTGATGAAATTGAAAACCGAGAAATTGACCGAGCTTGCGGTTGTCTTAAAACTCGTAAAATCTGCAGTATAGTAATGACAAACGAGCGAAATTTGAAAATATAGAAAATATCGAGACTACGTTAACATATACTAAAAAATGCAAGCGCATTTGGTCACGGATTCGTTGGAATATTTTTCTGCTCAGAGATGGATAAATGTAATTCTTCACTGGTTTCTGCTACTACTGTTTAGAAATCGAATCCAAAGGCGCTCAAAAATTCGAAGAAAGGGATAATAAATGCACTAGCAAAGTAACAGATCGTTTAAGAAGCCGTCTATACATACGAGCGAGTGCAGTGCGTGATATGTAATATTCCCGTTTGCCATCTTTATTGCCATTTCGTTTTTATGTACTCGTGGCTACGTGTAATTAATTACAGTATCGTATCGATCCCTTGGAAACGAATACTCGTTACCACGGTGGCGTGTTTCTTGTATACTGGGTGATTTTAAGACAGTAAGAAAATATTTCAGAAAGAAACCCCGTTTAGGGTTAGGTATAACTATCGCCAGAATCAATTAAATTGTAAAATTCTATATTAGTTGTAGTTTTAATTTTAATTTTTCAACAGTTTACAATTGTAAAATCATTTTCTTTTGATCTAGTACGATAACGATCCCATGCACAGAAAATACGCCATCTAAAAAATGTTTAGTATACATGGTGTTCCACTTTTGTGTGTAAACTGATCCATCTTAGCAAAAATGTTTGAATTACAAAAATTGCACAAAATTAATTGTACACTGAACAGTGTATAACAAATGACTGGAAAATACAAAATTCACATGTCTCCTTCAAATATCTTTGAAACAAAAATCTGTTCTTCAATTGTTATCTGTTGCATTTGAATTATTTAATGCATTTAGTATGGTCTAAATAAATCAATTCAATCAGCATTACCAAAATGCATCAGCTCCGAGTCTAAAAAGCAGAGTACCTGTATAAGAGAAACAGTAGTTGAAGTAGAGGGAACCTGTACGTGTCCACGATTATTGAGTCAATCATTCCGAAACGTAGAGTGTATAATATATGTTGTTTGTAACAGGATCAACAAGTTCAGATACATACTGTCAAAACTGACGAACAGTTCAGGCATGTCGTCGACAGAGACCATACTACGGTAGTCCAATCGTGGTGCCGCTGTTGAAGTTTTGCTACCTCGGCTGCTGTCAACGCTGCTGCTGCCCGAGGATGTTAATGGCTGTTGTCTGATGAATGTGCCAACAGAGGATCGTCTGAAAGGAAATCATACAGCCAAGTTACGGACTTGTCTTTGAGTACGATCTGCTGCCACATTCGAAAGTACAAGCACCAGCTGATGCCTATAATTTCGACACGGCAATTATGTTGCAACACATAAATAGTAAAGAACATCGAACTCGTGGTGGGGTAAGGGATGACAACATTCAAAAAGGTAAACTTCGTATCATCCAACGCATTGTACAGCGAAATAAGGTATAGGTGGCTGCTCGGGGGTTTTCATACTATACGCTGTGTTCGATATCTGGTGGTGATGTGTTGTTTGTAAGCAGTATTTTATATATTTATATAACATATTTATAGATACATGTATTCGTATAAATATATGTATATAACATATATGAATGTATATTTTTATATAAACATATGTTGGCACATGTGTCACGAAATCAGTGGTGGTGGCAGAGTTTCTGAAAAAGTAAATAACGTTTACCTGAAAGCGGGAGCAAAGAGAGCTGACCTGTAGCCTGCAAAAGGCTCAAAGTAACGTAAGGGTCGAGTAGCAAAATAAGGGGTGAGTGTGAAGCTTGAGAGTGAACAATTGGTTACAGAACTTTGAAAATAGTCTAATCGTAATCAGGCTGGAAGAGACATTAAGATAACTTAAGTTATTGGTGAGGGGAGTTGGGAGAGTGTATGTAACACAGAGAAACTATAGTGCTAATCGAATTATAGTTAAACGATAAATACAAAGAGCCGGTTCAAGGTAAACAGCAGGATAAAATAGGAGTCTGAGAGTATAGTAAATACAACAATTTGCTGGTTGATGGAACCGGGCCCAAACTCACCCCATAAGCCCTCCTGGACCAGGTGAAAACTGAGGATTGCTGGAGTCCTGGGAGAGAGAGGAGGCGGTAAGAGGAGGTGTTCCTCCAGTCCTACCGCCCCCACCACTCTCTTCGCTGGGAGTTTTAGCAAACAGGCCCGAGCTAAAGTCACTCACCAGGTTGATCGGCGAGCTTATATCCACCACCATTACATATTCTTTGTTAGTTACATTAGAAACGACAGTAAAGCTTTTAATTAAACACACAGATTTACCATCACAGTCTAAAATGTATCCTCTACTATTTTCGTTTCATTGAGCCACATATGATTCATAAAATGTGAAACATAATCTCTTTAAATTAGTAACAAGGAAGTTTAAATATTTTTCTTCGATGGGAGTTTATTATTAAAGTTATGCTCACATTTTATGAATTACTCTGTAGAAGAGAGTAACACTTTTCCATAAGCATTTTGACGATAGAACAGACTATGATGGTGTTACGTTATTGACGACAATCTCTGGACGTTACTGGATGTCTCGCGTTCTCTTGGTTCGTTTACTCCTTCGATGAATAAAAAAAAAAAGCTAACAATATTCCAACGCGTATCGAAAATGCAATAAGCCGCTCGTTTCTAGGCGTAAATAACTAATGAATATTCTACATGTTATAATCAATGAGGGCATTCATAGTAAAACACGTTCGTCGAGTCAGCGAAATTGTCAGTAGCATGAAAAAAACATTTGAAAAAATGTATGATCTAGCTTAGTTTCATTATGAACAGCCTCCGTATCATATCTATGTTAAAACGTTCCGTATAAGTTCAGCAGAAAGCGGTAATACACGTGGTATAAGAAGACAGTAAAATGTTACGTCATATAATAGAGAGTCGAGCGTCGGAACTGATCATCCCTGTACATGGGAAATGTGAAAGTCTGGATTCGAACGATTGTTAGTCACTCTTGATTAGTACCACGTAGATTATTAAAAAAAAAAATGTGAATACAAATTTTCTAGCATAAAAATAGCGTAGATTATCACCTTGAGAAAACTTTACTGAAGACAGACGAATGATGAGAATCCGCACTGTTCGGCAAGCTTGCAACTTTATCAGATCCGGACTTATTTTCGTCTTCTTTCTCACCAGTCAATCCTTCCATCCACGATAATGGATACGACAATCTCTTTAACATCTGAAAAGGAATAACATTTTAGTATATGCAAAGTTTGATCTTGATAATAAGAATCATTGCAAATACATTGAAAATATCGACTCCGTTGTTACCTTATTCCTACGAGTCTCCTGTTTATCGTCATCCTTGTGCTCCTCATCTTTCTCGGGTTCCTCCGCATTACTGTCTAAGCTAAAAGATACTGAACTCGCCTTTTTTCTGCCATTTATAGCAGAACCACTATCAAGAGTATCAGTTGTAATGTTCGTCGGGGCAATAGTAATAGGAGGTACCCAATCTGAAGATAAGACAATATCTGCGTCTGAGTATACTTTCTTTGAGGGAATAGGTACAACTACTGGGAAAGGGGGATTAGGGTCACGAATGTCGATACCAGAGTCGTGGCATGACAATTTGACTAGAGATCCTTCTTCATCTTCGGCATTCGGCTTCGTTTTCGTGGGTTCGGTCTGGAAACGATTAAATCTATTGTTCTACACAATTCAAAATAAATGAAAATCATGTTAGTTCCAATTGTACACAATAACCAACCTTGTCAGAATTTAATGAATCTTGTTGCTCATCTTCGATTGATAATGTACATCGATCTTTACTAGGGACTGCCCAATGGTGATCAAGCATAGAACGTCTACGTTCCTCTAATGTCCTAATTGCTTGCCCACCGTCAGACTCCACTTCTTTAGTCTCTTTTTCCTTGTCCTCTTCTTTTTCTTTGGTTGTCGTTGTAGTTTCTTCCTGTACAGCGAATAGAAACAACTTTATTTAACAATTGATGCGTCTAAATTGTATACAAAAGGTGAAAATATAGTCAAAAACAACATACAGTTTGAATATTAGTAGGGGTGACGAGATCTCTCTCAAAGGCCTTTGGAAAAGCATCTCCATCTCTCTCTGCACAGCTGCAAACGCTCTCGTTATCGTCCGTAGTTAGTTCTGGAAAAGTTTCGTCTTTCCCTGATGATTGACTCTTATCATTTTGCATGGGTTTTTTCATGTAATAAATTTCTGGTTTCTTGTCCAAGTTTGCTGGCTCTCTGTGAGAAGCACGCATGTGGGCAATATCATAGTAAATTGCAGCATTCACTATGAACTCCATTGGAGCAATAACACCATATGACTCTGCTCCATGCTCGATGACAAGTCGATCCGATACATTGGGGTCAAACATCACTGCATTTGGTGTGACTAACAGTACTCCACCAATAACACCCTATAAATAGATAGTAAAATTAATTGATTAGAATCTTGACAATAGCGAGGATGATTAGTAAGCAGAATAGATACAAGATACAAAATGTTTGATCTTTACCTGGCCATCGGTGACATGGCGAACATCAATTTTCAAAAATCTTTCCTTATATGGTTGTTCTTCCTCCTGTATGACTGTACTTGATATACCAAGAGGTGTTTTAACTCGTTCCATATGGCCTGGTTTGGGTGAGACAGGCCTCAAGTTATCCAGAAGTTCTGTGAACGACAACATGAAATGTTAGAATTGCGCCAATAAAAACATCAACATGAACTGTTTTACGATATTTCAATGCCGTGTACCCATGTTAAACGAAACAAAGGCTGCTCGAAATATAATTTTCCATAAATCATTCAAATCTCCAGAGCTTTTTATATTTAAATTGACCGAGCTTGTAATACGTGATCGAATTTTTATGTAATGGCACCGAATTCAATGAGAATACAGGATGAATGCATAACGACGACATTCGTGCCCCGTTTGACGTTAAACCAGCATGCATCGCGTGTTTCCTGACGTACAGGTTATGTTGTATATACAACAACGACGCCATGTTGGCTGTCGTGAGTTTACATCGTGACGCCGATCAGCTGACGCATCATAATAATGCGCATACATACACGACAGACCACAAAAAAGGCAGCTGCATAAAAGGTATAATATCATGCTATAAAATTAAAAACCTCTATACAATTAAATGAGTTCACGTTTACCGCAGTCATGAACTTTATTTATGTTTATTAGGTCATTCCCGTAAAGAAAAAGTATAATGGCCACGAACGCTTTAAATCTCCATACACGAAATATTTTTCTTTAAAGAGATCGACGGACATGCTAATAAAAATATGGTAATCGGTATGTTTCATAAGGAACATGATGTTAAAAAGTGACAGTGTCGGTCGTAAAAATAAATTGAAGTATTTTTAATAATAGATAATCCAACTCGGCAAAAGATAATCCAACTAGGTTAAAACGCGCTTATCGATTAAACCGTCTGTCAAAACTGTACTCACAATCGGTATAGGTCGCAGAGGGAGACAGAGAGAAAGAGCGAGAGAGCGACATTTAAATACACGGGGCACGAAGTTGGACAGGAAAAGAGACACATGGACCTCCCGGAAAATCGATTCTGAATTCTCTTGCGCTACCACGTGCCACGATCGCATAAAGCTGCACGGTAACGTTACATAAACCTACCATTTTTTTTTTTCAAGAATATGCACTTTGCTCATTCGATCAACATAACTGATCCGCACGCTTCCCGGCATTAATTTCAGGCGAATTGATTCAGTGGTAGTCGGTTCGCATAACGTGGCGCCACCCAATGACGAAATACCTTACTCATTTTTTCAACGCCCTATAATTCCCGTCTGAATTTCTCGGACGATAAGTAATCTCGCCGCTTTATTCGATTCCCAGAAACCCTTAACATTTCAATTCCTTTATATATATATATATAGCCGCAATGTTACGTAGAGCTGGTAAAGTGTCTAACTAGGTGAAGGTAACGAAAAGGATTCTTATGCGAGCATAAAAGCGTGTTACGCCACCGACAGAATTTGCTGACGCTTTATTGGCGGAAAATCGTCCCGGTCGGAAAAATATTATGGCGTGCCATTAGTACGAAGTGCAGATATTTCAAATGTGTAGGTGTTCGGCAACCGGTAGACTAGTGCAGCCGCCACGGGGCGTTATACATATCTGTGCGACGTGTGTATGCAATAGACAGCCATTAATATTCGATGCGACACTTGGCCAGATACAATCGAGACCCAATTCATCTTGTTATTTGGCCAGGTGAGTCAATCCGATTCACCTGAACGCACCACGCCGCCCACTGTTCCATTATTCATAGAGGTGTGCTCACGTCAATTTTGCTTTCGGTTTATGGCAACCGCGCAATAAGATGCCTTGATATCGACACCCAATCACGCGCCGCTGGAACGCCTGCATTAATTAGCCACAATTAGGAGCGCGGCCGAATATTCGAGACCACAGAAATTTCATTTGCGACAACAAATTCTAGCTCGTCACTTTTCGTCGGGGAAGTCCGCTTTATGGAAACTTTGCACTTGCGTGCGAAGTATTCGTGTATCTGAGACGAGTACACTGACTAACAAAATACTTGTGGCATTCTAAAATATTCGAATTTACAGAGTGTCGATTCTGCAAAGTATTTAAGGTACCCAAACATATTAAATCCTAGAGCATCGGCAAGACTCAAGTAACTACAGTACTTGAGAATTCAGAGCAATGAAGTATCGAAGATGACTATGAACAAATTTGTATCATTCGAAACCCTAGAGCACCGCCTACACTCGTGTATTTAAAATGCTTAGAATACTTAGACCAGCAAAATATTCCAAGTACAGTAAATTTTCCCTAATTGACGCTCAGATTGTATAAAAAAAAAAAATGGTTAATTTGAGATGAGGAGATACGGATTATTCGAGCATTGCGGTGCGTTTTTATAGTCACTGATTGACAACAACTATAAAAACGAGCCCCCAAAACTCGAATAATCGTATGTTCTCTTCCCAAATTGTCCATTCTTGTTTCCAAGCTGAGCCTCGATTAGGGAGAATTTACTGTACTTGTGTAGTCGGGATACCCAGAGTGTACAACTAAAAATAGTCCCCGATATGGGTTACTCGAATGCGTTCATAGACCAAGAAATGAGCCGTTTATTTTGAAAGTGGCATAAGTCACTTTTTCAAAAAAATCGAGTTAATGGTAACACTAATTACAATTGAACGGTATCTTTTCATTTTTAAAAATTTGCAATCAATAAGTTGAGAACTATTGAGATTTGTTCGAGAGAAGTTTTGCTAATCAACGGTATAACAAATATGTTTATTTTGAAAGTGGCGTAAGTCGCTATACTCGGGAAATTAATTGCGGGGCTTAGTGTAAAAGAAATAGAAACGTGTGATAAGTGTGTGTGAAGTATTGTTTTAAATTATTTTCAGTATTTTTAAAAAAGTTCTGATCACTGGACTTATTTTTATAAGTGCGAAAGAATAGTGCAGTTTTGTAAATTATATTATAGTGATGTGGCGGTTACCTCCAGACCCGCCAGCAGATGGCTATAAAATGTTTTATAAACTAACTTTAGATGAAAAAGATGAATTTCTAACTTTGGATTTGTCACCAAAAAGAGGAAGACCTAGTCGTTATTCACAAATAGAAATGGATCCGTTATACGCTGGATCTCGTCCTGTTTCTTCAGCAAAATACAAAGACACGATGGACTTGCTTAATTATATACCCCCAATATACCACAGTTATTTAAAAAATTTGAAACAAAACACGATTTCCGAGGACTTAATCACTCCTATTGATGACGATAATTAAATTGAACTGATGTATTTTCATATAAATTACTTATACTTATGTTTGAAAATGTACTAATTATTTTTGTATTTGATGAATATTAAAATAAAAAATACTTGAATCAAACCTTTATATTCAATATGTTCATGGTATAAGTTATTATTATATATGTAATTTATTCAACAATTTTAGTAAATCACTGTCCCCTTTCAAAACATCACTTCGGTAAAATACGTCGTAATATATGTCAGTCATTTTTCTAAACTATTTATTTTGAAAGTGGCTTAAGACACTTTACCGTAATGAAAAGTGGTGATTTTTTAATGTTTATACGAAGTTATTTATATTGAGAAAAATATCAGTATCCTGAGATAACAAATACAAGTAAATCTTCTCGAAAGTTAGCATCCATATTTTGAAACGTGTTAAAACGCAAACCCTTAAATATATCGACTTAAAAACAAAGTGACTTATGCCACTTTCAAAATAAACGGCTCAAATATCAGACTACTGTGAACCAATATGAAAGTTTCGAATACTCAATCGGAGCACTTTCCATGTACACCGTTGAAGTACCTGTTACAGACCCCGCACACGTAAATGCAATATCGTGTGTCAACGGTTGCTACACCGACCGCTTCATTGTTGGCGTTTGAAAAATTATAGCGGCTCAAACACGTCAAACAACGGTCGCGGGGGAGAAGGTGTTGTTATTGCGAAGGAGGTCGGTCGCATTAGCTAAGCATCAACAATAAATCCATCGAATCTCACGCAACATTGGCAACAATTGTCGTCACGTCGGCAGGTGTATACAGTGTTAAATAGAATGTCGATCATCGATTAATACCGCGGTCAAAGTGACCGCTTTCTTATTTTGCAATTCTGCAAAGTTCCGAGACTCTTTCGTGGAAAACGCTTGAATAAGTTATATTATTGGAACAAGTTTTATAATAAAAACTTTACGAATTCCAAATAAATTCGGTCTTCTCACTTTTGTGAAGCGGTACATGCCAGTTAGTATTACTGCTTGGTAGGTTTAGTAGTTAAACTTTGCAATCGTATTTGTGAAACTTTGAAGAACACGAAGAAATCATTCGTATACAGAAGTAGTAAGTTTATCCAATGTTACGACGATCGTCGTGTGTTTAAGATTGCCATCAAATCAGTCATTGCAAAACAAAGTTATGTAAGGTGGCACAACTCAGAAGACGCAATGTTGCAGGGACATGCGTCGACCAATTATGAAAATCTTAGATCGTCTATTTCCATAACTCGACCTGTCGGGTACAGCTACGTTGCTGTTCCTTGATTCGTGTAACACTGTATTACATTTTTTAACAATTACCTTTCACTCTGTATCTGTTTTATTTGCATTATTATTCTCTTTCGTTTGCATTATCGTACCCATAAAGCGTGACCAACATTCAACTTCGAGTCAGCAAATTATGATAGGGTCAGACGTTGTGGGAATACAATCGTTTCAAAGGTCCTTTCAATATCTGTCGACAGGCTGTCATACATTTCTGTATCGGGGTTAGATAAAATGCATATCTTATATGCACTTATAAGATATGCGATATGCGTATCTACATATGCATTCATAAAACATGCGATGCATATCTACAAGATGTACTTTTTAAAAATGTTAATGGAAGTTCAAATTATAACTGATCCAAGAAAGCTCGCGTCGTTCGGTCCAATTTTAGAAGAGTTATTCTTTCAAAGAATAACCGTGTATGCACTGTGAATATTATTACATCTTCTCGAGTTATTTTCTGCGCAAGCGTCCGAGGCGACAACCCAACATTTCCAAGACACAAGATCGCAAGAAAATAGAAAAAGAGGTGCCATTTTGTGGCCGAAATAAGAACTGCCCTGGAAGAACGATCTCGGACAAGACGGCGGTGGCCTGGATCGATCCGAGAATTCTCGATTACGAAAATACATCGGGCGCGATAATATCTCGTATGACGACTCGGTGGTAGCTACGCGGGCCAACTAAAATTACCTTTTTCTTCGGGAGGTAGGTCATCCTGGGACTCGTGGTCGTGGCATGGATCCGGGCTGGGCGCGTCGGCCGCGGTTCCGCCTCCTGGTCGACCTTCTCCTTTCGCCGGTACCCATAACTGCTGACCGGGATAAATGAAAGTACTTCCGAGCCTGTTCAATTTGCTGAGCTCGGATGGCGTTGTGTCGAACCTCGCTGCCACCGACGTGAGCGTGTCCCTATCGCCCACCTGTAACGAACAAAACGGACACACGAATTACTCGCTTGGCCTCGTAATTGCTGGACCATCCCTTAACCGGGAGAAAACGTCCGTCCGACCGTCCAACCATCCAAAACAAGAAAGAGAAAGAAACGAAAACGAACTACCATCCGCCGCAGTTCACGGCGAAAGGCATTCCAACTCCGCGGTACCTAGATCAACTTCAGCTCGACGTGTTTCTGTTTCATTACCCGGAGAGGAAATTAAGAAATTCCCGTGGATCAACCCCGGAATACCAGAGCGCAACCGACCCCTCGATTCAACGTGTAACGTACGTCGCTTTTAGGTTGATACGAATCAGACGGAGTACCGAAACTCGCAAAAGTTGTACCAGGTTGCGTGCACTTCGTGCTAGGATGAAACGAGTTTACGCAAACACAGCGGTTATCTTTTCGGCAGAGTTTCCAGGGTTGTTCAACCATTTTTGCAATAGAATTTCTTTCACAGCTATGTATAGTAAATTTTCTTTAATTCACGCTCAGATTGTGTACGTAAATGGAGAATTTGGGAAGATGAGATACGATTATTCGAGTTAGACTCTATTTGGTGATATACCTTTTTACGTAGAATTCAAGGCTTTATCCGAATTCGGGGAGAAATATTAACTATTCTATTTAAAAAATTGAAGGTGACCTTCATATCTTGATAGAAAAAGCAAAATAACATAAAACTGATTTCAATACTATATGCCCCCCTCCCCCCTGTGGAAACCATGCAACTTCTATCTGAAACATTTTTCTATACAACAAATATTTTGCGAGTCATTTGAGGTCGTCACTTTACGAGACTAACCCTGTATATTTGCAAAAAAGATCAACATTTTATTTCTTATAATTTTGTACACTATGATAAATTTTAAAGCATTCCAATATAATAAACTTTAATGTCCCCTCAGAGGGTACATCCGAGTGATATGCTAGAATTACGATGTCCTCTGATAGGCGACAACGCAGTGCAAAGTGTTAATTATTTTATTGAGTCGAAAATAATGCAATAGAGCTCTTAAGTTCTTTACATGTGTTTTTATTGTTTTGTATTTGATCTACTCATTTTTGTCATAAATGCACAATATCCGCAGTCTATTGATCGTAGAAGGGCGTCAAATTTTTTTTCGATTTCGACGAAGCAAATCATGTTCACGTTTAGTAGACCACGTGAAATCTGGCTTGTTGTTATAGCGCAAAGAGCGAACCACGCAATTTACAGATATTTGTGCAGTTATCGCGCTCGTAGTTTTGCGAAGCGTAAAACAGTGTTTTCTTAGTTAAAGTTGTTTCTTCGTTGCTTACATTAGGAGAATCTTTCAGTCGACGACGGAGTAAGTTTGTCTCCTCTGCACAAAGATCCACAGTCTGGTTACAAAAATATTGCAGACGCGACATTTCAAAGCGGTAAATATTAGCCGCCGTTGACGTGGGCACTGTACTCGACAACTTTTCTTCTCGATTGGCTCGCAATCAACAATTTCGTCGTTTAAAATATTTGGCACGACCGCCTTAGTCTCCTTTGTGTTAGCATGTTGCTTTCTAGATGATTTGTCTCGCAGATAATTCATGCTGCACATTATTTCTGCTGCGGTTATGTGCTTCTATGTTCGCCGTGCGGTTACGAAGTGCGGAAAAGCGAGTCAATCTTCTGACATGATGCACGACTCGAGCAAAAAAGATTACGATTCTCTTTCTGTTATCTTATAGTAATAATGATTTATTGACTTGTACGTATAAACGGAGAAAACACTTCTGCCCCCAAAAGTTTATGAAGATTATTTAATTACAATAGAAAGAGAAAGAAAAAAAGAAACATGGCATCAAAGATGTGAAAAGGTAAACATGATAATGATAATGGATGGAATGATAATTAAATTTTTATATTATATTATATTACATTATATTATATACTATATATAATTTATTTAAACGACAATAAAAGAGAAAAGCAAAAATCAATAATTGATAATAATAGTAGAAAGTAATAACAATAATAATAACAACAATAGTAATAATAATAATAATAATACATCTAAATGGACGGAAAGGGATATTTTAGGACCAGTAGCGTACAGCGGCAAGATCGTTTAAAAGGTGAAAATGGATTGTTAAAAATATCGATGGTGTTGCAGAAATGAATTTGAACACGGTCCATTCCAGCAGTTGCACCGATCATAGAGAATGCGGTGAGGCTCAGGTAGAAAACCAGCATTGTTTCTCAAATAACGCACAGAGGATAGAAGTTAAGTTTATGGAGTTTATTTTTAACGCGGTTTATTTTTATAATTGTTGACAATCGAAGGCTATAAAAACGAGCCGCGAGGCTCGAATAATCGTATCATCTCTTTCCAAATCGTCCATTTTTGTTTACGAGCCGAGGGATCTATTGTAACAGGTTAGAGGCGGTACATCGTTGTTCAAGCATCACAAACCAAATGCTGGCTAAAATAGTCATATAATCCTAATCGAAAATCATCATAGGTATGCTAATTAAATAAGAAAGTAACCATAGAAACTAGTATACTAGTATAGGACTCTAGGCTCTGGTATATGACACGCTAATGAATTGTAGAGAATTAAGAGTATGCAGAAGTTGGAGAAATGTTTTGACACGAGATAGATGAAGCGAAGGGTTTTAAACGATACGAAGATACGATTATTTTTGTATAGAGAGCATGAATATGATAGTGAACTTGAAAATAGCATGTCTATGTCGTGGATGCTATTAACTGCGGTTAAAGGTCTATCGCAAAGAGAATGGGGACAGGTGATATTATTGTGTTTGTATCTACAGTTGTCCACAAAAGTGTTCGCACACTTTTTAAAACGCAATAACTTTTTCAAAACTGAACTAAATGATTTGAATTTTTTTTATAGATGTTAGACGAACGATAGCCTACTAGACGTTGGCTGAAGAGCTTCTTTTAAATTTTGCTATTACTTGAAGTAAAAAGAAAGAATTAAAAACCTTCGTTTTCTAATTTTTTTATCCGAGCCTATAACGAAAATTTAAAAAATGCCTTTTCTAGATCTCGGTGACTTACATGCGTGAAGAAAATTTAATCAAAATCGATTAACCCAGAATCGAGTTACATGCGTGACAAAGTTACAAATCGTGATAAAACTGCGATTTTTGCGATCTTTAATTTGTTGTAACCCGTAACAACGTGAGCCGATTTCGATAAAATTTTCAACATGCATATAAGTTACCGAGATCTACGAAATACATTTTTTAAATTTTCATTGTAGGTTTACATAAAAAAGTTAAAAAACGAGAGATTTTTACATTTTTGTCATTCTATTTTTACATTTTTATCTTCGTTTTTCATTCTAAGTAATAGCAAAATTTAAAAAAGACATATTAGTCATCGTCTGGTAGACTAGTATAGTATAGATATTGCAGTTCAAAAGGTGTACGAACACTTTTATGGGCCACTGTATATCTTGGTACCCATATGCAAACGATATTATTATATTAGGTCTACCGGAAAGTTCTGTCCGTTTGAGAAATGAAAAGAAATAATAGATTTTTCATAAATTTAGTAATATTTATTGTACAATATAATTCCCGTCGTTACCTATGACCTTATGCCAGCGTGATGGCAATTTGTGAGCAACATTTCTCAAAAATATATGTCTCAAATGAACATGTGCATACCTATCGAAATTTGCAATGACATTATCAGACAGAACTTTCCGGTAGATATATATATATATATAATATATATAATATTAATATTATAATTATAATATTATATATATATAATATTTCTCCTAAAATCGCAGAAAGTATTTCATAATTATTTGCACTATTTCGAAATGTTTCTAGCGACCCAAGACGTCCAATACCGAAGGTAATTCCTGATCCGGAGAGTTAGCGAACCCCAAATGCAAATCGGCGGCCATGGTTGCGTGCATATAATGAATGGGGCCGGGTTCGAGTCGACGGCCGATCAGAAAGCCGATCGGGGATCGTCGATCGATCGACAGTGGCGTCTGGATGCGTCCCGAAGTTGATACGTCGGGAAACCGCTTGGAACCGGGCAAGTATCGGTGAAATGCAATTTCACGGACCGGCGCTAATGCTACGTCATAAACCGTAGCTTCGGGCACAATCTGCAACTGATCATCCGTCGATCAAACCGTTCGGAGCCTTCCGAAGGGAGCATCGCGACTTCAAGCCTTCCGGAAAATTATTATAGATCCCGTAGCGGGCCTCGTTGATAACGCTGGGACCCGGGTTCGCGTGGCTCTTTCTACCAAACTCGTAAAATTAGCTGCTCGAGGCTCGGCGTCATTGTTCAGCCGAGATCCGACTTGGTTCAACGCCAATTTGAACGATATTCGTGTTGGATTGCTTGCTCAAACGCGACTCGGGCGGGTTAGGATTTCATTTTGATAAGTGGATGGATCTGACCAGGAACGAAGTATAATCAGCCAGTTATTAAACCAACGATAACACAATTATGTTTGGCAGCAACAACGTTTCGGTGGCGTCGTTGTTCTATTAAATGTGCTAACATAATTTGAACGTTTCGTTGCGAAGTTACCGTTTCAAGAGATATGTGAACATTGGAACACCACCAGAGCAGTCGAAATGATTGGTTTCTGAATTTTTAGATAAAATTCTTTATTGTATATTACGACAGATTTATTGTATATTACAATTCAATCTTGTCAATGTTACAAAACAATATACAGGGTGCCCGAAGATTATGGTATTTCCGGGAAATGAGAGGTTCCTGAGGTCGTTCGAAGTAACTTTTTCCTTAGCGAAAATACAATCCGCGGCTTTGTTTACGAGTTATTAACGGAAAACAGTGACCAATGAGAGGCGAGCTCAGGCTGGCGCGAGACTGCCCAGCCAATCAGTAGAATTGGGCTTCGGTCGTCCGTTGGCTCGGCCGCTCGTTGACCCGGCTGTCGTGCGTCAACCGAGCTCGCCTCTTATTGGTCAGTATTTTTCGTTAATAACTCGTAAACAAAGCCGCGGATTGCATTTTCGCTACGGAAAAAGTTACTTCAAATAACTTCAGAAACCTGTATACGTCATTACGAGCTTGATACGGCTGAGCGAACCAGCGAAGAAGCCTTATTGGTCATTAAATTTCGTTAACCTTTTGGTGCCGAGCAAAAGTATCGTACCTATGCGAGCAATACCGGACCAATTTGACGAATTTGCTAAGGTTTGGGAATAAGCTCATAAAACCCAAAGTGAGAATGATGTTTAGAAAATTCAAAAAGAAGCATATTACGGAATTAAAGGGAGAATAAAGTAATGCCAATTGTATTTAAATATTTGTTGAAAATCGTACGAATAACATAAATATGAAACAGTATGAAAAAGAGAAAAATCAATTTCGTGTTATCTGGCTATTGAAAATGTGTAATATTTACTTGTTATTACTCGCACAAATAACTTATTTAGGGAAATGATCTCAGGAACTTTTCATTTCCCGGAAGTACCATAATTTTCGGACACCCTGTATATATTGTTTTGTAACAACGACAAGATTGGATTTATTTAAACTTGGTATACGATTTCCATTGTAACATACAATAAAGAAGTTCATCTCGCTTTTATTTGTCGCTAGAATTATTAATTGTAACCTCGACTTATTAGTCGCTTTTAGAGCTCGATAGTTCTAGCGCCAATCACCCGACAAATTAGGAGTTAAGAGTAGCAAGAATTTGTTCAACCCCTTGATATACGATGACGAGTTAGGGTCGTCATTTATTCCATGTGCCGCCGTAGACTTTGACGAGTCTAACTCGTCAAGATCTGTCTTCGGCGGACTCAGTTGCTTCACTTGTGAGTCGATTCTGGTTTGTTTACAATATTCAAGATGCACTAGCTACCCACTTTCTCGAGAGCACCAATAACAACGTTGCATCCACAAATCTGTAATCCAAACATCAAAATAAAGCATTCTCTCTCTCTCTCTCAGCTTGCACATAAGTGAGCCGTTTATTTTGAAAGTGACATAAGTCACTTTTTCAAAAAAATCGAGTTAATGGTAACACTAATTACAATTGAACGGTATCTATTCATTTTGAAAAAATTTGCAATCAATAAGTTGAGGACTATTGAGATTTGTTCGAGAGAAGTTTTGCTAATTAACGGTATAACAAACATGTTTATTTTGAAAGTGGCGTAAGTCGCTGTACTCGGGAAATTAATGGCGGGGCTTAGTGTAAAAGAAATAGAAACGTGTGATAAGTGTGTGTGAAGTATTGTTTTGAATTATTTTCAGTATTTTTAAAAAAGTTCTGATCACTGGACTTATTTTTATAAGTGCGAAAGAATAGTGCAGTTTTGTAAATTATATTATAGTGATGTGGCGGCTACCTCCAGACCCGCCAGCAGATGGCTATAAAATGTTTTATAAACTAACTTTAGATGAAAAAGATGAATTTCTAACTTTGGATTTGTCACCAAAAAGAGGAAGACCTAGGCGTTATTCATAAATAGAAATGGATCCGTTATACGCTGGATCTCGTCCTGTTTCTTCAGCAAAATACAAAGACACGATGGACTTGCTTAATTATATACCCCCAATATACCACAGTTATTTAAAAAATTTGAAACAAAACACGATTTCCGAGGACTCAATCACTCCTATTGATGACGATAATTAAATTGAACTGATGTATTTTCATATAAATTACTTATACTTATGTTTCAAAATGTACTAATTATTTTTGTATTTTATGAATATTAAAATAAAAAATACTTGAATCAAACCTTTATATTAAATATGTTCATGGTATAAATTTATTCAACAATTTTAGTAAATCACTGTCCTTTTAAAACATCACTTCGGTAAAATACGTCGGACAAAATTAATATATGTCAGTCATTTTTCTAAACTATTTATTTTGAAAGTGGCTTAAGTCACTTCACCGTAATGAAAAGTGGTGATTTTTTAATGTTTATACGAAATTATTTATACTGAGAAAAATATCAGTATCCTGAGATAACAAATACAAGTAAAACGCAAACCCTTAAATATATCGACTTAAAAACAAAGTGACTTATGCCACTTTCAAAATAAATGGCTCAACTGTTCAGTCGAGCCAAATTAAATAGTATTTTTCGGACGCATCAAATTCCGTTTTATTTGCATGTTAATATTATTATTATTACAGTTAAGTAAGTAAATCGATTATTATTATTATTATTATTACAGTTGAAAATTTGTGGTATCTTCCCTCGAATTACCGCACAGGTATGCAGATAGATCGACGTCACGATCAGATACATCGTTTCACCTTCTCACGCGGTCTGATTCAAGGCTGTCCATAATCCACTGTAGTAGGCTAACCCTCGTAGCGACCAGTCGTGCGCACAATGGAAACTTCAGTCCTCGTGCAAACGACCAGTGTAATTTATGACTCTCCTTCGAAGAAGCTATTTTTGAGATGATGAGTCCCAAACTTTGACAACGCATGTTCGCAATAGAGTTTTTTTTAGAGATATCTCAATAGATAACGGAGACCGTCACAAATTAGGGGAGTTTCCGAAGGGTACTCGAAGCGGACCCAGCGACCCGAGGGTCATGTGGTCCGACGCGGGTGACCCGGAAGAAAAGTTCCACACGTTGTCACGTACAGCTCATTATCCCCTCCGATTACCACGCCGTCCCAAAAATACGCGACGAGCGTAAGGGACAGGCGGTAAAAAGGGGCAAAATGAACAACGCTGATTGGGAAGGCCCGACGCGTGGGGTTAGCCAATCAGGGTTGTTCAAGAATTTTACCAGGGCAAACGGCGAGTGAAAAACGAATACTCAGACTGCACCGCGACTCGTCGAGAGATAAAGTCCGCGAAGAAATAAAGAGGTATTCCACCGCACAACGAGTATACAAGTCATTTAGAACTATTCTACCCAAAACCCTGATCACAGTCAGACCATCCAGTTCATGCTCCCGAGCATCCGATACAGGCTGTCCTCGATCTCCCGGATAGTAGGCGGTTCTTATCATAATCAGACACCCTAACCCATTTTCTCGTGCAGCCGCCCGGCGGAAGGCTGTCCACGATCTACTGTGCAGTAGGTTCATCCTTATCATAGCCAGACAATCTAGCTCATTTTCTCTCGGCGGTCTGATACAAGGTCGTCCCGTTCCACCGCACAGTAGATTCATCCTTATCGCGAGCAGCACAGGCCGCGCTATAAAGCTTGACTTAAGGTTGTCCTAGTTCTACCGATCAGAGGGACGATTCCTTTCGCAACCAGACACAACGATCCTTGCAGTTTTACAATCGGCTTCCAGCTGGGACCCGCTCGAAGCGTTACACGGCCGATCGGCGACAAACTAAAAATACGACATTCGGAGAAGCCGTTATTAATTGTAAATTCTGTAATAAGGTGTACAGAGTGTTACAGAATGCCGGCTGGCCGTTAGATTGCAGGCTCCGCGAAAGGTCATTGGACGTGGATTTGCATAAGAGGCGTAATGTTCCAGCGAATGGACCGGTCTCAAGGCCCTCTTTCAAGGAATTCAATTTTCCGTTACCCGATATCCCCTTGCACGCCATTTCTGCCGGATTATGCAAATAGCCTAATGGCCGGGACGCCGGCGGGACACACTTGCGATCACAGGGAACACAGGGCGCCGCTATTGTCTTCGACGAGTTTGACGGGAGCATTAACAAGAGCGTCGAAATATTAACGTGTCCGCGATGGACCATTTCTTGTTTCGCGCAAGAACAGAATACTACGTTAACGCTAAGTCCGCCGTATCGGTCAAAAGTATCGTATTCGAAAATTGACGTAGACAAAGGACATAAGGAGAAAGTGTGCGAACTATTCTACAGGGTGTCCCAAAAATGTCTCGCAATCTGAAAGTGACGGGTTCCTCGGGCCATTTGAAGCAACTTTTTCCTTTACAAAAATTTTCTCCGAGGCACCGTTAACAAGTTATTAACGAAAAACAGTGACCAATGAAAGGCGAGCTCGGCTGGCGCGAGGCGACCGAGTCAATGAGCGGAACTGGGCTTCGTGCGCTGGTTGGCTGGGCCGCCTCGCGTCAGCCGTACTCGATTCTTATTGGTCACTGTTTTTCGTTAATAACTCGTTAACGGCGCCTAGGAGAAAATTTTTGTAAAGGAAGAAGTTGCTTCAAATGATCCGAGGAACCCGCCATTTCCGGATTACGAGACATTTTTGGGACACCCTGTATATTATCATTTCCAAATATTATCAAAGACTTATCATATCATTTCTGTTCCATTTAATTTTTATATTTTCAGTGTGTAGTTGACAACTGAATCCCGAACAGATCGCGTGCGACGCTTGTAGATTCTTAAGTATTCTATTCACGCGTAGAGACCGAGACCGTTCGAGACCGTTCGAGACCGCCCGAGAACCGAGCGCAGTCCCGAAGTTTTCGGGAGTCCCAAAACACTCGGGATCTCGAGATCTCGAGCAGTAAAAAATCCCGTCCGATCCCGCTCGAATTTCTTCGTCCTGATTCCGTAACATCGGGATCTTGCACACGCCTGCACGCCTGGTTATAACTATGCACACAGCGGATTTTATGCATTCATGAGAAAATTTACCAGGTGTGATCTGAACTAGTAGAACAATTAAAACAATTTAAGACTGTCGACGTAAAATTTCCAACTAGTGAAAATTATTAAATGAAGAAAGAAAGAGGTTTCTAAATGACGCCTGTTTTTTGTAACGAATGCAGACAATTTATATTTTACATAAAAATCTGCAGTCTAGATGTAATCTAAAACAATGTAAGTATTAAAAAAAACCTAAGAATGTTGATAAATCCATTTCGACTTATTCGTGTCATGAAAGAAAGGAAAGAAAACTTGTGCTTGGCTCCTATATCTTGCAATTTAGGCAGCCAATTTTTATTTTGCATAAAAATCTGCAGTCTAGATGTAATTTAAAACAACGAAAGTATTAAAATAACATAAGAACGTTAATGAATCCATTTTAATTTATTATTGTTATGAAAGAAAGAAAAGAAAACTTGTGCTTGGCTTCTATATCTTGCAATTTAGGCAGCCAATTGTTATTTTGCATAAAGATCCGCAACTTAGTTACAACAAAAATAGTGGAAAATCTAAATTATGTGCACGGTAGGTTTAGTGTTAAACATTTTCTTTATAGAACCCTGCTATGGTGCTTTATCGAAGTCTTTATCGGTATTAATTATTTTATCCTTTCATTAAACGAGCTTGGAAACGTTGCATTGCAGTGCAGTTTCCAAAGATATCCGCGTTTCTTTTAAATCGCTTAGTAACTCTAACTTTTAATTTTTGCATTAATAATTCCTGTGATCCCCGCTACAACTTCTATAATGTTCGAAGTAGCAAGGTCTGCGATATCGTGAAAATTGATTCCTTTCAGCGTTGAAAGTAAGTGGAAACGCGGTTGCAGGCGCAACGATCTGAGGGAGCAGCGAAACTTTTATGCGACTAAATGGCGGAGTAACAGTCTTTCATTGGTTTTCGATACTTCTTCCGATTCTCAATAATGGTCTGTTTTGCAAGTAATCACGCGCGGGCAAAGAAATACGGTAACGAGCTACGAGCGGAGCCAAAATGTCCCCGCATTCGTTGTCCAAGGGTTAATCATCGTCGATGTAACCGGCTAATGACGTTACAGAGATCGTTTGCACCGTAACATCGCTGAAATGTCGCAAGGCGATACTGCTGCTGAGGCATTGCAGCAAACCGTTACGCGGACATTGTGGTGCAGTATTTCAGGAACCGTCGTCTATAATACGTTACACTGTTTCAGAGGCCATTACAGCATGCGGTAACGTTACAGCGATGCGGCGCCTGGAGAACGGCTCCCCGAAAAATTCAAAGCGCTACTGCGGTTTGAAACGAGCGAAACCCTTTAATAATTCCGCAAACCCATCGTCGATCTACACGGCCAATTCGCGAAGCAAGCTAATTGCTTTCCGGACACACTTGTACTGTTTATCACTCCCATTTCGAACTTCTATCGAATCGTTTGCGAATTTCTGTAGCTGACGAATCTTCGGGCAGAATGAAATTTTTTTTTTATATTAATTGCAAGAAGCAGACGATAGAAGTTGATTTTTTCATAACGCTAAACTTACCATGTCAGCCGGAAAGGGGTGATTTCTGAGGTCATTCGAAGTAATTTTTTCCTTAGCGAAAATGCAATTCGCGGCTTTGTTTACGAGTTATTATTATCAAATCGTTCAAATTATGAAGACTATTTCGTAACAAACCATCAACAATGTTTCCTTTATCTATATAATTTATATAGTATATACATATAGTAATAAAAATGGCGGAGAGTCAGAATAAATTCAGTCTTGTCATTTCTAAATGACTTTTGTTATTTTCAAAAATAATATAATACAAAATGATATAACGTTACAAGTAACAATAACTCTAATTAAATAGAATTTGAATAGAGATTATATTGGTGCAGATTTTGTGAAATAAAAAATATTTTATCTCGAAAGCACCACAATTATCGGTAGACATGTGGTGTCTCCGAAAGGACGACATCCGAATGCAAAGCGTTAACAAGCCGATAATAATGTACTCATTTCGCTCATAAATACATAAAATCCGCAGACTGATCGGAATAATGTATTCGTCGGTAGCCCAGGTGAACGTTACCGAGGTCAATTGTTAATGACACGGGGCAACTTTTACTCTGCACGATCATCTCCACATACTCGGTTATTAATAATTACTTCGTGAACGAGAAAACCTGTTTATTAGCGAGACACAGATCTTGAAATAACGAAGAAATGTAACGAAATAATCCCGTACAATTAATCCCGATGACCCTGATAAGACGCGAGTGCAATCCATCACCGGGGTTGCTACCGAAAAATACACGATGCATAATTAACGCGGGATCATTACTCACCATGGAGTAGAATAATAGGTTCGTTTAAAGCAGTTTTCCACGAGAAACGCTTCATTTCTCGAGAACGCTGCCGGCAAATAGATTTTATGACGCTTAAAACGTAATTCGTGTCCCGAGGAAATTCATTAATTATTCCGCGACACTCCGCCCCCACCCCTTCTCCCTGATTGCTCGTTGTCCGTCGACGCTTTTCTGTCTCCCATTTAAAACTTTCTTTCGTCGATTCTTGGAGAGCTCTCCCACACCGCCCTCCGCGTGAAATAAAATCGCGGGGGATTATTGAGAACCGTTCCGATCTTTTAATCCCTTCGGGGAATTGCTAAACAAGATTGAATTCGCCCATTATTAAACCGTTCGAGAATTCCGATCTTCTTTGCCGCATTAATCGGACGCGAGTAACAGAATAATTTGCCAGGACTTGGAAATTAATTTATAGAAAGAACAAATGACAAGTTTCGAACATTGATTTATAAAAAAAAAGAAACAAAATCTTGTAATACCCTATTTGTCGGATCAGAGGTTACGCTATTCTTTTTTCATTTCTATAGAAGGTTATCTACGATATTGTTTATTAATATGTATTTTATTGTCGCAAATTGACACGAATCAACACTATCTCTATCGAAACGCGTCGAAAGACAACTCCGTGTCATTTCTATTTAACACTATTTTTACCAAAGGGATTAAAGGACATCTTTTAATAACTTTTCATAAAAATTATTTCCTACGTTCTATATGTTCTCTATGTAATCGCTTCTTGATTTTTTGCTATAGCTATCAGAAAATTAATTCGGCAAATTGTATAAAACAAAATATCGGTAAAGATAGCGTTAAAGCTCGATTTGATTTAAATGTTGCTCAATTGAAAGAAACATCTTCTTATCGTGGAAATGAATATATTATTGCACAATTACTAGACTTGCGAATTTCATGCATTTATGGTAACAATTGATAGATCAAGCACAGAACAGCGAAAGCATTTAAAGATTTTCAAGCGCCCGCGTTACATTATCTTCGATTAATTAAATTTATTAAGAGAACAAACATATTTATATTTAACTCCTGCCAATTTGTTACTAACACACAGACAATTGCTATTTCGCAATAAAAGTCTAATAATTACAATCCCGATTCATGCGCCGCTTCGAAATCCATTAGTTGGTCTAATTTGAGATAGCGACCGAACCAACTGGATTCTTAACACATCTTAAGCACTATCGATTTGTTACCAGTCATTTACGCTTAATCACGTCGGGATGCAGCAGTTTAATCGTGAATTACAACGGCCGGGCTCTGAATAGCGTGCCGGCCAATCTCTTAATTGACAGAGATTTCTTTTTAATGAAAGATCGCCGAGCGAAAGGGCGAGCCTGCTGCTTTCACTGAATTCGCCATTGTCGCTGGATCTTATATAGTCTACTTTCACTGTTTGAATTACATTCCCCGAGCCGTATTTTTCGCAGTCTGCATTCATTAAAACAGAACACCGTTTCTTGCTCGTTACAGGCATTATTCGAGCCTCGAATATCGGAACATTCATCCCTCTCGATAAAAGCATAGTGACCGCGTATTTTAAAATATATCGAATAGATGCTATCCATATGCATACATACATTTATTGGGAACTCGGTTATTGAAATCAGTGCAACAGAACAATTCTCCGAAGCGCGAAAATGCCAAATTCCGGTTTCATTTCTGTAAATATCCGCATTTAGAAAGTTTCTTCACGCATTTCCGACGAAGATCAAATACGATACACTCTATGGATACTAGAAGATCCATCCAAGAATATTTTCGCATTATATATATATATATATATATATATATATATATATATATATATATATATATATATCCGCGACCTATTAATATCATCGAAAGATTAAGTACAGTTTTTGTTCCACTTCCTTTGTTTATAATTAACGTGCAAATGTTTAATTTAGCACGAAGATCCACGGTCTAGTCGCCTCCTCCCTATTTCGAGCAGGTTTATCGGTATATCGGCTTATCGTTATACAGGGTGTCCCGAAAATGTCTCGCAATCCGGTAATGGGAGATTCCTAGGGTCATTTGAAGTAACTTTTTCCTTTACAAAAATTTTCTCAGAGCTATCGTTCACGAGTTATTGACGAAAAACACTGACCAATGAGAGGCGAGCTCTGCTGCCGCGAGACAGCCCAGCCAACGAACGTGCGAAGTCCAGTTCCGCTCATTGGCTCGGCCGTCTCGCGACAGCTGAACTCGTCTCTCATTGGTCACTGTTTTTCGTGAATAACTCGTAAACGAAGCCGCGGATTGCATTTTCGCTAAGGAAAAAGTTACTTCAAATAATCTCAGGATCTCACCATTTCCAGATTACGAGACGTTTTCGGGACACCATGTATAGTAATAAACATTGTCTGTTAATGTCCTCTTTACGAATCTCAAATATTACGAATCTCATATCCTATTATTCTTAAAAGCATATAATATAAATGTATAAATAACCCATGAATTACTATTTAAGGTTTATGATTAAGTACGTTCACTTCACTGTATAGCGAATAAATCTCATCTGAGATTTGAAAGCTCATAACAAAAAAAGAAATCTACAGTCTAGACCATCTTTATCTTATGAACACTAAAAGAATTTCAGAATATAGTCGCATATTATATCTTCGACCTTTTAAAGTCGTTGAAAAAAGAAGATTGTTTTTCGCGTTGTTTTCAATTAAATACGAAGGTCGACGGTTTCATCGTAATCTCTTTTGTATCGAACATCATGTTGACACGTTATGCCCGACTTGTTGAAATCATTGAAAGAAGGAGCGCATTTTCATGCGACTTCGTTCCCCACGATCAACACAGAAAATCGTAGCTGTGCACGAGGATCGGCAGTCTATCGTTTCATGCTGCAACGATCGTTTCTCGCATGAAAAACCACGAGGCAAGGGATTAATCGAGTTTGCTCGCAGGTTACACGCTCGTCGGTCACGGCGGATTCGTTCGAATCGATCCGTGCTGCTTTCCTTCGCCGTTTTCAGCCAGGTGAAGCGATAGCCCGACACGGGAATGAAAGACCAACGCATCGAGGAAGACGGTATCTGCAGCTGCATCGATTCCAACATCCACAGGTAATCAGCAGCGGTAATAACGCATGGCCGGGCGCACGTGCAACAATAAAAGTAACCTATGCACGAGACTGCATTAGCCGACTATTCTGGATATTAGCGTAATACCGAGCGAATCGCGGGTACACGCGCGGCTAGATTACACGCGATTATTAATCCGCGATTTGCGACCGGCTTCCGTGATCAGCGGTAACTTTTATTAATGACTCCGGTAATCCCCGTGCAATAGGGCGCGATTAGGCTACCCGCGTTTGGTCCGAGTCCGAACTAATTTCGTTGTAATCAACGGACTTGCTTCCTTCCTATGTCTTCCAAACGATCCGATGATTCATTCTTTTTTTACCGCACGTGGAGATTGAATTATAATGAGAGCAGAGATTGATAGTTAATGATTACCGACGGATGTTCAATCAGCTTCGGAAACGTCTGCGAAATGACTGATTTCTGTGAATCGTGCAGAAGAGAATTTTAATCGCGACGGCTGTGAGAAACAGAATTGAAATCAAAATGTGCTTCTTCGTTTAATAATTTCGATAATTCAAGGAGAACGTGAGGACGATTTTTAATGGTTTTTAATCATGTTTAATAGCTTCGCATAGTTTTCCACGATCTATGAGTTGCTTTTAATAACAAGTAATAATAATAATATTTGTTTTTTAGTGTATTAAATTATTTTCGCTACGTTAAAATATCGTAAATGATGAAATAGGCACGTTTAGAATCCGTTAAATAATAAAGATAACACTTTTAATATTTTATTAACAATTTGTACTTGTTTACCATTATTTTATCTAAGTTAAAATACTGTAAGTACTATAAATACTATGAATAAGTTAGTAGATACGTTTCAGAGATAAGTTGAAGCGAGAGAAATAATTTTGGCAAGCGAAACCGGGCAAAAATACGCCATCGTTCGACTAATTTCAGGAATAACGAGTCGGGAAATGGCGTTTGTCGTTCGTACAAGTGCAAACGGCAAAACGAAATCGATTTCCACGGGGCGCGGAGTGAAAAATTCCGCTTTTCGGTCGCGGCGAAGTCACCGGTTGTTTTTTTTTTCACCGTGAGAAACGAGGTGCTCGTTAAGTCGCGCGAGTTTCCCCGAGGAAAACGTGAGAAAAACTTGCGACACCGTTCGCAGTTCATCGTCAAAGCGGCATTCTGAAGGAAGATTTCATACCCGAGATCCTTTCAAACCGGAGATTTCCGGGGCTTTTCGAGGCCACCTTCGACCGAGTTCACTCGAAAGGTGTTCGCGTCGACAGCGAAAACGCTTCTCGGAGGTCCAAGCGAATCGGCGGCCGTTAATTGACGGCGCGGAAAAAGGAAAGCTTCCATTAATCCCACAAAGTGAAAATATCTAGAAATCAGCAAACCGCTCTTATCGGCAGAGAAATTCCTATCGGCGCGATCCTATTAGGGTCGATGCACATCTACGTGCCAGGCACGGGCCGCGCTCCAAGGCCGAATCGTTCTTACATTTGATTTACATCGGAGTGTTCACACTACGCGTGCCGTGCTCGCAACGTGCCAGGCCGCACAGCGGGCTGGATCGAGAAATTCAGTGACATTCTGTTATAAATTCTGAACCATCAAAGATATTGCAATGAAATTTTCACCAAAACTATTTGAAAAATAGTTATTTTCAACTATAGATAATTAAATATTTGTTGCATTTGTTAAACAATAATTTTTAATTAATTTTCATTGACATTGTCTTGTGAAAAAAATTGTTTAAGTATAATGTTACAAACTATTTGTAACAATATGTGGGTGCAATAAAGACCGGCAGCGTCCAAACGTGTTCACACTTGCAGGCTGGCCCGCGCCAGGCTTATTTTGTCACTGATCAATACAAAGCGAGCACTGGTACGATGTGAACAGAGTGCGCAATCTTTGGATGTACCCACATTCTTTTTCTTCTTTCGCGGTTATTTACTGCAACCCTTTCTTCTTCATCCAAAAGAATACCTAATACAGGCTAATTCTATTATTGTAAACGGCATCTTCTATAATGCACTGAGATGATCTTCCGCACTGAAGCGACGTTTGGAACATTCCAGGTCTTTTGAGGTAAGAGTGGGAGAATTCCCCCCCCCCCCCAAACATGTATTCACATATTAAATTGCATCAGGAATATAAAATATTTTTGTTTTGAAAAATGGGCCAATGACATTACAATGTTTTACACTTGCTCTACCATTAATTTCAAGGCGTAAGCATAACCTACTAAGTATGATACAACTACACGAGTATAATAAATATACATTTTTATACAAAAAAGGTAGTTTTTATTTTTATATAATTAAACGGCGCATGTTATTCTGTCAGTTATTAATATGACTCTAATATTACTTATTCTGTAAGTTAATATTAACATGAAAAGTATATTTAGATTTTTAATAGAAATCAATAGAATATTTTGTCGTGTTTGGTTTCATTTTAACCAGAAAAATAAAGAAGTTATACATTGCGTTATTATCTATTCTTCATTTGTCTGGCACCATGCTCGCACATTTAATGTGAATACTCTCGATCGAGCACGCTGCTAACACGACCCGAGCCTGGCACGTAGATGTGCATCGACCCTTAATCTGTTGCGCGTTTTTCAACGTTGCTGAACGCGCCTTTCAGCCTGTGCCGCTCGACTCTCTCGTTTTCGCTACTTTCATCGCGGTTCTAACGTAACGATATTTCGCATGCCCGCGGTCGAAATTCTCTGTCGCCTTATTTCGTTAACCCTTTGGAGTCTGATTTATTTTTCATTAATTAATTTTTCATAAAAAAATACACATAGATGCTAATAACAAGAAATGTTGATTTTATTAGAGTAGGTTATCCCTTTTAGACGCTAAGGGCTGGGACATGTGTGTTCCATTGGTTTACATGTAAACAAATGTGTGCGTGGTATGCATTCTGAGATTGGTATATTCGTGTATTGTGGAAAAACAGGATTCATTTATCCTAATAAACGTACAAAATACAGTAAATTCTTCCTAACTGACGCTCAGATTGTACATAAAAATCGTCAATTTGGGAAGAAGAGATACGATTATTTTTATTATTATTATTATTATTTTTTTTTTTTTTTTTTTATTATTTTATTATTTTTATAGTTGTGTTGACAATCGGTGACTATAAAAACGAATCACAAGGCTCGAATAATCGTATCTGCTTTTCCAAAATTGGCTATTTTCGTGCACAATCTGAGCGTTAGTTAGGGAGAATTTACTGTACATAGGTGGGACACATATTTATGTCCCGATAGACTCCAAAGGGTTAAAGCAATTTGTAAATCTTTGAGCCTAAACTTTAAATCATTATTTAGTGCTTCTTTCACGGTTCAACGCTTTTATGTTACAGTAGAACTTCGATTATCCGAATCCAAAATGAACGGTTACATTCTTTATATTTTCGATTAATTACCGATACAATACAATAAGTTGATAAGTCGAGGTTTCATCGAGGTCCTTCTACAGTTTCATCGTTATTCCTTGGAATAATCAAAAATCTATGCAATAAAGACCGAGGAAAATTCAGTTCGGTTAATCGAAGTTCTACTGTACTATGCTAGAATTATGATGCTATCATTATGATACCATTCCTGGCAATAAGTTTTCGATCACACGCAATTATACGCAACATTTCTTCCACAAAATGACCTTATCGTATAACCCGTTGCACTGAAAAAACGAATAAAATTCGTAACGAAGATTTCATAATCTACCGAATACGAATGTTATTCATTTCTTCTAAATTTAAACAAAATTTGATTCTTCGGCTATTAAAACATAGTAAAATGAAAGAAAATTCAGACATACGAGAAACAAAAATTCTTCGGTTCTATTAAGGAAATGATTAAGAACGAAGAAGCACTAATTAACGTAGCTGTGAAAGAAATCGTAGTGCAAGTGGTTAACAAGTTAACACTAAATTGTATTATACGCGGTAGAGAGCGTTCTATTTAATTGGTTAAATATAACGTAGAGAGACAAAAAATATGTACGATCGTTTATTATTGGGTTGGCAACTACGTAATTGCCGATTTGTTCAATGAAATAAAAAATTTTTTTTCCTTGGAATGAAGTTTAATCTGTAATGTATTTTCCATTTTGTTCGATGACCTTTTGCCATCTCTCCGACAACTTGAAAATTCCACGCTCGTAGAAAGTCTGATCCATTTCGGCCAAAAACTGAGTTAAGTGAGATTTTACAGCGTCATCATCGTTCAAAGTTTTACCACGAAGGGAGTTGTCCAGGGATCGAAATAAGTGGTAATCCGATGGCGCGAGATCAGGGCTATATGGTGGGTGTAACATCAATTCCCAAGCAATATCCATCAATGTTTGCCGAGTGGACAAAGACGTGTGTGGCCTAGCATTGTCCTGCTGGAAAATGACACCTTTACGATTGACCAATTCTGGTCGCTTTTCCTTGACCGCTGCATTCAATTTGCCCAGTTGCTAACATTCACGGATAATAAAAAATAACATAATAATAATAATAATAATTTTATAATATAACATTTACGGATATCATAAAAATAGGAGTGAGAGACATCTATAAATGAAATCGGCAATTACTTCGTTGCCAACCCAATAGATACTTAAAAAGAAAGGACAGTCAAAATGATCCTGAATCAATATTGGGCCAATGAAACTGATCTCAATTTATGTTTTCGAGGCAGTGTTCACTCTTGCTTGTCTCTTGCGGAGGCGTTTATAAGAAGAAATAAGTAGAAGAAATCCGATACTTGCGCAGATTCACATTTTCCCACCGAGTTTTACGGAAACTAAAGTAAAGGAGAAATGTATCGCGCTCATTTTCTCTGTGCCATAAGTGCCAAGCAACCGCTGCGTACCAATCATATTTTAAATATTTCGACGAGCTATAGGTTGGGCCGCGAACTTTCCAAACGGTGAGCACAGTACAAACGCTTCGCGATAACACCTGGCGACCGTCGTCGGTGCCGGAGTCGGGGCAGATGCAAATGACCGACACACTTCCGGCCATTGTTTGCGTCTCTTTGAGCGTTCTGCGAGCCGAGGTGGAGAAGAAGAGCAGTTAGATGACACACGTTAATCGATCAACGGGGCGCAGGAGGCGTGAACGGACCAGCTAAGCTAAGCATAAGCTCTAATCGAGGGACCGGAGCAACACTGATTACAGCCCGACACTTGGATTATAGGGCAATCTCGGCCGTTGCAGTGCCGTTGCACGGGGATAATGGGAAGCCCCGCTGGAATCACCGACTCGGGACACACCATTAGATCGAACATTAGGTCCTTCCGTTGCTTGGGTACCTTCTCTGCCAGTCCAGGACGGTTTGAACCAACGGTAATCCCGCAAAGGCAGAGAAAGAAGAATCTCTTTATATTTCAGGCTCCATTGTTGGAGGATATAATTGAATTCCAGCTCTTGGAAATTTTCTTGCTCGCTCGTCGTCCTCTGTACTTCCATGTTTCTTTTCGTCCGAAGCCTCTCCTCGGAGTCTTATTATTTAGCGGATCCTGCTCTTTCTGTCCGCGGAGCCTCCATTCGACGATGCTTTCTTCTGCATCGGCCGGCCTCCCTTCGCCTATCCCTGCAGTCGACACGATCAACTGCACAAAGTCTTTCAAAACTCTTTGAAACCCGCGAAATGCCGCGTCGGTTACGAGGCGAGAAAGTGAGCGTCAATCCGCGAGACTGCAGCGCTTGCGCGCGCGCGCGCGTTCGCTCGGGAAAGCATAAGCGTGTCGTTGCGCAACATCTCGAACCGTCTGAGCAACTTCGCTCGTCCCCAGGCGAGCTGCATGCTGCATCTCGTCCAACGAACCCGCCGCCGAGAACGGGTTGAGAAATTTCTGGTCTCGCGGGGTGGCTCGCGGCTCGTTGAATTCGCAGTTACCTTCGATTTTCGGGAAGATTCTTCCCGAGACTTTTCATTGTACTCAGCTTCGTGCAAAATAATAATTTTCTGTGGCAATTGCTTCTGTTGCGGAAATATTAGGTCTACCGGGAAGTTCTGTCCGATAGTGTCACTTCAAGTTTCAATCCATATGCACGTGTTGATTTGAGACATATACGACTATCTCTCTTTATCATTGCATTTACACGACTCGTCAGAAAATCGCAGAGCTAGGCTGGGGAATTCTGTCGCATCCACCATACTCCCCAGACCTAGCACCCTCCGATTATCACTTGTTTCTCTCTTTGCAAAACTTTTTACAGGAAAAAAATTCAAAACTGAAGCTGATGTCAACCAAGCACTGGTCGAGTTCTTCGGCTCTAAAAATAAATCATTTTTTAAAAATGGCATTTACAAGTTACCATCGCGCTGGCAGGAAGTCATAAGTAACGATGGAAAGTATATTCTACAATAAATATTATTAAATGTATGAAAATTGTGTTATATTTCAATTCAAAAACGGACAGAACTTTCCGGTAGACCTAATATCTGCAACTTCTTTTAGCAAGAACGCTGCATGTTGCATGTTTTTACTTTTAAGGTAATGTTTTGTTTAAAGTTCTGATCACTAATTCTTCTTACTAGTGGCATTTTAAATGGAATTAGCTTTTTGTGGATAACAGATTTGTTTTCATGATTATTTTTCCCGAAAAGTACGTAACTTTAAATGTTTTTCCTTAAAACCGTAGATGTATCAATATTTTTTTAACGATTTTGTGTCTTCGCAGATTTGCGATTTTATCGATCCATCGTTGTCATGAATTGCGAAAAATTGAAAAATTCAAAGGAAATTAATGTTTGTCCTAATAAATTCGTAACACAATAAAATCGTCTTCTCGAACATCGAACACGACGATGCTCTACTATCGCAATTTTTTATTTCTCGCATGTTCTAATTTCTTCGGTTCTCCATTCAGTTATTCCGAAGCACTTCATTTGTAATCAAAGCGATTCTCTCCACGTTCTAATTGCATCATACGTCTAATTAACGCTTTCCCATCTCCTTACCGACTGACACGATTGCATCTGAAACTCGCCAAACCATTTTGACACCTTCATTCAGAATTACATCATATCTACTCCACCGGTCTAACTTTATATGACCCGTTCAACGTTCAAGTACCACTTCACCGACGCGAATATCTTTTTTTTCTTTTATTAATAATTACAAAACTGGCCCGAGTTAACTCGAATTAAATCCGATAAAATTAAATTTAACCCGATTTAAATCGAATCAGAATCATGAATATCTTCTAGTTATAGAGGGAATTTATATGGAAATAGATCACGAAATAGATGGCATAATCGAACTCTAAAATAGCAAACTACGGAGTTCAATGTAAAGAAATGTTAACTTTGCACTGGACTGGCGATTCCGAGGTGACGCTAAAAATTGCTACACTATTTTTAAAACAATTTTCACATTATTCAATTTGTCTGTATTCGATAAATTGTCAAAGGCATAAATGTCATCAGCATAAATTTTATATGTATGTATGTAGTGAGCGAAGTGCGTGCGCGTTAAGAATGTGTGTGGAGAGAGAGGTTGTGTGCGCGCGTGCGCGTGTATGTGTGTGTTGCAAGTGCGTGTGCCGTGTGCTGAACAAAGCGGGGTAGCGTCTCGAGCGAGAGAATAAAGGAGGAAGAAGGGCGAAGGTAGTCAGCGTCCAGCTTCAAAGAATTATACATCGAACTTTGTACTAGAACATACAGGGTGTCCCAAAATTATGGTATTTTCGGGAAATGAGAGTATTATATATTTTTATATACATGTATATACAGGATGTCCTATAATTATGTTAACTCCCGGAAATGGGGTGATTCCTGAGGTCATTTGAAGTAACTTTTTCCTTAGCGGAAATGCAATCCGCGGCTTTGTTTACGAGTTATTAACGAAAAACAGTGACCAATGAGAGGCGAGCTCGGCAGGGCGCGAGATAGCTGAGCCAACGAGCGGCTGAGCCAATGAGCAGCCGAGTCAACGGGCGGCCGAAGCCCAATTCTGCTGATTGGCTCGGCCGTCTCGCGCTAGCCGAACTCGTCTCTCATTGGTCATCGTTTTTCGTTAGTAGCTCATAAACGAAGCCGCGGATTGCAGTTTCGCTAAGGAAAAAGTTACTTCGAATGATCTCAGGAACCCCCCATTTTCGGATTGCGAGACATTTTTGGGACACCCTGTATTTCTTTCTTTAAAATATTAGATTAGGCGATTCTTTAATCAAGATATCCGTTCGGAAGACTCGCGACAGAGAATCCCACATGTATCAAGTAAAAATAATCATACAAAATGGAAATACTGTAGGTTCAAACAAATGTCTTCATTGTGGAAGTAAAATAGTCTCGAGTGCAAAAGGTTAACACAGTAGATCTGCCAAGCGCCAAAAGCACCAAAAATAGTGTCATAACGCCTGTTCAAATGATCGTTCACAGATCGTTATTTAATGAGATCGCTAATTACCTATTCATCGACGGTGATAATATGATCGTAAGAAAAATTGTAAAATTGTAAAAAAAAGGAACGTTTTTGATACACTTGCTTTTACTCGATCGAACTTGGAGTTCTATGTTATTTGTGTGCAAAGTATAACGATCGATTTTGATTTTTTATTCGAACGCTTTCACGTCAATAATAACGCAATAGACATTACCCGGTCTGCGATAGTCTGCGGCCATTAATAGTGGTTACGTAAGTTTTAATAGGCATAGCAGTCAACGGTTGATCTTTACAATCCGAATAATTTTGAAACGAAGCATCTGGAATCCGTCGTTTCGTCGCGGGTTCGATATTTCCAGTGTTAAATGGGAAATAACGAGAACTCGATTTTGCGGACTAAACGGTTCGATCGACTTGGCGGACGCCGAAAAAACGGACGGAATCGCGAAACGTATCGGCGGAAATATGAAAACGCGCGAAGGCGGCAGGCATTTTTCTTCGTTTCGGCAGACACGAGAAATGCATGAGAAATGTATTCGAATTGGCGTCATTCGATTTCCGGTATCGATCGCCGCCTGTCAGGCCACTCGTGCTTTGTGTTTTTCACCCGCCGCCGCTGCTCTGCTCCAGAATTCGAGCGATGCGCGTCTCCACCCTCGCACACCCCGCGAAATTCCTGTTGCATAGTAAGTGTCCGCGTCTTCCGGATCCAGTTCAGAAGTTTCGAGTTAAACGAGTCGCCTAACGAGAGTTTGGCATGCGGCGAATACCCGGCGAGTTTTCCAAAACTTTCGGCTCTCGTGTAGCCGCTGTCGAAAATAATTACGCGTCCTTAACGACCGGACTGCGGATCTTCCTGTGTACGTGACACGTGACAATTCATGAGATTCAAGAAAACCTTTTTTATCATTGACACTTTCGCTACCGGCAGAGCGTCATTCAGCGCACACAATTATGTTTATTGTATTTGTCGTACGAAATACATCGTATTTCTCTTATAAAATATGATGAAAATGTCGTCAAATGGATGCCATAAATTCTCTAAATATCATGCAACGTGTTATAATTTTAAATAAGTTATATTCGTAAAATTAATTCGACGTTCTGCACGCGAAATATAGAATATATCGTGGTCGTCGCATATGCGCGACGCTTGTAGCGTTAAACAGTGACGGTTGTTTTAAAACGTGGAGAACTGCAGAAATACCGATTTTATGCATTTATGCAAACTCGTTTTACGCTTTGACCACCGCGATGTTCGTTATGATGCAATCTCCCGATCGAATTAAAAAATGAATTTTTATTTCAGAAGGTTTACGCAAGCGTATACTTTTGACAAATGGTTTTATTTGTCCAATAAACTGTTCAATTTGTGACGGATGTAATTTCTGTTATTAATTATTATTCTCGTAAAACGCATCTCTGAAAGCACGTACTTTCTAATGCTTGAATTGATATTTAAATCGCAACCGATCACTAGTCCTGCAGAGGTCTATGCAAATTGTGCGGATCGAATCGTAGAAACAGGAATGTTTCTTCTGAATCATTCGAACACGATTCTGCTATTTTTACCCGGATTAATGAAAACGCCCCAAATCTAACGGGTGTATGTAACGAATCTAACGATTAAGAACCACGATTCCTGTCTGGAAGATCAATTATCATTAAGAGAAAGTGCACTTTAATTTTTCCGAAGGTACAGGAGGAAAAGGAGAAGCATTCGGGTCGCATGAATTGTCGAAAACGCGCGAGTATAATTAATGATCGACAAGTATCGCTTTGTGCAGCTCGACGATAACGGTCCGGGATCGAGTGTCTCTCTGACAATGATGAATCATTTGTGATACGTCTTCCACCATTGCATGCACGTTCGTAGCGCGAAACGCGGTTGTTAACAAGATACTCATGGGCTCGCCAGTTTCGGCGAACACATTTTTCGGTGCACAGTTTCTGGCGTCGTTCGCGCGATAAATCTCTTTTCGGCGAGTTTCGGAACTGGGAGGATCGTTGGGAAGCATCGGGATCCCGTCAAGGCGTCACGGTGGCCCGTTCCAAGATCGATGAATATAAGTTCCGTCACTTTCTTTGAACGTTCGCGGTTGAACTTTGCCTGCACTTTGCGGAGATTCACTGCTCGAAGCAGTTCATCATACTTCCACTGCCATTCGTCAAATCTCGAATGAATTTTCTATAGCCGCTGCCATTTGCCGGACCGTAGAACATTTTCAGACGAAGAGCGGCACACGTTTCATCATTCTCATTTCATGAAATTAATATGGAAAAATTCTGATCAACTTAAACGTTTAAAATCAAACTTATAATTCAAATTGAGTGACGCATCTTTTCATTCTCATTTCGTGAAATTAATATGGAGAAACTCTGATCAAATTAAATGCTCAAATTCAAATTGAGTGACGCTTTCTTCATTCTCATTTTGTAAAATTAATATGGAGAAATTCTGTCCAAATTAGAAAATCAAATTCAAACTTATACATTCCAATTGAGTTTGAGAATTATTTAAATTTGCATCATTCGGACGCAAAAAGAATAATCCCTGAATAAGATTCTGCTGAATTACTTTGAGAACAGATGCAGATCATAGGTAGCAATGTGCATCAGCGATGAATAAATTTCTAATGGACATTTGCATGTTGAAACAGAGGTTACGCTTGTTCTCCTTGACACCCAATCGTCTTCGCGACTATTGATCTCTGTTTGACACGATGGAAGCACGAGTGCGGTAACGTTAAGCTACTACAAACTCGAGGATGTATCTTATTGTTAGATTGTTAGTTACTCACCGCGTAGGCGATGGTGTTGATGGGCTGTGAGACGCGGCCATGTTTCTTTTCTTGGGTAGTCGATCCATCTTTGCTTTCGCTGTCTGAATCTGCAAGAAAAATTGAGAATTCATTAATTCGCCAATTCGTGTCCCGAATTTCTACACATACAACCCCATAAAACTTTATAATAACTCTGATCGCCACTCCATACATTTCTATTCAAGCTATCATCATGAAGTAATCTGATCAAACATATATTTTATACCTTCTATTAATTTATGTACAGTAATTTCTCCCTAATTCGCGCTCAGATTGCGCACAAAAATGGACAATTTGGGAAGAGGAGATACGATTACTATTCGAGCCTTGCGTCTCGTTTCTATAGTTACCGATCGTCAACGACTATAAAAATGAAATTGTCCACTTTTGTGTACAATCTGAGCATCAGTTAGAGAGAATCTACTGTAATTATTTTTACACCGACCTAGAGAATTTCGAGTGTTTGAATATTTCACAAGAATAATCAATGCGGCAGTTCATGTGTCAATCACTAGACCGCAGATTCTTTATGCAAATTCCAGATTTCATTTCAAACCTTACAAAACATGTAAATTAACGAGATCCAATAGAATTTTCATTTGTGTGTGCGTTTAGTTGACGAAGGAAATTTTTCCTTCATTTTAATCGTTGCGAAACGGCGTGTGGAAATGAAAACTTCCATAAAGACCGGCAGCAATCTACTCATGATAGTAAAAATCAGAGAAATTTTCATTAATTCAAAGATTCCTTACGCGAAAAATTACATTTAAAATATTGTAATTGGGAAATAATTTAATCTGAATATGGCGTTGTGAATATTATTGTGAGAAAAATCTGACTGTCTTGATTGGAAGTTCTTCGATTACTTTACCGCTAGTTAAGTCGAAGCCCGGAGTTTTTTAGTTGTATGCATGGTGCCGGTTGTTGTGTAGTGTCGTCTACTGTCAGAACGCTGTATTTATTCCTTGTCGGTATTATTTCTTGCAACCACGTTATTGATTGCAATGGTGTAAATGTATGTGTGAATGTATCTGTTATATCTTCACTTGGAAGAATCTTCCTCCCTTTGTTTAGTGTACGCTCTTGTGCCGAGTGTGTAGACAAACCTGGATTCATTTCTGAGTTCATTTCAGTAGTATCTTTTGTAAAATTAATTATATCCTCAGCGATTAATTGCGTTCCCAATTTTGAGATTCTTAACTGGATCGATGGCCTTTCTGCTTCGATATCCATTCTGTTGCTGTCACACAGAGACAGGAGCACTCATCGCTACAGCCTACTCCACTGTTTTGTGTTTTTCACACTTATTATTGACACTTGTACGCGTTCGTATCTGTTAGTAAGTCACTGGGGACCACATATTTTGTATACAACTCGCAAGCGATAGAAATAAACGTCTAGCCTGTTCGACTGCCTAGCTAGCACTGAGCGCGAATTAGGGAGAAATTACTGTATGTCTCTTATCTCTTTCACTATCTTTACAACAGTCTATTTATACCTCTGGTGTAATTAATGGGTTATATCATCCGTATAGAAGGCGGGCCGAAATTCGTAATACAATCGAGCAGGGGGTGATTCTACGTGAAAAAATAAGAAAACGAATTTGGTTACGTTACACGCCGAACAAGAGACGTGATTAGGTGAAGCGGGCGACCGATCCCCTTTGCTTCTCTATGCCTCTCGATTAGCTTGTGGTTCTTCTCGTTACCAATAAAAGAGGGTTTCGAGAGGGCATAGAAAAGTGGGGCTACGGGCGTGCAAGTCAGGCGGAGCGAGCGGAATACTTCTCTCCCCTTGCCCCTTTGTCGAAACGACGGACTTCTTCTGAGAAACGGACAGTAGTAAACGGAACGTTTCCATTATTATTGTCAATGTTTGTAAATACTATCTTGAACTGAAGCACCTGCGGCAGAAGAATAGACAACTAGAGATAAACAAACTTTAAAGTCGATTTTCTCGAAAACGGAGCCTCGAATAAAAAAGATGTTATACCAAATTCCGGCCCATTCTGTACAATAAATAATTACAATTTCGAAACGAAAAGTTTTGGCAGACAGTTGACAGTTTTGCAAAAAATATCGAGAAACGATTATGAATAAAACCATTTATAGGATTCAATTATTTCCAAAAGAAAAGATTGTCAGAAAAATCATGTTTGAGTGTTGGAAAATGTGCGACGATGAAAGCGCAAGCGATCGAGATCCGATGACAAGCTCTGCAATAAAATGTGCGGTCGTTCAAGCGATTGCATCGTTATTGTACAAATTGCGCGAACGAAGACAGTTCGAAAGCAAAACAAGCCTTCTCGATCGCCGAAGGTCATACCGCGACGAACAAAGTCTCTCTGAATTGACTGTTCTTCCTGTTGGTTTTGTTACGCGACCGAATGTCTTCCTCGCGAGATATACAAACGGAAACGTTGCGTCTCATGATTAGTTTAATTGCTAACGGCGTTTATCTCTTGATCACCGGCGGCTAATATTTTTGTCACGAATCTAAATCTCTCGACTTCTCGATGTGAATAATCGAACAATGCCCTCCAGATTTGTCCCGATACCTAAATTCAACGTTCACAATCCTAGTTTCGTTGCACTAGTGTCTTCTTTTTTTCAATGTTAAAATTTAATATTAACACTAGATTTGCGGAGCACAGGAAACAGATGTTTTATATTAGTTTCTAAAAGTAACAATAAGGCATTTATTCTGATTTGTAACAAATGTTATTGTAACATATAAATTGAATAAATAACTCATAAATTATATGAGAATATAACTCATAAATTTACGACATGAATCGATCGTAAATTAAAAAATTAGTGATCCATCATTTTGACGGGTTTCGTAAATTTAGTGTTAATCCAAGATAGATGTTAACCCTTTGCACCTAAAGCCGAATTAACGGAAAATTTAAAATAACTTTTTTCCGACTCACGGTTTTTCTATTTTATATAACTTAATGCATTTTATGCATATGAAATTGACTATCGTGAGCCATGCAACGCATTCAACAGCTCTTTAAATATAAACAAACTCGTTTAATAAATTTATTTTGAGACGCGACGTAACAATTTTTAATGGCGCCACGGAGTCGCCACTCGACTGCAAAGGATTAAAACAATTTTCATTCGAAGGTTTCTCTCGCCTTCTCGTAGAACCTTTTGAAAAATGATTTTCTTTTCTTGACCACGGTTGCAACAGCCGCGGATACGTGAACCGCAGAGTTCGTGCAAACTGCATTCTTCAAGGTCTTAGTTTACCTAATGAAAATGGCAAGCACCGCATCCATGAATCATACTAACCTTTCAGCCGCCGCGGAGAAAGTCGGTTCTGTTTAGATAACTTATTTTCAGTTGAACCGAAGGCAACGGTGTTCATAATGTGTGTTAATCCTGTTTCGCGGAAACACGCGTAACATTCATTGGTAAGAATCATTCATTAAGTCTAATCTACAAGTGTTAATTTGTATTTCCTGAGATCGACTCACAATTTCAGACAATGATGATCGAACGTTTCACTTTGCATGTGCAGCGAGAGATATATACTTTTTTTCAAATAACTTGGAGATTAACTTTTTGGAAATTTAACCAAACGATTCGAATTTATTTACTAGACAACGAGTAATAACATTTTTGCAGAAATTGTAGTTGTTCGAGCTGGCAGAAAATAGATGATATTTTATAACTTTTTTATCCGAGCTTATAACGATAATTTAAACATTGCGTTTTACAGATCGCCGTAACTTAAAACATTGCACGCCAAATATTTCATCGGAATCGGTGAACGTTGTTACGACTAGACTGCGGATTTTATGCATTTTCAATTAAAATAACTAGGTTAGAAATGGAAAACTGAAGACATTCGAAGAATCGAAGAATGCCATTCTAACGCGTGCGACTAGATTAAAATGATTAAAAGAGGAAAGATATTTTGATCGGACTTAAGTTTCTTATAATTAGCTTAGACAATTTTCATCTTGCATAAGTTATGAGCTGCAAGCAATTAAAAATCGCAGCTTCTTTTAAAAAAAAAAACAGCATTTTTTATCATCGTTGCAACTAATTTCAATTTTAGCAAAAATCTTTTCACTCATTGTCGAGTCGTTTGATCCAACTTTTAGAAACATATTCGATTTTAAAAAGCGCACGCAGACTTTTTCTCCCGACCGTATTCGTTTCAGCGAATCATTTCAAATTCGCATTGAAAATGCACGATTTAAAATATTACATATTTGCAGAATTAAGTAGTATTTCGACTGATATCGAACTAAAATATTTCCAATGTAACGCCACGGTTAGGAGAACAGTCTCTATATTTTCATTTTTTTATTCGAATAATAGTTTTAACCCTTTGCACTCGAGTGACGACTCCGAGGTGCCATTAAAAATTGTTATATCGCGTCTCAAAATAATTTTACTAACCAAATTTGTTTACATTTAAAGAGCTGTTGAAAGCGGAACTGTTGCATGGCTCACAATATTCAATTTCACACGATTAAAATGTATTAGATCACATAAAATGGGAAAACCGTGGGTCGGAGAAACTATTTTAAATTTTGCGTTAATTCGGCTTCGAGTGCAAAGGATTTTTATATTTAATTAATATTTGTTTAATATATATGTATATATATAATATTATAATATGTTTAATAATATTATCTTAATATTTGTTTTTTATTTTACTATTTCTTGCTAACTATATTATATTATTTACTAAATATTTTACAATTTGTTCGCTGTTTTATCCGGCACTGTATCGCTTAGTCATCGTTACTTCCGGTGCGTCCCAAGTTTGCTTTGTCGACCATAATCGTTAACATCCGTGCGAAAAGAGCCTTTCAGTGACCATCCCCGACAAGATCCCGTTTGCGACACGAACAAGGGAAAACGTCGGAAAGTTGAGAGCGTGTAATTCACTATTGACAGCGTCGAGCGTTCCGCTCCGACGCACAATTCTCGATCGGCCGGAGTTCGAACCCTCGAATTAATCCGAGAAAATCAATACAGCCGGAGCAATTGATTTCATTGTTCGACGTTCGCCCGAACAGCTACATCGTTGCAATTAATACGGGACCGTAGAAACGGCCCGATGATTTTCTCGAACGGAGTGCGCGACGGCGTTCATTTCGCTCGCTCGATTCCTTCGACTCCTGAGCACGTGTCGCGATCGAGGATTCTAAATTGGCGACAATTAAGTGCATTTGCGTTCGTTCGCGGAACGGCTGCACTACTCCCGTGTCGTCATGTGCTTTCGATTTGTTGTCCGCCGCGCCGTCACGTTGCACTCGCGTCAACCAATCTCCCGCAAACATTCCCGCTGTCGTTTCCACGATCGTCGAAAACCGCGCGATTCGATTTCAAAACTTTTTCATTATAGAATTAACACCAGATCTACGGAATTTTTTAATTTAATTTAATTTTTTCATTTACGATTGATTCATATCGTAAAGATATATTTTCGAGTTATTTATTCAATTTATATGTTACTTACGGTAAATGTTACGATAATACTTGTCAAAGATCAGGATAAATATCTTATTGTTACTTTTATAAACTAATATAAAACAGCTGTTTTTTGTGCTCTAGGTTTATAATTTTGATTATTGATGATAAATTGAATATGATACTACGATACAGTAAATTCTCCCTAATTGACGCTCAGCTTGGGAACGAAAATGGACAATTTGAGAAGAGGAGGTACGATTATTCCAGCCTTGCAGCTCGTTTGTTATAATTGTTGACAATCGGTAACTGTTAAAAACGAATATATCGAATAATCAATAAATTCGATTTTACCGATGTTCAAAGGTCCTTCATTATAGAATTGAAATGTTATTAATTTCTAGGTTTATAATTTTGATAAATCGAACATAATGCAATGCTATTGCTGATCTCGGAAAAGCGGGCAATTTATTTTCACTGCAGATTAAAAATCCTTTATTATAGGATTAAATATCACCAATTTCCTTGCATGTTTATAACTTGAATCGATCGAACAATTTGAACAATATTTTCGACCTCCGAAAAACGCACAATTCGATTTTACTGGCGATTAGAACTCCTTCATATATATGCCAGCAATTTCTAAGTTAATAATTTAGATAAATCGAACATAATGCAACAATATTTTGAAGATCGTTCAATGTTTTCACAATCTTGTATCTTACCTGTTCATTTCGGTCATATTTGCATAAAATCTATAGACTAATTGTAATGATTAAAATCTCCATTTCCTTGTCTTTAATAACATTTCTAGAAAAAAAGATAGCTATTCGTTGCAAGTGTCTAATTCACAGGCAAATTTCTTCCTAGAACAATCAATAATTCCTTCGCATAACACAGTCTTATAAGAAGTACCGTATCGACGGCGATAAAATTTGTGTTACGTAAATTGTATTTGTTTTGCTTCGCGTTTTCGCAAGTGTTCACAATTGAGGAGTCATCGGTTCAACAGGTTAATCTAGCGGATATTAATCTTGCAACTATTTCGCGTAAAAGAAAAATACGAACACAAACGAACGGACTTACTAGTCCTAGCAAGGCTGACTCGAGTTCAGAAAACTTTTATAAATTCCAATGTCTTTTGGAGATCGGTGATCGAAAGAGATAAAATAATTATACAATGAACTAGCAGAGGGGCATAAATATGTAATTTGAATTCTCTGGAAAAAAATTTAAGGAGAATTTATTCGGAAGATTAGTCGAATAAAATAACATTCGAAAGAAGTATTCGAAATGTTGTTCGAACGGTGCACAATTCTGCTGCTGTAAAATGATTAAAATAAATATAAAATGATTAAAATAAATATAAATAAATATAATTGTTACGAGTTACGAACAATTCAAAATAGCAAAGATCGCGGTTTTCTACGTCTTTCAACGAAACACTGTGAGAAATCTAGGTCAGTTCTTTGCGTTTCTCGATAAAATGTTCAATATGTACATAAATTACAAGAAACATACAAAACGCATTGTTTAAATTTACGTTAGAAGCTCGGATAAAAAAGTTGAAAAAGGTGAGTTTTTTTTAATTTCTTTGTCGTTCCAAGTAATGGCCAAATTAAGAAAAGAAGCATTTTAGTCATTCTACAACATCATCGAACAATTTAAGTCGTTTGGTCCAGTTTTAAAGAAGTTACATATCGGTTTTGAAAGTGTACAAATAGTTTTGGAAGTCACCGTAGCTAGATTATTAGTTCTCAGAGCGGTTTCCCTTCAAGAATTGTTTAAATCGATTAATACCTGTGCTCGAATGATAACTGTATCGAACTTGTTCCAAGGGTCCGATCGAGTTGCCACCCACCACATAGTACACGACAAAGTCGCGGAATTTCTTCTCGACGATGTAGACGTTGCTCGGTTCGTAATCCAGGAATTCCCACGGCGAACTCGGCCGGTTGGTATAATCCATTGTCCGATCGACACTCGCGCGAGCACTCATTGTCGAGGATCAACGACTGATACTGCCGCGCAAACTGTTCGCGATAGCAAACACTCTGTATCAACGAAGCTGGAATTCGCGGCACGTCATCAGAAACTGATGTTCCGGATAACGACTCGCCCCATTGCCGTTCAATTGAAATGTATACTGAAACTGCGAGTGTGTCGCGACTACGATTTTTAATCGCCCAGGAAACTACGAATGCCTCCTAATGCGAATAATAATCGCGTGTCCCAGTTAGGAGAATGTTCAAACTTCGCCCACGTGCCCGACACCTGGCTTCGAACAAATAAATCGACATTTGCTTTCTCCACGTACACTTCCCTACAAAACTTACTTGACACAAAAGAACCGAAGGACGCTTTTATGATTTCGAACGTTACGCTTTTCGGTGCGAACTCAAACGAAACGGTATAGTAGAGCATGTATGGCGAACGAAATATCTACTTTTTATATTATTTTCACATCAATTCGGATCATATTACTTGTACTTATATTCATGTTGTAAATCATATGAAGATCTTGGCAGATTAAATTTCTCATAAAAATCACAAATTAACCCTTCGAGGATGGATAAATAATATAATATATAGAATACATAATGTATAATAATATAATGTATAGAATATATAATATGTAACAATATAATATATAGAATATATAATATGTAATAATATAATATATACTTGTATACATACATATATAGAATGTATATTAGAATATATGTACAGGGTATCCCAAAATTGTCTCGCAATCCGAAAGTGGCGAGTTTCTCGGGTCATTCGAAGCAACATTTTCCTTTACAAAAATTTTCTCCGAGACACCGTTAACGAGTTATTAACGAAAAACAGTGACCAATGAGAGGCGAGCTCGGCTGGCGCGAGGCGACCGAGCCAATGAGCGGAACTGGGTTTCGTGCGCTGGTTGGCTGGCTCGCTTCAAATGATCTGAGGAACCCGTCATTTCCGGATTGCGAGACATTTTTGGGACACCCTGTATATGTATGAATGTATATTAGAATATATGTATATGTATGAATGTATATTAGAATGCATATTATGTTAAGACTTTTGACAATTTTTTAAAAAGTATAATCAAATTTAACAGCGCGAAAATCACTTTCGAACGTGATATAAGAATTATTTTGCGATGCCTTAACAGTCAGTGCACTCGAGTGCAAACGGATTAATAATCGACTTGCGAAGATTTCGAAGTGCGCCGAGAATTGAATGGTAAACGTCCGATGCCGAGAAGAAATTAATGTCGCCGAAACTGGCTATAAATAAATTTTCTCGTGTGATTGTAAATCGCTGAAACGCGCGCAGCGGTTCGAGCGACCGTGTATAATTAACTGAAAATTAACAGCCCGTGTCGCTTTCAATTGCTAACCAGCTTACTTAATTCAGAACGTGAGATAATTAGCAGCAAGTGGTGACTGTTCATGCGTGTAAACGCGATTCAAAGCTCCTACGTCAATTTGATACGTTCACTCGAAACAATCGTCCCGCCTAAGGTCCGCGCCGCCCAAACGATTCTTGTCGTTTACGATCGGGAAAGCTTACGGGCGAGCCGGCACGAATCATTTGGTCGACCTAGCACGTTTCACGAACGATGACTTCATCCCGCCTCTTTAGGAACGCTCGATTACGAAATTCCCGGCAGCCCCGAAGGTTATAATTTGTCAAGCATTTCGGGCCGAATGACATCCGAACGACATCCTGATCGCTTTATCGATCACTCCGAAGAAACCGAGCGATCGGAAGCGAGTTAGAGGACTCGTCAAACGAGTCATTTATCGATTTTGGCACTGGCGATTCTTGGACCAGTCGCGAACCAGCTCCCACGAATCGGTTTCACGCCGGTTCGACCGGTTTCCGGTCGAAAGCTGTCCAAAATTCCTTTAGAGAACGAACTTGTCTTTCCCACCCCGCGCCACTGTCGCTCTACAATCTCTGTCTAAAAACGAGTCGTGAGAAATGCTAGAGCGACTCAAATGTGGCAGGAATTTATTTATTTATTCGACGGCAACAACTAGACGTGAGATGGTTTTATAATCGATTTCTGATACGGTAAAATCGTTCGTAACTTTATGACGCGCCAGCTTAACTTTCGCATCCATATTCGTCGATAATAATAGGGTAATTATATAATTAATATTTAACAATAATTATTTAATTATTAATTAACAATTATTATATAATTAGTAATTTCACAATAATTATATAATTATATAATGAATAATAATAGAGTAATTTCTCCCTAATTTGAGTTCGGATTGCGCTAAAAAGTGGACAATTTTGGAAGAGGAGCCTTGCGGCTCGTTCTTATAGTCACCGATTGTCATCTCTTCCCAAGTTGTCCGTTTTAGTGCGCGATCTGAACGCGAATTAGCGAGAAATCAGTCTATTTCTAAAATGTTTCTAGAAATTAGAAATTAGAAAAGTTATTATTTTACACTAGCGTAACTCACTACTCTGTCCCGAGACTTACACTCGAAGTTACACATAGACTGCTAATCATTGTGCAAAATATTAATTGGATCTGACACGGAGCTAGGCTATACCGGCACGTTAACACGTTCATCGACGATTTACAACTTCCAGAAATATCGTCAAAGTCAAGGTGAGGCGGTTAACGAAGCCAAAACTGTACAGAAGAAATTTATCACGTCATTCCGCGTTCTTCGATGCCAATAAAATTTTATCTCCTCCGACAGACTGCGGGGGAGATTAATTTTTAAGCCTGATCACATCATCACCCACATGTTACCGAACTGGTAGCCACGATGACTACGATGTCCACGGTTTAGGGCCCGTTCAAAAAAATTCTGGTCGAGGACAAAGAAAACCGGATTCGACCACCGATCGACCTTGTTCCTTCCTCCAACCACTTTCCCGAATCTATTCGTGTCCCGCGTCGGTTTTCTGTGTGTAAACAAATTACAGTAACTTCTCTCCAATTGTCCCTCAACTTGTAAACAAAAATGGACGATTTGGGAACAGAAGATACCCGCGACGGCGGCGCTATTTCGCGCCGCGAACACCAAGAATCGTGCGTGTTTAATCAAGATTGGCGATTCTAATCGCTAAACCATTATCCTACTTCCTGCTCTTCCCAAATTGTTCATTTTTGTTTACAAGTTGAAGAGAACAATTGGAGAGAATTTACTGCATGTTTCTTTCTATTCACTTTGATATTAAGACTAGATTTACGGAGCACAAACAACAGCTGTTCTTTATTAGTTTATAAGAGTAACAATAAGACATTTATCCTGATTTTTAGCAGGTGTTATTTGTAACATTTGCAGTAAGTAACATGTAAATTGTATAGATAACTCATAAAGGTATCTACGATATGAATAATCGTAAATTAAAGAATTGGTGACCCGTCGTTTTGACGTATTCCGTAAATCTAGTGTTAAACCCGATTTATAGCGAGTACGGTTTAACATTGTTTACATTGTGGCAAAAATACTAATCCGAAGAAATTAGTTACATTAATAGAAATCAATCTCGTATCATCGAGCGAGACTCGTTGGGTCTCAAGATGCTCGAAGCTCGGTTCATCGAAGCCCAATATTCCTCGTTTTCCGTAATTGTTTACAAGTAATATGCGAGATCGCAGAGAAACTAGACAAAATAATGGAACAAAAAAATGTCTACCAAAGAGAGACCTCCAAGTGTAACTCTGACTTTTCGATCGGCCTTTGCACAACGCGGTAGAGCTTAAAACGTCGAAGCTAATATTTAATAGTTTTTTAGATATTCGAACGTCAACCGTTAACCATTGTCACGTGTCACGCGTGGAGCCTGTTCGACGACCAGAGAAGTACAAACAGAAAGAGGGTTATATCAGTAAAGAAGGACAGTTAATGGTTATTGGATTTTGAAAATGATAAAATTGAAGCTGACATGGAATTACCGCGGGGAACGTATGTGGACATAATTCGTACGCGGAGCAGAATGACAATGACTTTCCGATGGGAACAGTGCCTGCGATTCGCTTGGGTCAGCCTTGAGGCCCCGTTCGGCATTGAATAGCTCTTAGGATGCTCCGTGAGCTTCTATTGCGTGAGCATACAGACCTAGGAGCATAGACGCCGTTCTAGCGAGTGCAATATATCAACGTGGCCATAAATCAAAAGGCTCGAGATACGTAGCGCAACGGGAAGAAAATAAGAATATATTCCAACGAATTTTCGACATCTCTGGAGAAGAAAGTGAATCGCGATGTAAATCTTGATTTTGTAGGAACATCTACGGTTCAATGAACATTCGATGGAAACTGCACAAGTCCGAAAAATACAGTGGCCCACAAAAGCGTTCGTATATCTTTTAAAAACCTTTTAAAACCTTAAGAAAGCCTCTTTGAAACTGGACTAGGCGACTTGAATTTTTTTTTAGATGATACAGGGGACTACTATACCAGACAATGACCAAAATGTCTTTTCTTAAATTTTGCTATTATTTGGAATTGCAAAGAGAATATATAAAACTCTCGTTTTCTAACTTTTTTATAGGAGCCTATAACGAAAATTTAAAGCATGCCTTTCCTAGATCTCGGTAACTTGTATGCCTGCTGAAAATTTGATCGAAATCGGTAAATTGAGAGTCGAGCTACAGGCGTTGAAAGATTAAAAGAAAAAAACTGTAGACTTCTTACAGTTTTTGGTGAAAATCGTGACGAAACTGCGACTTTTGCCATCTTTGTCAACCGATTTCGATACAATTCTCAGCCATAATCGTTATTTTATAATTTTCGTTATAGGCTCAGATAAAAAAGTTAAAAGAAACGAGAGTTTTTTAATTTCGTCATTCCAAATAATAGCAAAATTTAAAAAAGACATTTTGCTCATTGTTCGGTACACTAGACCCGTTATCGTCCAAAAAGAAATTCAAGTCACTTGGACAAGTTTGAAAAAAGTTATCGCGTTCTAAAAGATGCACGAACACTTTTGCGTGCCACTGCGGTAATTGGAGCACGCGAAGTATACCTCGCTGAAAAGGCAGAAAAGATGGCAAACTTTGCAACCGAAGACATACATATTAAGATGTAATGAGTCAGATAAGCCGACAATGTCGCAGGAGCAAGAGGAAGGTATGCTGTTTAAACATTCAGACTGCTGCTCGGTTCTGGTAGCAGTTTCTGCGAATAGGTTGCTCGAACGTTTCTGGAACACAAAATTGTGTAACAGTCGCGCGGCGGTAATAGAGTCTACCGATATCCCGATGAATATTCATTGGGGCTAATAAAGCCCAACGTCTTTAATCCCCTACTTAAAATTCACCGGCAACAGCGACACATTCCGGCGACGCCCGTCAAAAGCTGACTCGACGCTGCCGTCACTATATCAATTCTCGCGTTACCTCGACGAACCATGTTGCAGAAGTTGAGACAGGGCGAGAACGGAAGTCGCGCACCTTCTCGGGACACGCGAAAGGAAAATATTATTCTCGGCCTATTTGGACTGATTACCGAGCTTCTTCCTCTATCGGTACCGGGAATCGTTAGCAAATGGCATAATTTCGAGCCTCGACTATCGAGATGCGCCGCCATTTCCCGTGGTAAACGCAGAGGAAATACGATAAATTCTCTCCAATTGTCGCTCAGCCTTGAGACAAAAAATGGACAATTTGAGAATAGGAGATGCGACGATTCGCGAGTCTCGCGGCTCGTTTTTATCGTTGTCGATAATCGTCGATCACAAAAACGAGCCGCGAGACTCGAATTTGAGCCGTTTACTTTGAAAGTGGCATAGGTCACCTTGTTTTTAAGTCGATATATTTAAGGGTTTGCGTTTTAACACGTTTCAAAATATGGATGCTAACTTTCGAGAAGATTTACTTACTATTGTCGCATCTCCTCTTCCCAAATTGTCCATTTTTGTTTACAAGCTGAACGGTAATTGGAGAGAATTTACTGTATCTATCTATCTGCAGTAAATTCTCCCTAATTGACGCTCGGATTGTGCACAAAAATGGACAATTTGGAACAAGGAGATTCATTTTTATAGTTGTTGACAATCGGTAACTATAAAGGCTCGCAAGGCTCGAATAATCGCATCTCCTCTTCCCAAATTATCCATTTTTGTGCAAAATCTGAGAGTCGATCAGAGAGAATTTAATTTATTTATCCTATCCAGCCATATATATATATACGAGCGACGGAATAATTTACTCAGATTTGAAAGTAAACTTTTTTACGCTAATTTATTGTAATTTCCTAATTTTTATTAAGATTCTTAAAGCGCAAGAATGTCATAAAAGTAATCGATGTCGTACGACCGTACTTTGGCAATTTTGAGATTTAATCGAATAAAATACGTTAACTTTATGAAATTGTCGACGTTCTCAGCGTGAAAAAGTGTTAATTCGTTGACGGTTATTTGTTCGCTCCACTAAAGAAGTGTATTTATTAATACAATAAATTCTTCGAAGTTTCCATTTACAACTGCTGGTTTAATAAATTACTAAAATTCATAGTGGATTCACGTTCTTGCGAAGAATATTCCGTAAACCACGAGGCGTTACGCAGAAACTGGTTTTTCTTAATAAAGAATCACGCAACGTTCGGAACCGCGTAAGAATAACATTAAATTAAGACGTCTAGATTCCAGTTTGCTATAAATCTGTAAAATCCGCGGTCGGCTCATTTAATGTACAGCAGAACGTGAATTTGGTTCGAAACGCGGAAGAAAGTATTTATATAATAAATCAGTCTCATAACGATTAATATCATTTTCTTATCGAATTACGTAAATGTATTGGCTTTGAACATCGTGGTAACGTCTGCTCGATTGTACATAGAGTATTGAACAGTGTACAAGATTGAATTGTGTCTACTTATTTTCAATTGTTTTCGCATCCAATTGGCTTGTGATCTGAACGGTGATAGGTTAACAGGATCGTCAAGTTTCGATTCTATTTTCAGTGTGACGAAACCTTTAATAGAGGCTTTATTGACGTAATTCTATGAATTGCTGTTTCGAAATGAATTTCTATGCCGTTCGCGATATATCGGTCCATTCATGACGTTCAAGGTGAACCTATTGGATGGTATTTCCGATACAAAAATTGTCATGCATAATCATTGCCAAAAGCTGTACAATTTTATTAGAGTTCGAGTGCAGGGTAAACGCGAACGTGGAACATTGCTCGGAAAAGACTAATTCTTTTAGAACAATTGCAGCTGTCGGACCATTCGTCTTCTACGAAATTGGCTTCAATTTTCTAGTATCGATACGGTAAATTTATCGCTGAATGCAAGCGTTTCGATAATTCCCGGGAAAATCGGAGCGGTTAAAGATCCGAGGTCTACCAAGTATCTACAGTGATGTGAATAATTATATAATTATATATAATAATTATATAACTATATAATTTTATATAATAACTATATAATATATAATAATTATATAACTATATAATAACTACATAACTACATAATTTTATATAATAACTATATAACTATATAATTTTATATAATAACTATAATATATAATAATTATATAACTATATAATTATATGTAATAACTATATAATATATAATAATTATATGACTACATAATCACAGACTCAAGTAACTTTTACATATTTAGTGATATTTAAACAAAAACTCAACGAAACACCGTATTTGTACACTTCTATATTAGAAATAATAGAAAATAGAAATATAAAAAATAAGACGGTTCGTTAAGATTTCGCGTGGATGCCAATAGAAGTTACCTCGAGTCTCTAATATAATAACGCACACCGCGGTATTTTTCTAAAACCGTAATGCACGAAGCCAAATCGCCGAAGATCGCGATCCGCGTTGCTTACCGGTCGACTGGCATGGATCGATCACCTTATCGCGACCACACAGTTCGTCGATCTATTTCCGCGCTACGTGGACACTGATCGCGAGCACTGATCAGGCCGAATCGGTTGGGCGATCGACGGGAAAAAGATCGACCGATCGTTCCCGGAGGCCTCGGCTTTCGTTTTCGCGCGCGGCCGCCGCAACCTCGCGTGTTTCAAGGTAACGCGCCGCGTACACAGCAATTATGAGCGCGTAACGCGCGCACCAGGTGTCGGTTGTTCGTCCCGATTTTTCCGTGGAATCGGTCGCGCCGTTGTTCGATCGATGGATCGCGAAGATCTCGCGCGCGCGCGCGTGGACGACGACGGGACGCGACTGTTCGCCGTGAAACGCGGAAACACAAACGGCGTCGCGTCTCTCGAGAAACAAGAGGAACGACGTGTCGCCGGAAAGTTTTGCGAATCTGACGAGACTCGATGGCTACTCGCGCCGCGATGACTACTCGCGCCAGTGCCACGGCCGACTGACTATCACTGCCATGTTGCGATCGCGTCATCGTTGGCGCGATAATTTAACTTTGATCCATGTGCTTTATCGCGACGACTGCTGCCGCCAACGACGCCGCTATTCCAATCGAATTTGTTTACTCACGATTGGCGATTCTAATCGCTAAACCATAATCGCAATTCTGCGGAGCATCGTATCGCCATACCTTAGCCGTGGACAATGTCGCGCCTATTTATGATCGCGCGTCTATGCTATTGATTTCAACTGAAGAATTTCTCCTCGGAATATTACTGTCTACGAGAGAGTGACTTTTTTACCACAAAATCTATCATTATATTTAACTTTACCACGTCCCTCTTGGGCAACCAGCGACGCGACAAAATGTTTCATTTGTTTGCAAATGTGTAAAGAAATCATAAAGCATTACGGTTATAAATTATATAACCTACAATATATAATAATTATAATAATAACAACAACATATATAGAATATAGAATATACAGGGTGGGCCGGAATTGGAAGTACAACTAAGCACGGTAGCGAAAGTTTGATATTACGTTTTTTAATCCGAAGCTCAGTTTTCGAGAAAAACAACTTTAAATTTCGTTCATCGTTCTAAAGGATTTAATTGTGCCGTCCTTTCTTTTGCCGCAGTTGTCTCCGTCCGAGACAGTGTTTACAAACATTAATTGTTATGTCTGTTTTGCTCGGAAGAAATTAGCTGAGAAAAGTGTAGGACCGATTCCCACCAATCCACCTATGTTAATGCCCTCGCAGAAATAGAGAAAACGCGTTTCTCTTATTGGCAGAAACGATCACTTCCTATTAGTCCCAAATTAACCGCTGCACTGAATTTCCACGAAACGAGCGACTCTAGTTCGGACGATTCAAAACAAACAACGCCTCCTGAATTTTACTTACACGTATGTAAGTCCGTTTGATCGTTCAATAATAATATAATACATAGAATACATAATATATAATAATATATATAATATAATATATATAATATATAATATATAATATATAATATATAATATATAATATATAATATATAATATATAATATATAATATATAATATATATAATATGTTGAAATTTTAGCCTCGAACAAAAATTAATCTATAGTTTACTTAGTAAGATATCTTCAGTTAAGATATCGGTTTACATTTCGCCGGCTCCGTCAGCGGGCAGCGACGGTGATGTAAACTGTATATATTAGATGCCGCGATACATCATCGCCGGTACCTTTTGATATACATCGTGCCCTGACTGTTTGAGGGTCCCAGCGTCACGTATACAATGTAAAACGCGACAAATAAAACGTCTCTGATTGGTGGACACGACGAACCCAAAAAGGGTATAAAAGAAGCGTTTCTTCTTACCGGACTCTCAGTAGAGTTTGGTCGCTCGATCGGTTTCGCTCATATACCTTCTCTCAATAAAGGAATAAAATAAAGTCCTTTTAAGCAAAGTATTAGAATCATATTCATTTTCATTCCATAATCCCAACATAATATATAATATATTGGGTTAGCAACTAAGTAATAGCCGATTTGTTCAATGAAATAAAAAATTATTTTTATTTGGAATGTATTTTTCATTTTGTTCGATGACCTTTTGCCATCTCTCCGACAACTTGAAAATTCCACGCTCGTAGAAAGTCTGATCCTTTTCGGCCAAAAACTGAGTTAAGTGAGATTTTACAGTGTCAGCATCATTAAAAGTTTTACCACGAAGGGAGTTGTCCAGGGATCGAAATAAGTGGTAATCCGATGGCGCGAGATCAGGGCTATATGGTGGGTGTAACATCAATTCCCAACCAATATCTATCAATTTTTGTCGAGTGGACAAAGACGTGTGCGGCCTAGCATTGTCCTGCTGGAAAATGACACCTTTACGATTTACCAATTCTGGTCGCTTTTCCTTGACCGCTGCATTCAATTTGTCCAGTTGCTAACATTCACGGATAATAAAAAATAACATAATAATAATAATAATTTTATAATATAACATTTACGGATATCATAAAAATGGGAGTGAGAGACATCTATAACTGAAATCGGCAATTACTTAGTTGCCAACCCAATATAATAATATATAATAAAACAATATAATATATGGAATACATAATATATAATATATACAATATGTTATATATTACAATACAATCCTACAAAGGGTCGTTCTAGGCTAAAACATTGTCGGACTTATAAAGACACTTTCGTAGAAAATAATTGAATAAACTTAAGTCACACAGGCGTACATTGTAACAAAAATTATGAGAAATTTAAATAACTCCTTGTTCTTGTAAAGAATCAATCACTTTTAACGCGCTATACATTTAGGCTTATTAACCAAGTACTAAGTGACGTATACAAACTGCGGACTCGTCATGGCACAAAATGTAGTCCTTTCTTCATGACGAGTATACTCGTCGAAAACAGCTAACCGGATAAGGATAATCTGATGTTGCCTGGACAAAAATCACGAACTACTTATACATATAGTTTCTTAAGGGTTTAAGAATGGCTTCCTTAATCGCGCGCGCGTTCCATTATTTTGGCCGTCCGACTTCGCCCGAGATTACTGCGAACAGAGGCTGTTACTCGTTTCTGTTAAACTCCTACGCGCTCGCAGTCGATAATTCTCTGGTGGGCGAGCTGCAGGGTGTCTGTCAAAGTGTACAGTTCCGTGGAAAAACACACTTCGCTTCCTACACTGCAAGGCTTACGTTGCGACAACGTGTCCGACTTGATATAAAGACTCCACACGTGATTTACTAAATATTTGGTAATTAGATATACGGTAAATTCAAGAAACAAAAATCTTCCAATTTTGGAAGAGGAGGTACGATTATTCGAGGCTGACGGCTCTCGTTTTTATAGTTACCGATTGTCAACAACTATAAAAGTGAATCTCATTTTCCCAAATTGTCCATTTTTGTGCACAATCTGACCGCGAATTAGGGAGAAATTATTGTATGTACATACTGTCGAGAACTAAATATTAGAGTAGAACTATATGAGCCGTTTATTTTCAAAGTGGCATAAGTCACTTTGTTTTTAAGTCGATATATTTAAGGGTTTGCGTTTTAACACGTTTAAAAATATGCATGCTAACTTTCGAGAAGATTTACTTGTATTTGTTACCTTAGGATACTGATATTTTTCTCAGTATAAATAATTTCGTATAAACATTAAAAAATCACCACTTTTCATTACGGTAAAGTGACTTAAGCCACTTTCAAAATAAATAGTTTAGAAAAATGACTGACATATATTAATTTTGTCCGACGTATTTTACCGAAGTGATGTTTTGAAAGGACAGTGATTTACTAAAATTGTTGAATAAATTTATACCATGAACATATTTAATATAAAGGTTTGATTCAAGTAGTTTTTATTTTAATATTCATAAAATATAAAAATAATTAGTACATTTTAAAACATAAGTATAAGTAATTTATATGAAAATACATCAGTTCAATTTAATTATCGTCATCAATAGGAGTGATTAAGTCCTCGGAAATCGTGTTTTGTTTCAAATTTTTTAAATAACTTTGGTATATTGGGGGTATATAATTAAGCAAGTCCATCGTGTCTTTGTATTTTGCTGAAGAAACAGGACGAGATCCAGCGTATAACGGATCCATTTCTATTTGTGAATAACGCCTAGGTCTTCCTCTTTTTGGTGACAAATCCAAAGTTAGAAATTCATCATCATCATTCATTTTTTTTTCTTTTTTTTCATCACTATTCTTTCGCACTTATAAAAACAAGTCCAGTGATCACAACTTTTTTAAAAATACTGAAAATAATTCAAAACAATACTTCACATACACTTATCACACGTTTCTATTTCTTTTACACTAAGCCCCGCAATTAATTTCCTGAGTACAGCGACTTACGCCACTTTCAAATTAAATATGTTTGTTATACCGTTAATTAGCAAAACTTCTCTCGAACAAATCTCAATAGTTCTCAACTTATTGATTGCAAATTTTTAAAAAATGAAAAGATACCGTTCAATTGTAATTAGTGTTACCATTAACTCGATTTTTTTGAAAAAATGACTTATGCCACTTTCAAAATAAACGGCTCATATCGTGATTTCAAACACGCCTCGGAAATTCCAGATTCGCAAATGCAAATCCTTGAACAGCAGCATAACCACGGCGCCCTGTCCATTTCCCATTTCGAAGCGGACTCGAATAATTGAATCTCTTCCGAATCATATGTCTTTTATCCCGGGCATTATTCGCAACAATGCGCACCGCTTGCCGGCGCGATTCGTCAGTGTCGTTGCGAATTTTTCGGGATCACCGGCCGCCACGGGGTCCGCAGTCCGAGTTAAAACTGTCCGACAGATTCCCCGATTATCATCGATCTCCCCGGCACTGCTCTGGCTCCGGTAATTAGATAAATTTCCACGGACAACCGGGAATTCGAGCGACCGTCATTTGGCAAATCCTGGCCGCCCATTAAAGGCGCGCAGGGCTGCACAACACGCGTATCTGGGTTACTCGGATCCTGCGTTTAATAAAATGCCGCGGGACCGAGCGGCGCCTAAATTTTCGTGGCAATCTCTGCCCGTTCAACGCCGCATACCGGGACAGATTAACGCTGATATCGCGACCCTGTAATGAAACATTGAGGAATGCTTAATTGCCGTGACGAATCGTCTATCTCTGGATCTTCGAGCCTGCGATCCTCTTTCGATTGATAGCGGCGTTACGACTACTGTATTCTTTCATCAAAATATTGATAAAATATTGGGTTGGCAATTAAGTAATTGCCGATTTCAGTTATAGATGTCTCTCACTCCCATTTTTATGATATCCGTAAATGTTATATTCTAAAATTATTATTATTATTATTATGTTATTTTTTATTATCCGTGAATGTTAGCAACTGGACAAATTGAATGCAGCGGTCAAGGAAAAGCGACCAGAATTGGTCAATCGTACCATATAGCCCTGATCTCGCGCCATCGGATTACCACTTATTTCGACCCATGGACAACTCCTTTCGTGGTAAAACTTTGAACGATGATGACGCTGTAAAATCTCACTTAACTCAGTTTTTGGCCGAAAAGGATCAGACTTTCTACGAGCGTGGAATTTTCAAGTTGTCAGAGAGATGGCAAAAGGTCATCGAACAAAATGGAAAATACATTACAGATTAAACTTCATTCCAAGTAAAAAAAATTTTTTATTTCATTAAACAAATCGGCAATTACTTAGTTGCCAACCCAATATATATATACGAATCCAATAAATTAAGAAATTAATACCGAAGCTTAACCTTGAGATTTCGTTCCGCTGTAATTGCAAAAGTTGTTCGAACGCTTCTTCCATGAAATGGAAAAATGGAAAATTCTATCGACTCTATCAAATATGACCGTATTAATTTTGTTAACATTATAGACGTTTAAAATTGTTTAACGCACGGCTCTCATTTTTGCACAATTGCTCGCATAGAATTATATGTGTTAAATCTGTTATTGGAAGACTGCAGATCTTTCTGCAAGATATAAAATCGTTTATATCAAACGCAAGAAGCGGGAAACAAATAGGAGTGCATTTCTTTTTTTTTTTTAATAGCTCCAACACTAAACCTATCGAGCATCAAAGATTTTTGACTTTTAATTTTTGTCTTACAAGAATTACAAGACTGAATTTATTTAGACACCTTGCTGTTTCCATTGAACCGTATGCTTGAATTCATCAATTTATTCAACCATTGCCTGCAAAAGGCTCTTCATAATTTCAACGCTTCTTAAAGGGAAAACATGGAACCGTAATTTGAACCGGAACGATGTGCTAGGTTTCAACGGATTGTACAGAATGCAACAATATTCTAAAATTCTTTTAGTATCTTCGCCGCGCTCTGCGTATTTTGCTCACCCGTTTTCGTCATAAATCCATAAAGTTTACACCCTAGTTTATTAGTTAGACTAACTTCTTCAAAAAGTAGTTACGAAGCTAGGCGAGATTTCTGCCCGCGCTTTCATATAATAAATGTGAAGTTTCGGAATTGTAAGTATGTACATACTTCGTGCGAGTAATTAAAAGTTGAACGATGTTTGAAACGTCGCCTTAACTTCCCGGGATGTTTCGAAATTTAGTTTGTAAGAGAGGAGTCCGAGGCGAAATCTTGTTACACCTTCTCTTCCACGTGTTCTCGAAGACGCGTCGATATATTCCCGGTGAACTCGAGCGGGACGCGAATCACGGTGAATTAGAGATAGTTCATCGGTCAGTGATTAATCGCGCATCGGGTTGCCAGTGCATCGAGCGTGAACGCAGTTAGCCGGTTACATTATTAAAGCGAGCCGGCTTGTACTGGCCTAATTACTCATTAAATCCCACTAAATACGCGCGACACTGCCCTTCCTGCCACGATAAATCCTCGATCAGAGATTCGCGTGCAGCGACCGATCTTTCGATATCCGTTTTCACAGGTCTTGTTAGCGAATGTCACTTATTAACATAAAATCTGAGTTAGATCATACGTTTAACAAATGCACGAAACAAATTTTTTAGCGAATTGGAGAGGCTGAAGTGAATTTTTATTTACACTGAACAAATTGATTCGGTAACTTTTTCTTTACGCTTCTTGGTATTCTGTGTAACTGAAATTCGTGGAGCTAAGAAGATCGCATAATACATTCGGAGCGTTATAATACATAGCAGAGGGAATAATTTTCAACGTCTGCTTCTTTCTCACACCGCTCCGCAACAAGTATCTTATCTGCTGCGTATCGATCGATATATATTATTTAGATAGCGAATCGTCATGGTGGCTTCCACGATAATAAGCTTCTTCGATAGCAGACGGCATGAAGTAGACTGAGCAATATGTTCCACACATTTTCCTCATTATCTCTCTTTCTTTGCATCAGTTCGCTTGTCGAACAAGTGTAGCGCGAAATTAGAATATCAGAAGAGCGAATTTCTGTCAACCCATAAAATATATAATCCAGAAATTATGAAATCTTGAGACATTTCATGAAAAAGATAATATTCAAATTTTTCTAAAAACTGATTTCATCCTTTACATTCAAGAAGCGACGCATACCATGGTTTCATTGAAACGATAGCGAACAAAGTCGCATAATTTCTGACAAACCTTCTCCGTTAGCTCTCTGAGACCTCGCGCGACATGTTCAATCGCAAACAAATTCTACCCCGGTCCATCTGTTAGCGAAATAAGCAATCTAGCCGAAGCAAATTAATCTTCTTACGTAAACAGATAAAAATACTTGAACTCCTAGTCGCAAATATTTTCTGTGCCTTTCAATTCGATACCCGTCGCATATTTAAACGTTTCAAAATTATATAAATCACTTCGAACCGTTAAAAAAATATTATTATGACCTTTGTACATTCTCTTGCCTTTTCTATCTAAAACTGTGTCATTATAGTAATACCGTACGATCAGAAAATAAATAATATTTAAAAAGGAATTTTAAAAGTTTGCAAATTTTATTCAGAAATAATTTCAATTATGTTCAGGATTTTCTTCTTGATCTTTTCTTAACCGCAACCTAAAAAGGATATTTTCCAATTTTTATGCATTTCGTGTGTCGCCTTCTTGGCTCCTAAATAGTTAATTTGTAATCTTTCTGTATGTTTTCCAAAAGGAGTCTTCCTCCAGTAAATAAATGAGTAATAACAATAAATAATAAACCTAGCCTTGATCGTAAACCTCAACCACCAAGAATTTTGTCGCAAAACGAATAAACCATCCAGCAACGTGTATGAACTGCAGTGGTTGTTGCTTCGATTGATGTATGTACACCGTGTCTGAATTATAACGCATCGAGCACAAGAACGCCGATGGGTCGTTAATTCCGTGTCGCGCCGATAGATCTTACCGTGAAGGATTTGATCGATTTCTGATGCGCAACCGGCGCGTCACGGCGCGCCACGCCGGTGAATTCGCGTGCGAATGTCGCGCGCGAAACCATCGATCAGTCGCGGCGTTTGTGCCACTTTAAGGAAAGTAAGTCAATGCGATTCGCTCGTGTAAGGTTGCGGATCGCCGACGAGCGCCTAGCGCCTGCGATCGCGAGGCCTTCGAGCCTCGTCTGGATCGCGATCTACACGGCCGCCCGGCGATCCGGTCTCTTTTCCTGCTCCGCGGAAGCTTCCGCGATTTATTCGAGACGAGACGCTTCCAGTGGGGGATTACTCACCTTTCGATAGCTTGTCGACGGACTCGAAGCGTCCTTCGACCTTGTTCCGTAACGAATCCAAATCGAAAGGCGTCGTGAATCCATGATCCACGCTGCGGCTCTTGCTCCTGCGAAAGAAAGCGCTCGATTAGCGACAGCTGATTCATTTTGCTGCGACTTTCCGGAATGATCGACCGCTTAACACTAAACTACGAGGCATTAAGTGTGACACGAATGATCTTTGTCGATGACAGGACACAATCTATTTAGAATCTGTGCCATCTGTTATTGCAGTATACAGAGTGTATCAAAATTATGGTGCTTCCGGGAAATTGAGAGGTTCCTGAGGTTATTTGAAGTAACTTTTTCCTTAGCGAAAATGCAATCCGCGATTTCGTTTCCGAGTTATTAACGAAAAACAGTGACCAATGAGGGGTGAGATCAGCTGGCGCGGGGCGGCCGAGCCAATCAACGAAATTGGGCTTCGGCCGCCCGTTGGCACGGCTGCCCGTTGGCTCAGCGGCTCGTTGGCTCGGCGACTCGTTGGCTCGGCCGCTCGTTGGCTCGGCGGCTCGTTGGCTTGGCGGCCATGTGACAGCCGGACTCGCCTCTCATTGGTCACCGTTTTTCGTTAATAACTCGTGAACGAAGCCGCGGACTGCATTTTCGCCAAGGAAAAAGTTACTTCAAATAACCTCAGGAACCTCCCATTTCCTGAAAATATCATAACTTCGGACACTCTGTATACCCAGATGGTGTTATCGAATCACATTTCTTATGAAAGCATCTTTCTAATTTATATTATTCATACATGAAACTGCTAATTTGATTTAATAACGCCAAATTACGCAAACTCTGTATACCGGGTGCTTTATTAAAACTGTTAAAAATGCTAGAGGAACAGATCGTATAGTTCGAAGGGACAAAAATTACGGTAGAAATATGTATTTTTTTTTTTTATTATAGGTCATATTTTTTTCGAGATTCTAAAGTTGGCTTTTTTTAATGCGATTACATATTTCTATCATTATATGGATAAAAACGAATCCAGTAACACCTGTGTCACGACTACTGAAATGACTACAAAAATGACTACTGTAAAAGAAAAAGTCAGAAACCAGTCGTTTTGACGGGTTTGGTAGTTCTAGTCTAAAGAAGTCGTAGTCTTGATTCTATGTTGTATTTAATTTATGCTGTACTTGGTAAAGAGATTGCGTGAGTGTTGTTCCACGTATAAATTAGACTCTACGTATATTTAAGATCAGTAGCTCCAAGAACGTTTTTTTTCTAATCTTGTAGCAGCTTTTAATAAAAGGCTTGGGTAGGTCACCGAGGAAAAAAGAAAGAAGGAAAAAATAGGAAACGAGTAGGTAGTTGCGGGAGAACGAAAGTAAAAGTGAAGTAGATGGTGTAAAGGCGAGGCCTGGCCAGGTTTCTCAAGTCCTCAAGTTCGTAGAATAAAACTGACTCCACTTTCAGATCATCTCAACGCATGCCTTAACCGTCGTTATTACTAGACCGCGGATTTTATGCGTTTATGGTAAAATTGGGTACGGTAAATACGGATCGATGAAGACATTCTCGAAAAATTTCAGAATATTCTTATATTCTTTTCAATTCATTGAAATCATCGATGGAAGAAATATATAATTTTTAGTTGATTTCTGTTTTACGGGATTGATTCAGAAAATTTGTTTTTATTTTCTTTGCAGAAACATCCGTGGTCCAGTTGCAAACTGGAAAGCTCATTCGGAGCACTAAAAGGATTAATTAAATTGGGGCTATCATATTCTCCGGCACGAAACAAAAGCTGTCTGACACTTTTCGACCGCGACATTCAAACGATTACTATTTGACACGCACGGAAGCGGGATCAGTGAGCAGCGTGAAGACGTAATTTCGCGAGGCAGCGAACCATGCTGTTCGCAAATGAACTCGCCGCCCGCTAGACGGATCCGTGTCGCGTCGGGCCGAATGGCCGAGGCGGATAACCCGGCCACAATGGGAACTTCCGTGAATGAAATTACCGGCCGGAAGAAAAAACGAATTTCATGAATGGACCAGAGCAAAGCGAACCAACCACCTGGCGCCGCAACAAGTCACGTTTCTTGCGTCGCCGGCCGTTTTCGAGTTTATTCCGTTTCACGCGGCACTTCGCGATTTACAGGACACGCCGCGCCGCCCAGGCTCTTTTGTTTCGCGGCCGGTCGTTTAATTCTCTTGGAAAACGTAACACCGGTCTTAATCGCTGAATGGCTCGTATTTCGAGCGTGGAAAGTGGCTCGCTGGGCCTGCGAAAGAAACACGAGCAGACGGGGACGGAAATATGAGTAAAGAGAGGGAAACGCGCCAGAGGAAAACTCGGGAAACTGTGGAAGGACAAGAATAGATGGGGAAAGTAGAGGTCTGATTTAATCATATTCTTATCGAAAGTAGCTACGCTATACTTTTATCGTTTTCATCCGTTTTTGATTTACTTTCTGTTCCGAATGTAAAAATTTCAATAAATGTATTCGATTACAAAGTGATTTGGTAAGTATGTATTTGTGAAACATATGCTACAAATAATACAATATTACGTATTAGGTGTAAACTAAACTAACTTAGATAATTTATAAAAAATAAACAAGTAAATATATAAGTAAATAAATGTGTGTATATATATATATATATATATACACACATTTATTTACTTATATATTTACTTGTTTATTTTTATCTAAGTTAGTTTAATTTACACCTAATACATATGTAATATGTATTAGGTAATATATGTATATTATAAATATATATATATATATATATTTATATTTAATTATAGAACTCCAAGTCTGTATAAAATTACAAGATTCTATTCTAGGTTCTTCAGGTTAAAAGTGGAACGGTTACATCTCTAAGCCAGAAAACTAATTATTTATTTAAGATCGATGGCTTAAATACACGATTGTATTATAATTCAATATATATTTAATTTTCCAATGTACAGGGTGGCTGTTTTGTCTATAAGTCCGGAATACGTCAGAAATTACGAAATATAGCGAAAAAAGTTTTTAACAAAAATTGTTTGCTATAAATGGGGGTATAACGTGATATAAAAAATTTTCTTGTTGGCGGAAAAATGTCGAAGATTTCAAGGTCACGGTGTTTTCTTTTCAAGTTGAATGCTGTATTTTTGTATACGCTGTATTATAGTATAATCGAATACGAATTCAATGAGGTACAATTGAAGTCATTTCTGTCAACAGAAACGCGGAAAATCGTCGTTTAACCGAGCTGTCATATACCTATGATCAGTGAAACTCTGCATGATTAGTGATTGTGACTGCAAATTTGTATTTATAACGATGGCGAACATGTTTAAGCAATACGTAAAAGGAATCACTGATTAATTTCAAAGTACATACACATCGTAGGTAAGTGTCAACAGAGGTAAATTATTTCTCCCATTATCGAAAGGTATCCAAACGTTTATAAGTATGCAGGAAGTTACTAATCACGCCTAAATGGCTTGATTAAACGACGATTTTCCACGTTTCGGTTGACTGAAATGACTTCGATCGCACCTTATTTGATTCGTATTAAATTGTACTAAGACACAGTGTATAGAAAAATAAAGCATTCTATTTTATAAAACCAACGCGACTTTGAAATATCCGTCACTTTTTATCGCCGACAAGAAAACTGTTTATATCACGTTGTGCTTTTGTTAAAACATTTTTTTCTCTACCGTAATTTCCGAGATATTCTGGGCTTCCAGATAAAACGGACGTCCTGTATTACATTTATATTTGTTTATATTTGAATATAAATTTATTTATATTTCATTATGTATTTATTTATGTTTCATTATACAGGATGTCTCTGAAAAAGTATATACAAGGGTGCACCAAGTGATTCTTCATAAAAAAAAACATAAAGATATAGAATAGCTTTTTTTGTTTAGGACTTGGTTTCCGAGAAAATCGAGTTTGGATATTCAAACGTGAGTTTTTATTTTCTTTTTGTCATTCCAAGCAATAGCGAAATTAAAAAGAAAAAGCATTCTAGTTATGGTGTATTAGTCTGGTTCCGCAATCATCTAAAACAATTCGAGTCGTTTAGTTAAAAAGTTTTTGCGTTTTAAAAGTTGTCCGAACATTAATGAGAGTCACTGCATCACCATTAATGTTCGGTCAACGTTTGAAACGCGATAACTTTTTTGGGACTGGATTAAACGACTCGAATCTTTTTTAGATGATAGAAACAAAAAAAAGCTATTCTATATTTGTTCATGTTTTTTTATAAGGAATTACCTGGTGCCCACTTGTACATACTTTTCATACTGTATATTGACAAATTTATATTTATTTACATTTAATCATACAGGGCGTTCCAAAAGTCACCAACAATCGGGGAATGGGGGGGGGGGGGGTCCTGAGGTTATTCGAAGTAACTTTTCCCTTAGCGCAAATGCAATCCGCCTTTTTGTTCATGAACGAAAAATATTCGCCGATGAGCGGAACTGGGACTTCGCGCGCTCGTTGCGCGCCTCGTTGACGCCTCGCGTCAGCTGACCACGCCTCTGATTGCTCAGTATTTTTCGTAAATAACTCGGAAACGAAATCGCGGATTGCATTTGCGTTAAGGAAAAAGTTACTTCAAATGACCTCAGGAATCCTCCATTTCCCAATTGCGAGTGACCATTGAGACAATCTGTATATTAAAAAATTTATATTTATTTATATTTAATAGTATATTGAAAAATTAAGTATATATTGAATTGCGATACAATCGTGTATTTAGTTCTTTAGTCTTCACTGAATAATTAATTTTCTGGCCTGGAGATGCAACTGTTTCATTTTCGAGGTGAAGAACCTGGAATAGAATCTTGTAATTTTATAGAGTCGAAGTTCCAATTAATTAGTTGAACATATAGAATTCTTGAAGTTGGTGATGCGCCTCTGTCCATGTTATACACATCAAAAGTTTCCACCGTTGTATTTCATTACAATATTACGTGCTTACGTTTTTCGATTGTAACGATCAATCATGAAACAATAATGCCATACTGTGTTATATCGTTTTACGTACCTGAAATAAGATGAGCTGAGGTTCTCGGTGGATCTCGAGTGCGTGACATCCTGGGACATACGCCTGGACCTAGGATGCGACAAACAATCCAAAACAACAGCAGTGAGTACATGCATCTACGTGCCAAACAAAAGTAAACTTAATTACGATATTAAAAAAAAAAAAAAAAGAAAACAAATATCAAACGTTCGGAGAAAATTGAGCAACTCGTGGCTGCCTTGCAAGTTTTAAACGAAAATAATAAACATCGCCTTTGTGCATTCAATTTTCTCGGAACCAAAAGTAATTTTCAACTGAAATCAAGGTTATATCAATAAAAAGCGATCAAATCAGCGAGCGATTTCATTAAAAAACAGTCAACGATTGCTAGCAATTTCAGGGAAAACCATGCAATTGTAACATCGATACGTTCCAAATACGTTCCAAACGTGAACATCCAAATATCTAGGGCTTCCACAATTCAAGACGATATACGTTATTTGCCGAAATATTGTTCTCGATGAAGTACGGACAATGTGATCTTGTATTGATATTATATTTTTCGATAATATTGCGTTAATTTTGCTTTTCATTTAGCACTTTCTCAATGATAAATTCAATACGTTTATTGTCATTTCTCCCATATTATTTAACGAAACGAGTAATATAACCATACGCGTGTATATGTATATAACAGCGACTTTGTAAACATTTTAAAATGAAATGAAATAAACGATTTAACCAAAAGCATTTCTGTATGTAACGATATAATCGAAGATTGCACGCTAGCAGCACATAACTAATAGTTCTGTACAATATTTTATCTGGTACACAACATAATTTTTATTTATGAGGTATCTAGTCCATGTGACAGAAAGTCGATTGGTATGATCGGGATTAAGAATAACTGCATATGTAGTGATTTCAAGGTAGAGTTGGCTATGAAACAAATTATAATTGGAGAACTCCTAGTGTCGATGTCAATTTTCGCATTTTTCAGTAGTTTTATTTTATAAAACAAGGTTTATAGTTTTTTTTTAAATAAAGCTATTTATTATAAAGCAAAGTTTATAATTTCATAAAATAAAGCTATATCTAAAATATTATAGTTTTATCAAATTAAACTATATTTAAAACATTATAGTTTCATAAAATAAAACTATATTTAAAATATTATAGTTTTATAAAATAAAACTATATATTATAAAACGAAGTTTATAATTTTATAAAATAAAATTATGCTTTTAAAGTACATAATAATTTTTAAATAATTCAAATTATTTAAATTCATTAAGGCAAGTACGGTATTGTATTTAACAGTATTTTAATTGTATAAATACGAACAGTTCCTTAGCGAAAAACTGAGCAATGAGAGGCGTGCGCGGCTGGCGCGAGGCGGCCCAGCCAACGAGCGCACAAAACCCAGTTCCGCTCATTGGCTCGGCCGTCTCGCGCCAGCTGGATCTCGCCTCTGATTGGTCGCTGTTTTTCGTTAATAATTCGTAAACAATGTCGAGGATTGCATTTTCGCTAAAGAAAAAGTTTCTGCAAATGTATTTTCAGTGGTACAATTCCCTTTTCTAGAATCGCGATGCTGGTTGCAAACACCGGAATCACGGTTCTCTAGAAAACAGACGTAAACGTCCGACCGAATGCAGATCCATGGTAACGAGTGAACTCGTCAGGATAGCTCGGCAATCGAATTAAAGCGTCGGGAGCAATTAGCGCCGGTTTGAAGCGATGCCGGCGCATCTGCGTCGATTCGAATTGTGTCCGGATCGCTGGCTGCGAAATATCTCTTGGTTATGCGAGCACTCGAAAATGTTTTAAAGACTTTCACCTCCTCGACTGTTTTCCGGAATGAACTTAACGTAAGTCGAACTCACAAGCATCGTTCAGGCAATCGTTTCTCAGACGAACGGAACAGAAACGTTCACAATTAGATTACACGGTTTGTGTGGAAATACTGAGAGAAATATTAGGTCTACCGGAAAGTTCTGTCCGTTTTTGAATTGAAATATAACACAATTTTCATACATTTAATAATATTTATTGTAGAATATACTTTCCATCGTTACTTATGACTTCCTGCCAGCGTGATGGCAACTTGTAAATGCCATTTTTAAAAAATGATTTATTTTTAGAGCCGAAGAACTCGACTAGTGCTTGGTTGACATCAGCTTCAGTTTTGAATTTTTTTCCTGTATAAAGTTTTGCAAAGAGAGAAACAAGTGATAATCGGAGGGTGCTAGGTCTGGGGAGTATGGTGGATGCGACAGAATTCCCCAGCCTAGCTCTGCGATTTTCTGACGAGTCGCCAAAACAGCATGTGGTTTGGCATTATCATCGGTAGCCATGTTTTCACGATCGCGTCTCGCTTAATAATGACACGGGACGTCTTTGTTTCAGTTTATTTAGGAGAGTACATGCGTGTAAATGCAATGATAAAGAGAGATAGTCGTATATGTCTCAAATCAACATGTGCATACGGATTGAAACTTGAAGTGACACTATCGGATAGAACTTTCCGGTAGACCTAATATATCGCATAATATCGATGTATTATTTTTAACTTGTTAAACTTGTTAAAGGATGATAATAATTTTGAAGACTTTGTTTTGCAATTTCAGCAGAAACATTCATTCGATCGATCTGAAATGACATTAAAACGGTGCTGCTTATTATTGACGCTTTACGTACCGGCGGTTATGTAATAGTTATTTCGAAATTTAAGATCAATAATTGAGAATATCTTAAAAAAATTGCTCAAAAGTGATAATAATTTTATTTATGTTTCAACAAATTATTTGAACTAATATCGCGTATTAACGATTTCTGAAATTATTACAAAAAAATTATCGAGCTTCTTTTACGTACAGCTCCAGTCACTGAATATAACAAAGTGAATAAAGTGTTAACAATAAACGTAGCGAGGACCAACTCGTCGCCTATTGCTTTATAAGAATGACAACGCTGAATTTATTTAGACTTCCGCCATTTCTATTGTAATACACGAAAATAATTCAAGAAATTATTCGATCGTTTCCTACGAAAAAGACTTTATAATTTCAACAATTTTTTAAATCAGAAACGTGAAATGGATCATTTCGACAGGTAGGCTTAAGCGTTAAACCGAATTCCGTCGAACATGTGACTATAAAAAAAAAAATCTATAGACAATTCGCTCCGCCAAAGAGAAAGGATTGGGCACGTCGAAACCCGTGCCAAACAGTTCGCAGACAAAATGAAATTCGCAACGAAGAATGTCTAAAACGTGTCGCGGCGTAGATGTAAACGTAAACTGTATTTTCGGGAAGCAGAAAAGTGTCACGTTTGGCGAAGTGCCCCGTGCAGAGCGATTGAAATAATCGGCCGACCCGCGACACGCCACAACAATGGGGAAAAATAAACGAACGCCGCGAGTGTCAACAATCGATCCTGGTTTTTACATGGGACGCGTGTAGCGCGCGTCGAGAGAATTTACAAAATTCCTGTTCCCAATCAAGAAATGTTTATACCGTTCGCACCGTTACGCATTCCCGTTATTTTTAACATTATTTATGGCACCCGGGGATATATTTGAAGAAACACCTACTCACATCCGTGTTACCGCACTTGTGTAAAATCGTGCATACGCAATATTCAGTATACAGTTAGTATCGTCGAATAAAAGAGCCAGACTAAACGGGAACTTTATAAATGAACGCGGCCGGAAACAAAAATGTTATACAATTTGTGTAATGTTCGCTGGCTGACTGTTCACCGCTGACTGACTATTATGATCGTTGCACAGTGGGCCAAAACGCGAATCTAGCTTAGCAAAACGATTCTTGTCGTCATGTTTTCCTTTATACGAATATACATATGTTTTATACATTTACACATGTATTATAATTGTACGATTGTAAATAGCTCATGTTTTGTTTATCCATATCTATTTATGATTATAATCCATTTAGAACATATGTATATATACATATGAGCTATTTACAATCGTACAATTATAATACATGTGTAAATGTACAAAACATATGTATTAATGCATATAGTATAATAAACATTATAATTATTTGGATCTAGTTTCGTCGAGTCTCTGATCTGTATTCTACTTTTATCTAAATACTAACTACATATACCATAATTATATTAATTGTTAGTATACAGAGTGTCCCAAAAATGTCTCACAATCTGGAAATGGGGACTTCCTGAGATCATTTGAAGTAACTTTTTCCTCAGCGAAAATGGAATCCGCGGCTTCGTTTACGAGTTATTAACGAAAAACAGTGACCAATGAGAGGCGAGATCAGCTGGCGCGAGACGGTTGAGCCAATCAGTGCAACCGGGCTTCGTGCGCTCGTTGGCTGGGCTGCCTCGCGCCAGCCCTGTACGCTTCTCATTGGTCAGCGTTTTTCGTTAATAATTCGTAAACAAAGTAATGGATTGCATTTTCGAACAGGGAAAAGTTACTTCAAATAACCTCAGGAACCTCCCAGTTTCGGATTTCGAGACATTTTTGGGACATCCTGTATAAACTTACATATATGCAATACAGGGTGTCCCATGATTATATTAACACCTGGAAAGGGGGGATTCCTGAGGTCATTTGAAGTAACTATTTCCTTAGTGAAAATACAATCCGCTTCTCTGTTCACGTGTTATTAACGAAAAATACTGGCCAATAGCCAATGAGCGGAACTGGGCTTCCGTCGCCCGTTGGCTCGGCCGCTCACTGGCACGACCGCCCGTTGGCTCGGCCGCCTCGCGCCAGCCAAGCTCGCCTCTCATTGGTCACTGTTTTTCGTCAATAACTCGCAAACAAAGCCGCGGATTGCATTTTCGCTAAGGAAAAAGTTACTTCAAATGACCTCAGGAATCACCCCATTTTCGGGAGTTAACATAATTATAGGACATCCTGTATATACATGTATATAAAAATATACAATTACAATACATATTATGTGTATGAATGTATAATACATAAAACGACAAAAATCGTTTGGCTCAGCTGTAGTATTTTTCTTTTCGATCGTTCATTTATAAAGTATTCGTTTTGTCAGCCTCCATTGTTTGTTAATTTCGATGCGGTAATAAACAGAAATGTGTGCCGCTTTGTTCGATCGACACCGTAATTTTAGCTAAGTTCCGTTGAATTTGAAGTTCTCGAGGATTTTTCGTCGGAGATCGGTCGCCGAAAAAATGCCTACACATCGGCATTTTGTAAATAGTTGAAGAGAAAGCGGATCGGTTGTTTGGAGCGCATACCCGACGTAAACGGGAAGCGCGCGTATGAACACACGGCAATATTTCATCGGTCTATAAATATTAAGTACAGAGATAGAATCAATAAGCGGGAGCTGCGGTGGGTGCGCGCGGTGGTCGTCGGAGATATAAATAATAAATGCGACTCCGGGGCCGATCTATTGGATGGATGGCTAACGAAAATACGATGCGTCCGCTGGCCTTTCCAAGAACGAGCTACGTTCGGGAACGTTCCGGCCGGATTTCTGCAGCTCGACGAAGCCGGGGCGCACGGCGAAATTTTATAGACGAATGTCGATATCGTAAAAATTCTGAAAGACTCGGATTATCTCATCAACTTTTACGGCGCGGCCCAGACAAATTTTTACCGGCTGTCCGACCTTCCGTAGGAAAATTGACACTTTCCAGCGCGGATCTGTTAAATTATATTTGCCATAAAATGCGCAAATAAATCCTGTGAACTTCAAATCTGCGGTTCTAATGAAATTCTAGAGAATTTATTTCCTTTTTATGGTTGAAGCTTTGACAGGCGAAAAGGAACACATTAAAACACGTTAGCGAATATATTGCACGTTCATGACTGGTGCCACTGTTAATTCGAAGTTTCCTCTTTGTAATCAGAGTCTTTATAAGAGTTCAATTATACAATGAAATTATAAGAGTCTTTATAATTTCAACAATTTTAAGAATTAGGTACACGAGTGCGTTGATTAAAATTTTATGAGGTAAAATTATAATTTAATTATTATAATTGTTATAAATATTGTGAAATTACAATTTTGTGAAATAAGATGTATCGTCTTGACAGTACCATAATTAGGATGAGTCGTGTCATGTCTCCTGGCGAAGGACATCCGAGTGCAAACAGATAGATAGAAAGGTTAAAGGAAGAAATTGGAAATTTGGTCAGTCGTTTCGACGGTCGATTTAGCGTTAAACTCCTGCAATATTATTTTCTACGATGTTCAACAGTGTTCCAATCGTTAGGCTCTTCGCGGTTTGAGCGCCTCTCACAAGTGATCCAATTAATTATTCAAGAAAGTAGAAATCTCTTGCGATTTTCCCAATTTCTCGATGTGAATATTTCCAAGAAAAATTAAGAGTGTACGAGTTGAATATGGAGGACGCGCTGGTTAATCGAAGGCAGCGCTTCTATAATGGGAGACCGTAACAAAGGCATTGGTAATTACGCGTTCGACTCGAGTACAAGTTCAATCATACACGTAAACAGCCGATGATAGAATATTAAATGTAAACGGGGCCGATTGCCAATGCAGTGTCGAGTAGAATCGAGTTCATAGATTAGGTTACTATTAGTACATAGGTGTAGTCGGTGCGGAACGGATTCAGAGTTTAGACACGTGAGAGCTGTCTGAATACGATACCAACGACCTTCACTGTGACGGACGTATTTATTGATGGGCCTGGACTCGAAGGAGAGAGTACCGACAACAACCTTGGATTCGTTGTACGCGATAATGGTCGTTGTCGATTAACCCCGCCTAATAATTTGCATGCATCACGAGGGAACCTGGTGCTGGCATCTTTCAAAAATAGGCCATCATTCGATCCTCCATTTCGGGTGCTTCGACATCATCGGAGGCCTTGAAAAATATTCAACCGAAAAATTTGCGAATTGTTTCAACGAGATCGAAATATTGTGCAGATTCTGACGCAGTTCGAAGAGTCTAAGATTGTAGTCTAGTTTATTTTGAAATGTCTCCAAAAACATATACATAGCATCGACAACTAGAATTTCTAGGTCGTTAGCAGCGTTTTCTATAAAGCACAAGTCGTCGACAGTGTGTTCCGACGGCGGATTTTACGCATTTATGAGAAAAATGAGTAGGTGCAATTTAAAACAGCGTCAAGATTTACAGTCGATGACGAAAATATTGGAGCATTTCTTGTGCTTCCATCTCGCAACAACGTTAACCGATTTCGATGAAATTTTCAGCATGCAATGTATCAAGTTTAATTGTTCACGCAAATAGAAATGACAAATGTTTTCTTCTATTTTATTATTACAACGAATTTTAATTTTTGGACCTACTGACGATTAAAAAAAAAAATTCAAATCATTTGGTTCAATGTTTTAAAAGTTTCGTACCCGACTGTAAATAATTGTAACATACCAATTTACGATTTTCAAGTTGTTGAAATTATTAAAGATTTTGCATAAAGATCTAGTTCTAAATTCATCAATTATGTTCTAACCTCTTAGATGACCCCTCTCAGAGGACACAACGAGACTACTGATATAACTATGGCACTTCTGAAATGAAAAATTTTTCTTTTGTGCAATTTATATCAATGTAATCTTATACCAAATTTTATTTATGTATAGTAATTACGTCTAACGTTATGTTACTTTATACTTTATTTCTAATGTTAGTTACTACTTCACGAATAAATAAGTTCAACTTATTAATAGCTGACCTGCGATACTTCTTCGAGTGCAAAGGATTAATTATAATGCATCAATCGTGTCTTCAATGAGGATATAGACCTTCAATATAGGACTGCTGGTATTACACAGGGTGTTCCAAAATGATTGTACAAACGAGAAGTGAGGGGTTCCTGAGGTCATTTGAAGTAACTTTTCCCTCAGCGAAAATACAATGTGCGACTTCGTTTACGAGTTATTAACCAAAAACAGTGACCAATGAGAGGCGAGTTCGATTGACGCATGGCGACCGAGCCAACGGGCGGCTGAAGCCCAATTCTGCTGATTGGCTCGACCGTCTCGCGTTAGCCGAGCTGGCCTCTCATTGGTCACGGTTTTTCGTAAATAACTCGTAAACGAAGTCGCGGATTGCATTTTCGCTAAGGAAAAAGTTACTTGAAATGACCTCAGAGACCCCTCATTTCTCGCTTGTACAATAATTTTAAGACACTCTATATTAACACGTCAGCCTCCTGGGGCTGACAGTGGACCTATCGTTTGGATGCCATCGGCGCATGGTCTGCCGCTTCAATCGAAAACTCAGCAAAATCGACTCCGCGCTTAACGCGTTAATGACCCTTACGAATTCCTAATCAGCGGTAACATTTTCTATATGTCTTAAGTAGTCACTAACATCTCCGAGCTCTCAAGTTCACAAGTATCGCGTTCTAAAGGCCTCAAGCTATTAGTATCATCTTCTACAAATCCCTAGACACCGGTATCAGGTTCCACGAATCAACGCTCCTCACTACTAAGCTTCTCAATCCCCTATCAAGTACATTCACTTCTCAATAGCAAAAATCCTCTAATCTCTACTCTAATCTCTAAACATCTAAACAATCTCGACTTCCAAACTTCATTATCACCGAAGACTAGAGGTTAAATAATCTTAAATATTCTATGAAATCTTGCGATGAACATTGATCTGATCTCTTCGGCCACCAGTAGACTGAAGATTTTTATGCAAAATAATATAATTGTTTGCATCAACTGCAAGAAATAGAAAGGAATGCTTCTCAATATAATACATTGACATTTTCTACTATTTTAACTAGCAACTACTCAGTTTTGCCATAAGCGCATAACATTCACAGTCTAGTGGTCTATTTATAGACTACTTTCAGCAGAACAATTGCTTTCAAATTTTAAACGATTCAAATTGTTTAAATTATTTCGCTTCTATTGAATCGCTCGGAAAATTGCTTCATTTCTTTCACGAGAAATGACGACGATTTTTTAACCCTCTGCACTCCGCGCCATCCCGGATGTTACCCCCTCGGCACCACTTTGTCGCAAAAACGTGCACTTACGAACCTTTATATTATACATGGTGTCCCAAAATTGTGATACTTCCTGGAAATAAGGGATTTCTGAGGTTATTCGGAGTAACTTTTTCCTTAGAGAAAATTCAATCAGCGGCTTTGTTCACGAGTTATTAACAAAAAACACTAACTAATGAGAGATCGCGTACGGCTGACGCCCCGACCTCGCCACCACTGCCGCTGCGTCGGACGGCCGGCGCGTCGCGGTATTGGTCGCAAGGGCGGAGTCCCGGCCACAATCGCTTTCCGATTGGTCAGTGTTTTTCGTTAATAACTCGTAAACAAAGCCGCCGATTACATTTTCGTTAAGGAAACAGTTACTTCGAATAACCTCAGAAATCCCTCTTTTCCCGGAAGTACCATAATTTTGGTACGTCCAGTATAGTATACCTTTGGAACCAAGTAAGATATTATAATGATATTCGATTTACATGAATTTGTAGACATCGGGGAACATATATTTGCAAAAAGAATCAACATCTTATTTCTTATAATTTTGTACAGTATGATAAATTTTAAAGCATTCCAATATAATAAACTTTAATGTCCCCTCAGAGAGAGGACATCCGAGTGATATGCTAGAATTACAATGACCCCTGAAAGAGGACAATGGAGTGCAAAGGGTTAATGTTTAGAGCGAAGCTGTTGAACAGGCCTCGCGGCGGACAAGGGCATAGTCACGAGCTAAGGGCAAAGCTACGGATAAGCGTCTTAGCGGAGTGGGGACGTGGGAAAACAAAGAGCCAAGTGTTTACGTTTTCATGGCATCCTTCCATGCCATGGAAGCACGCATTGCCGTTATATGCCGATCACCCGATGCTCATTCTATTTCAATCTCGACGTATAACCTACAGTCGATCTCTGTCACCGCCTTCAGCCAAATACAGTAAATTCTCCCAAATTTTCCCTCATCTTGGCTTCTCCGCGGCTCGTTTTCGTAGTTGTTTCATCGATCAACAATTATAAAAACGTGTCGCGAGACTCGAATAATCGTATCTGCTCTACCCAAATTGTTCATTTTTGTTTCCAAGCTTAGGGACAATTTGGGAGAATTTACTGTAACTCGGATGCCCGTACGGGCAAGTTGTTAACCCTCTATGGGCCTATGTAACTTTCAAGTCACAAGCTAATATATCCACATTTTACCAAATAGTTTTAGTTTTTTTCACAAGATGATGTATACGTCTTAATTATATAATGTTTTCGCAATAGCCAATAACAATATTGATGACGGTTGGCAGCACACCATCAATCTGAAATGTCAAAATAAATACCTTGCAAGTTGTCTGCAGATAGAAACCAAAGGGACCATCTTGTGCAATTGAGATTATTTGTGCTTTTGTCGGTGTTTACTAAATAAAAAAGCGTATATAATAGCTCTGGGTTCGTATATGAATAACAATTTATTTATTTGCATTTCAATAATCATTTTGTTACTATTTGTATATGATATAGTTTTGTAATTTTCAGGTTACATTGGGATATTGTGGTAGATTCGAGTGTATTTAGGATAATAGTTGTGCTTTCTTCTATTTTCAAATTTATATATCAAATACCCAAAATATGGGTACAAAATCATATAAAAATAAAAGAGGAATTAGAATTAGACGCGCATTAGCGGTAATAGATCCGAAGATTCTTTATTAGATTCTTTATTTCTGAATTTCATGCTTAAGCATTTATGCACAGAAGTGGGAACATTGTAAGCCGTTGTTACTTCAAAGTTACAAATTGAATTAATTATAATAAAGTTGTTTAAACTGTTAAATAATTGTTTAATTAGCATATATAGGTTTATAATAATAGATTTTCCGTTGCATAAATTTTTTTATATTTAAGAAAAAAATTCGGCCAAAATAGTGAGTTAAACAGCTCTGGTTTAAAGTAAAAGAAAGAAAAGAAGCTTTCCGTCATTTTTTCTGGTAGCTTTGACATCTCATGCTCGTAGAAGATCTGTTTCTGTATACTTTTCGAACGAACCAATAATTGCAAAAAACAAAACGGTACTTGTCAAATTACACGTATTACGCGGCAATAAATCAAATTGTGTATACGGCGATAATTCAACAACTATTGGGTTGGCAACTAAGTAATTGCCGATTTCAGTTATAGATGTCTCTCATTCCCATTTTTATGATATCCGTAAATGTTATATTATAAAATTATTATTATTATTATTATTATTATGTTATTTTTTATTATCCGCGAATGGTAGCAACTGGACAAATTGAATGCAGCGGTCAAGGAAAAGCGACCAGAATTGGTCAATCGTACCATATAGCCCTGATCTCGCGCCATCGGATTACCACTTATTTCGACCCCTGGACAACTCCTTTCGTGGTAAAACTTTGAATGATGATGACGCTGTAAAATCTTACTTAACTCAGTTTTTGGCCGAAAAGGATCAGACTTTCTACGAGCGTGGAATTTTCAAGTTGTCAGAGAGATGGCAAAAGGTCATCGAACAAAATGGAAAATACATTACAGATTAAACTTCATTCCAAGAAAAAAAAAATTTTTTATTTCATTGAACAAATCGGCAATTAGTTGCCAACCCAATATTTCCGTATGTACTGTATTCACAGTGATTTTCTGTTTAATTTTGTCCCATTCTTAGTGGTTATCGACTATTGTGCGCGACGCGACCGGAACGGAAAGTTCACTGTCGGTCAGCGGCGACCGACGGTGACAGCAGTCGACGCGTTAAATGTCCAGTTTTTCTGCGTCGACTGCACCGATTCCGTCGACGATATGGGCCGACCGTGTCCGTGGCAATTTTCCACAGAAAGTTCAACGATTTTAAGCGCCGCCCCGAGCGATATTTTATTTCATGGCGACGGCGGACACGGGTCTCGTTTAGGACGACCATAAACACGCGAGCCCGCTTTAACGTGTACGCGGCAATTCCAACTGTTGCGGGGGCTATTCAGCTCTCCCATAAACTGGAAACGTGTCGCTGGTTTATGCGTCGTCCCGGTTAATACTTTAGCCGATCTCGCATTCTGGACCATCGTCGATCGCTTCATCCCGCAGCTCTGCGATAATAACCGCGCGGCGTTCCGCTCGTTCCTCGCAATTTGCCAGAACACCCTCGCGGAACATACCTGCTGGAAAAATTCAGGACGTCGATTCTTTTTACGTTGCCTTCATACACCGATGGTTTAACAATGTTACGAAGCGTGTGATCCACCACGCGAATTGACGAAGCTGCGCCGTCGATCGAAACAGAATCGTTAAAACCGCGCGCGCGAACTTCATATTCAAACTGGTTGTAACTCGGTAAAAAGAAAAAAAGATCGCGCGATGATACATTTAACCTTTTACGGTACACGGTTCTCCCTCCTTTTTTTTATTGCAAAATTTGCTACAAATAGATCTCGGATCTTTATGCGAAATAAAAATTGTCTGCCTCAATTGTAACGAATTAATGTACGAGGAAAGTTTGTTTTCTTCCTTAATCGGCGAAATAAATTGAAGATAATGTAGCAACATTCTTAAAGTTTCTTCAATATTTACACTGTTTTGTGTTCCATGTAGGCCAGTGAACCAACAAATCTAAGAATTATCGGCAAATGTGTCGAAATCGGCAAGCTTTTCTAACAACGAGTAATACAAATGTAATTAAAATTGTATCATCAATTAGGAACATTAATAAAGGAGCTAGAAAAAAGGGTATAAGTTACCGGGATCTGCAAACTGCATTTTCCAAATTTTCGTCACAGGATCAGAGAAAAAATTTAAAAATGTAGAATTTTTCATTTCTTTTTTCATTTCAAGTAATGAATTTTTAATCATTGCACAGTAAACATGTCCCTCTAACATTTAATAAAAATACAAGTCATTCAGATGAAAAAGTTATTGCGTTTTAAAAGGTGTGCGAATGCTTTAGTTTCATCGGTGTACGTCAAACGCATCTTCACCGGAACAATGCGTTCGAGACAAAAGACAGTTGTTAACAGCTCCTACGAAAATACTGTCGCCGGTAGACGCAGCTCGCCGAGAAAATCCATGCCTTTCCGCATACCGGACGTGTAACTCCGTCAGACCGGATTCCATTACGTCAACGTCCTCGCGCGGAAATAAATTGAGTCACGTATTTTTCAATCAGCACCGCGCGATAAGTGATGTCCGTGATCAGTCCCCTCGAATCATCATAAAATCGTATTTTTCAGCTTCCAGATCGACGATGGAAAAGAATCGGGATACGGGCAGGTTCATGGAGAGGACTGAGAGCACACGACGAGATACGCCGATAGGAAACTGGGCTCCGCTTTATTGTCCGATTATCATATTTTTACGCGGTCTTTCCTTCCCTCCTCCATCGATCCTCACTCGTCCTTTTTCTCTCTCTCTCTGTCCCTCTCTCTTACTCTCTTCCTTTCTCCCTCTCTCTTTCTCTCTCTTCCATCGACACTCTCTCTCTCTCTCTCTCTCTCTTTCTCTCTCACCTCTTCTCCACCGACTCTATCCTTCCTTTTTCTCGCTTTTTTCCTCTCTCTCCTCCATCGACTCTCTCCCTTTCTATCCTCCACCGACTCTCTTTTTTCAGTCTCTCTCTCTCTCTTTCTTTTTCTCTCTCTTTTCAATCGACTCTCTCTCTTTCTCTCCCTCTCCTCCATCGACTCTCTTTTTCTCTCTCTCTCTCCCCCATCGTCGACTATCTCTCTCTCTCTCTCTCTCTCTCTCTCTTTCTCCTCCATCGACTCTCTCTCTCTCTCTCCTCCATCGACTCTCTCTCTCTCTCCCCCATCGTCGACTATCTCTCTTTCTCTCTCTCTCTCTCTCTCTCTCTCCTCCATCGACTCTCTCTCTCTCTCTCCTCCATCGACTCTCTCTCTCTCTCCCCCATCGTCGACTATCTCTCTTTCTCTCTCTCTCTCTCTCTCTCTCTCTCCTCCATCGACTCTTCTTTTCTCTCTCTCTTTCTCCCCCTCTCTCTCTCCTCCATCGACTCTTTCTCTTTCTCTCTCTTTCTTTTCTCTATCGATACTCTTCTTTCACTCTCTCTCTCTCTCTCTCTTTCTTTCTCTTTCTCTCCTTCTCTTTTCTCCATCGATACTCTTCTTTCACTCTCTCTCTTTCTTTCTCTCTCTCCTCCATCGACTCTATTTTCCCTCTAATTCTCCCTCCACCATCGACTCTTTCTCTTTCTCTACCTCTCTCTCCTCCATCGATATTCTTTTTTCACTGTCTTTCTCTCTTTCATTCTCTCTCTCTCCCATCAACTCTCTCTCTCTCTCTTTCTCACTCTCTCTCTCTCTCCTTCATCAACTCACTCTTTCTTTCTCTCTCTCTCTCTCTCATCTATCTACTCTCTTTTTCTCTCTTCCTCTCTCTCCTCCATCGACTCTCTTTTTTTCACCCTCACCCTCTCTCTCTCTCTCTCTCCTCCATCGACTCTCCTTTTCTCTCTCTCTCTCCTTCATCGACTCTCTTCCTCTCTCTCTCTCTCTCTCTCTCTCTCCTTCATCGACTCTCTCTCTTTTCTTCTCATTCTCTTCCCCTCTGAGTCTATTTCTCGTCCTCCAATTCTCCGTTCAATATGGACTACCGGCAGGACGTTATCTCGCCCCGGTGACGATCGATAGAGTCACCCGGTTTCGGAGCGCGGTAATCTACGCGTTACGATAATGCAATATCGTAGCGGGCTAACATTTGCACGACCCGTGTTTATACGAGCAAGTAAATTTTCCGCTACGCGCAGGAAAAGTGGGGGGACCGGTCTCGACCACGCTGACTCGACGACGGTCAATGACGGCGACGATTCGGACAGTCGAAATGAACTTTCCGACGCTCCGCGTGGGCTAACACGGGAGCTCTGCCAAGCAGTTCTCTCCCCTACTTTTACGAATCTCGGAATATATTCGCAGTCGTCTGCGAAAGCGCCCGAATGCTACACTGTCAATTTCTGGAAGATTGCCGATTTTTACACTGTTATAACTAGAGCGCGAATGTTTACGCAAAATAAAAATTTTAGGAGGTGACTAAACGTTTCGTTCTTCGTTTAACCTTTCGACTGTCGGCATGATGTCATACGGAGTCACTTATATTGTACCGTGTTTCGATGAGTAAGTATCCAGGGTGTCCCAGGTTTTAATGTTCAAACTTTGTCAGTGTATTCTATGGCACAAAGTAAGAAAAAAATGTTATGTAAACATAGGTCATATAGAGCTTTATCAAGAAGTTATAACAAAAATTCAGAATAGGAATAGTAATCAATTTGCTGTTACCGCGAGCATTGGCTTGAATAGATCAGCACATGCCGTGTGTTTATGTAAGCTGTGTTTATTAACACATTTCGAAATGCCTACCGTTGTTGACAATACATGATTGACATCGATCGAAGATTTCTTTTATTTTTTTATTTCTTTTTTTTAAGTTGGTTACTATACCTATTCTGAATTTTTGTTATAACTTCTTGATAAAGCTCTATATGACCTATGTTTACATAACATTTTTTTCTTACTTCGTGCCATAGAATATACTGTCAAAGTTTGAACATTAAAATCTGGGACACCCTCTATATGTAGTTCTGTTTCATCTGACTCGATTTGCGAAACGAAAGTATTTAGTGAGAAAAATTATTTATTGTGAAATCCAACAATATTTGACATGTTAGGTTTCCTACATGGTTTTACACGTAAAACCGGCAGTCTAAAGGTTAACAGTTTAAGTCACTATAACCTGCGACGCCATTTTATTTTACCTATTCGTTCTGTTCATATTTTATAAAAACACCACGTTACTTGGCAAACTGTTCAATAACAGAAAACTGTTGTAGGTCGAAAAATCGACCGGATTCTTGAATTTCACAAACCGCTTATAACCAGTTGGCTGTTTTCGACTAGTATACTCGTCATTTCCTCGTGACGAGTGTACTCGTCAAACACAGCCAACCGATTAAGAAGTATATGTACATTGATATTCTTTATTTAAGTATATATTTCGTAGAAGTGTTTCATTTAAACGAACTACGAAGAAAATCAAACCTATACTATACAAGTACAGTAACTTATCGAATTAACGTAATCCTGTGAAATAAATATAGATCGAAGCACAACATTTTTTATTTATTAATTCCTATAAAATTTCACAACGCTATAATGATTTTTACTTCGATTCGACTTCGTATAGCAGAATCACAATTTTGGCTGATGCTTAAAGACGTCTAAATTTAAACCCCTTTTTACGTGTTAGCATCACAAACGCGAATAAGAAAAGGGTTCCCTCGAATTTCTCGAAAAACTCTAAATTCGAAGAAACAGACATCCGCTGTCCAGCGAGAAATCCAACTTCTAATACCGTCGGCAAAGTTCTGACCCAAATTCCCCGTAGTTCCACGTTTCGAGTTGTCAATGGGGGGCTCAGGAAAATTGTCCGAGAATCATTAAGCGACAATCGATGGAACTGGGAGGTGTGAAAGCGCGATTCCCCGCGTCACCCTCTTCTCCCGGCTAGCCGGGCATCCGACGATTTCGTAGATATCGTCGGCTGATAATCCGTGTCCGTGAACGGATCAGCGAGACCGATGGCTGCGTGACTTTGCGCGACGGAAAACGGGTTTCCAGGCGGCGTACAAGGCAGAGGAGAGAATTCGCAGCGACTTCCATCGGAAGGGAGAAAGGTGGTCCCGTGTGCACCGGTCTGCCTAAAGCTCCGTTCCAACTGGCGATTAATGATCCGAGCGGTCTTTGACGCGGTTCGACTTTGATCGCTGAACTGCGCTTCGTGCTTGCAGTTAGCGCACAGATTTCACGGAAATTTGGAACCTGATTAATACTCGAAAGGAGGACCATTCTGACTGAAACATAACTTTTGCATGCATTTCGATAGAATTATCGAAACTGAAGTTTTAACGCTTTAACGCGGTCGTAATTAAATGTTCCTGGTTCTTAGTCAAATATTTACACTCTGGAACAATTATTTAATACGTTGCGATATTGCTTTATATTAGTGATGATACTATTAATGCAATTTTATCGACCGTGAAGGGTAAATTGAAATTCCTGTAAAAGAATACTATTTTTGACGAGCGAGACTGATGTATTATTGGGATTGGACATTAATTTCGGGATTGTCTACGTCTACAGGTCCATTTAATGTTCGTAAAGTATCGTTAAGACCAATAGAAAATACAAGAACAGAACTTAACGTATTAACACTCGGACAGCAGACATTTTTCATAAAAATATAAGTGACTTTGCGTAGGATCATGTACAATTGTACTATGTTTTTTTCGACAAATTTGTTTGTTAATCTTTGTAGAGCTGAACGACGATATTTCGTTGTTTTTTTAATGGAATTTCAATTCTTGGCACTAAAAGAATCAAGGTGTTGCGTCCAGGCAGGTTAGATTCTCTATAATGAAACTTGCGAAATTCTTAATTAATTCACCGAATCTAAATAGTCAAATATTTACACTCTGGACCAAAATGTGCCCGAGTGTTAGTTGTATAATAAAATTGTTTTAATTTTATTTATCTCTGTTAGATTTTATTAGAAATAGTGTCACGTGAATTTACATTAGATTAGTCGAACGAATATACGAAGATAACAATGTTCTTCGTCCGATGTACAGTAATTTCTCCCAGAAATGTTCGGAGGTCGGAATTGAAACCGGCAGCTCTGAGAATACTAAGTCGCGATTCTTCGATTCTCGCGGTTCGTTTTTATAGAAACTCGGGTCATTCGGCAAAAAAATGCTGTGGCCAGCATGTCGGTGTACATTGATATGGATACATAGTAATGCTAGAATAAAAACGATGCCTTAACTTTTTTTATTTCTAATTTTTTGCCACGATTCGAAAGCAATTCGGAGACCACGTGTCACGTACCTAGTACCTACCACGTACTTTGTAGCTCCGCGGTTTTTCTTACCTGACTCACACCCAAACAAACCATTTTGCGTTGTACTCCGGGAATTCGTGTCGCGTGCCGCATCACACGCTTGACCGACTCCGTCGACCCTTAGCATCGACGTAGCAATAAATTACATAGGCATTGAACTGTCGCAGGGAAATTCACAGCAACCCGAAATTTGGCATTCCCGGGAGAAATTACTGTACAACGAGGAAAACTCCAATCTCGATAATTTGAAGATTCCGTAGCTTAAAAACGTTCGAGTTATATTCTGATCGAAGGCGAATTGACTATAAAAGTCGGTACTCTTCCAGCGTAGCAGTGATTAACGTCGCGTCACGCTCTTTTAGCTACTAAATAAACAATTAACGAAATCTGACTCAATGTTGTCGTTTAATATACTATAAATGTTTTTACGCTTATACTTCTATAAGACAAGACAATGTACCTTCATCCGTAGGTGGTGCTAGACAACCATCCATTGTGCATTATTATTGTTAAATAGCAGAAAATAAAGAAACCTTTATAACTCGTATCCTTTGTTTTGGATCAGCCCAGTTTACATAAAAATTAATTCACAATAAATAAAAGAAACGGCGAAGATCATGAAGTAATAATAATAATAATAATAATAATAATAATAATAAACATAATAGGTAATAAATAATAATAAATATTATGAATAATAAATAATAATAAATTATTATAAAATAACAAATATTCCTCCACTGGGGATGTGCCTAGAAGCTATTGACTCGAACCGTTATAACAAAAGAAATTATTGTAAAAGATATTATCTGTAAAAATTAATTAAAAAATTATTGTAAAAGAAATTCTAAATTGCCGTTTAGGCGATGTCAGTACAGACTCAGATGTAAACAGAGTTCGGGTCGGTCTCCAGAGGTATCAAGAACGCCGCACACATTGCACAACGTCGCTGCTAACGAAGCTCAAAGATCGCCTCGATAGATTGCACGCAGTTAAATGAGAGTTTCGCACAATCATTTTCTTTTGTTGCCGTGAACGTCGAGTGCGCCAAGCGCCAGTGAGAATCAACCTTAAGCCGACCCGAACTGTTTCGAAATTTCCTGCGACACCTGCGTTCATGGCCTTCCCAGACGTTTCGCAAAAACGTTGGTCGAAACAATGGATGAGAGGCTTCTCAGAAAGGATTCGATCGTGGCCGAACGTTTCTCCATATTCTAATCGACAACAGGAACTGAACAGGCGTCATGAATTAGTTATGCGTGCGGAAATAAATGTAATTAGCGAGTTCCATTCGTTTATGGTAACACAGATTGAACGATCATTAAGGAGTCTAAAACTATCGTCGCAGCATATATTGTGCAATAATTATTTTTACTAACCTTTATAAGCGACAACGTTTTGTTTTGTACAATTTTTTTATTTCGTTTTTGTCCTTACGTATTGTCTTCTTTTTGTACTAATAGGTTTTTCTCCGCTTTTGCCTCGTAAATTTTTGAATAAGCTTGACTGATTTTTACAGCGAACTTTCTTAATTGTTAATCGGCTTTGACAATTTTTTGTGGTTTTTATTCATTGATAACCAACTTCGATAATTTCCAGTTCAGTAAAATTGTTAACAAACTACGGTAGATTTTAACAATGCTCACTCATTTTAGCAAGCTGCACTAATTTCTACGGGATTTCAAGGTTTAACAAGGTAGACTAGATTTTAACGATCCTAACTCATTTTACCAAGCTACGTTAAATTTAACAGAGTTTCACTAATTGCGAACAAGTTTGATTAATGTCCGGAATATCTGGCGGTCTCTATTAATTGCTGGCAGATTTCACTGATTTTTTAATGAATTTCATTCATTGCTAGCAAGCCTCACTAATTTTTAACGACTTAAGCGTTTGGTCACATTGTTTAATTCGTGGTATTTATGGGAGATATCATCCAGCACAATTTATATACAATTTATATCAAGTATAAATAATATAAATATAATATAAATATAACATAAATATAATATAAATATAATATAAATATAATATAAATATAATATAAATATAATATAAATAATATAAAGGCATGAACCCAATATAATATAATATAAACCCATAAAAATGCAATAAAAAGTAGATATTTCTTTTGCCATATTATTTGAGTTTTGGGCAATACTTAAAGGGTTACCAAGCTCCCCTAATATTTAATAAAATTCACTGAAAGATTCATAACGAGTTACAGTCTCGCTCAACCCTATCCAATGATCAGGTCTGCAAGTCCGAATGACCTCGAAGAACACTGTCTGCGACTATAGGCTAACAAAGACCGGATCGGCGAACTTGATTTACAGTAGCGGTCTAGTCACGTTCCAATAGCGATCCGTTAAAATATCGTCCCGCGAAACGGGAACTGCATAATATTTTATCGAACTGTAACCGGAACGTGACTAAATCGCCACTGTAAATCAACTTGCTGCGCGATATCTTCTCTTATCTGTCTTCGGCATGTCCCTGTGAGCTCTAGTCATCGTTCGGGCGAAGTCTTGCTTGATAAATGCGTATAGATATGTTCGCTATTTGTCAGTCACTCAAGGGAGCGCACATTTTTCCCGATACAGGCGATTTTTCAGCCGAAAGATAATCGATAAACGCGTTCCCATGCGTTTGGACGTTTTTTTATTCGTTCCGCACAAGTTCAACATGATCTTCATACAAAATGAACATCTTCTTAGACCAATTGTAAAACGCAGAAAACGGATGAAAATGTACTTGTTCGTTCAATAATATTTTTACCCTTTGCACTCCGCGCCATTCCGGACGCTACTTACCAGCTTCTCGACACCACTTTATCACAAAAACGTGCACTTACGGACCTTTATATTATACAGGGTGTCCCAAAATTATGGTACTTCCTGGAAATGAAGGGTTTCTGAGGTTATTCGAAGTAACTTTTTCCTTAGCGAAAATACAATCAGCGACTTTGTTCACGAGTTATTAACGAAAAACGCTGACCAATGAGAGATCGCGTACGACTGATGCCGCGTCATCGCGATCACTACCGCTGCGTCAGACGGTCGACGCGACGCGGCATTGGACGCAAGGGCGGAGCCCCGGCCGCAATCGCTCTCCGATTGGTCAGTGTTTTTCGTTAATAACTCGTGAACAAAGCTGCCGATTGCATTTTCGCTAAGGAAAAAATCACTTCGAATGGCCTCAGAAATCCCGCATTTCCCGGAAGTACCATAATTTTGGGACACCTTGTATAGTATACCTTTGGAACCAAGTAAGATATTATAATGATATTCGACTTACATGAATTTGTAGACATCGGGGAACATATATTTGCAAAAAGAATCAACATCTTATTTCTTATAATTTTGTACAGTGTGATAAATTTCAAAGCATTCCGATATATATATATATATATAATAAACTTTAATAAACTCCCCTCAGAGGGGGTTTCCGAGTGATATGCTAGAATTACGATGTCCTCTAAGCGGGGACAACAGAGAGCAAAGGGTTAAATTATTCTAATATCTTTACAATTTTATCGCAAATGCATAAAATCTGCAATCTGACAAACAAATGTATTATTCATAATACAGAAAATAAGGTAATAATTGATTATTCGTAATTCGTAAGAAATTCATAATTATTCACGATTCATAACAAACTCACAATTATTCGTTATTCGTAAGAAATTCATAATTATTCACGATTCATATGAAACTTATGAAAAAAGTCTTATTACGAAGAAGCGAAATTTCTTTTTCTTGTATTTTCCAATAAACTGTAAATTTATAAACGTGGATATGCTTCGAATAAAAGTGTTCTTAATTAAAAATTATGATTTTTGAAAACTCAGGCTCATATTTGGTACCTTTACCCTATATTTCTTCGATGTCGTAATTGTTCAAACGATGCAAGGGCGACAATACGATCCACTAGCAGCCGATAGTTATCCAGTTTTCAGCTTTCACTAGAAAGAGGACTCGGGCACGGTTAATTTCGCTCTGGAAGGCCTGCCCGCACACCCCTAAATTGCAATTTCCCTCTAAATTATCACTCGATATTAAATTGCTCTCAGTGTTTAATAAGGATCTGGCGGAACGGATGCAAGCCTCCGCGCGATCGTAAACAACCGAATGCTCATTTTCCCTCAAAGTGAGCATCAAGACCAGAAATTTTACCGAATACGCCCGCGCCAGACCTCGAGTGTCAACCACCGTTCAAGCTGGCTCCAACGGAGCCTAAATTTTAATTAAAAGCCCGCGTACCAAGCAAAAGGGAACTTTCCTTGTGAAACTTTCCGACGATATAAGCTCCGCTCGTCCCAGCCCGGCCCGGCCCGGCCATTTTATCGCTCGCGCTTCCCAAGACAACGGCGCCCGAATCAACCGGCTTACCTTTATTCGGTGCTATAAAAAAACAATTTAGCTTTTGTCTTTTAGACGAGCCTCTTTACTGCCGGTTTACTGCGTAGAAACATTTTCATCCCGCTCGCGGAAGTTCTTCGAATTCAAACCCGGAAGACGTTATAGTCTGTTCTCGATTCTGTGCGTTGGCCAGTCTGATCTTTCGTACAAGAGTCATTGAACCCTTCGTTCCCTGTTCATTCATGCCTCTTCATACTAATCTCGTTCCTACACTTAATCTATTATACTCCCATCTCATTCGCACACTTAATCTATTTCGCTCGTCTCCCAACTTATTATTACTGTCAATCTGTTGCACTCTTTATGTCTTCCTCTTGCTCCGAACCTATCGCGATCCTCTTCTTCATCTGTCACTCTCGCTTTTTATTTGATCTGCTTACTTAATACGCCGTGCTCTATTCTCGTTCGATCTTTTTCATTTTATTTATTGTACTCCGATACACAGGGTGTCCCAAAAATGTCTCGCAATCCGAAGATGGGGAGTTTCCGAGGTGATTTGCAGTAACATTTTCCTCGGCGAAAATGCAATCCACTGCTTCGTTTACGAATTATTGACGAAAAACAGCGACCAATGAGAGGCGAAATCCAGCTGGCGCGAGACGGCCAAGCCAATAAGCGAAACTGGGCCTCTCATTAGTCAGTGTGTTTCGTTAATAACTCGTAAACAAAGCCGCGCTTTGCATTTTCGCTAAGGTAAAAGTTACTTCAAATGACCTCAGGAACCCCCTATTTCCGGATTGCGAGACATTTTTCAGACACCCTGTGTACTGTAATTAAGAATTTCTCTTTTACACTCGATGCTACTCCGAATTTATCCGACTTATCGCATATTATTTATCTATTGTTCTCTCTTCTACTTCGATTCCACTTTCTACCTCTAACACACTTCATTCTAATCTCATTTTGATATCTCGCTTGTCCTGAAATTTTTCTCTTATCATTTTTCACTATCGCGATGAGGACCTCGTTTAATTTTTCATTCGCGCCATACTTTCTTCTTATCTCGGTTCAGCTCTCTTAATGCACGCATTACGATCACTAGATTCTACGCATTTATGGCACGAGAATGAATCGTTCAAATGCAAAATAGCAAAAACATGTGTACAATTTGAAAATATTGTTGTATTACTGTTAACTCGTTAGAACGATCGAAAAGAGAAACAAACGTCTACGTAGTTTCTATATTTTGTAATTAATGAAGACAATTTTTACTTTTGCATAAGAATCCACGGTCTAACGATCACTTTTCTCCCTGTCGCCACTTTCAATTCATCGCTATCCTATTTTTCCCACAAATTTGTTTCTCCTACCTTCGATCTACCGTACTTTTAATTTACTCTACCCCGAGTCCGTCATGATCCTACCATAATTTATTCCCTTACCCATCCTTCCTTTAAACCAAGTTACAATTTTGATGGATAGTCGGGTATCACGAACAATCGTTATTAACCGAGGAATTTAGTTGCCATTTGGCCGAATGTTTCGTGATTTACTCCATTTAGATCGCAATATAGTGGTTCGCCGCGGTTTTCTTCTGCAATTGTCCGATCAATCGAGCCTTTTATTATTCCAGTCACGCGTTATTACCTCGCGCACAGTCGCCAAGAGGTCCGTCTGCAATAAAGAATATTCCTTCTCTGCCTTGTGTCTTATAACACTTCCCACAGCGCCGACAGATATTGCGGCCGGCGTAATGGCAGTTTCTGTCTCATTTCGCACGCGTGAAAGTCCTTGGGTACCGACGAGATGCTCGGCCGTTTTACGAGGATATTTTATATCAACGATAAATCAATATCCGCCCGCCAATTAACGATCGATTATTGCACGAGTCCCTTTCTTCCCCGGCCATGACGAGGATTACGACTATCCGATCCGGGAACTGCGAGTTCCTATCAACGCTAACTTCTGGCTAAATTGCTTTCGTATCTCTTGCAACCGACAAATTGACATGTTTTGTAACTGTAAACGCGGGGTGCGCCGACTAAATATTATAAACATAGCAATCAGTCGACACGGCCCCACACAGATCGGCGAGCATAGAAAACAACGATTTGAAAAACACGTGACGCAGTTCGATCGTTCCGTGGATAATGCGTGTGCTGAATACGCATTGGCCTAGACCTATTTAACATAATGCCTCAGGCAATCGGATAAGTGATCGGAATTTTTAAATAATAATGTACTGTAATTTACTAAAAGTAAGGAACGGAATAAAAATAGACGGTTAAATAATTACCGAGCAACGATGAAAACTCGAATACAACAATACCTCTCCGTAATTCGCGCTCGGATCGTGCACAAAAATGGACAATTTGAGAAGAGGAGCTGCGATTGTGCGAACCTTGCGGCTCGTTTTTATAGTTGCCGATTGTCAACGAACTATAAAAACGAGAAACAAGGCGCGAATATATCCATTTTTGTGCGTAATCTGAACGCGAATTAGGGAGAAATTGCTGTAGAACGATAAACGATTTCATTTCTTGAAAAGCTTAATTTCTACGCATCGGCTCAACGTCTTAAAAAAAACATTCTCCTTTTTTACCAGAATCATTTAGAACTCGTAAGGGATTGTTCAACAGCCTAAACCGTTTACTTATCGTTTCTAACCGATATTGTGATCAACTAGATTTCTTTTGCAATTCCTGTACTTCCTTTCAGGCTCTCTGTCGCTAATGCTATTCGCCGTTCGCCTTCGTTCCCGCTCACATAATCTAACCAAATCTCATGTATATTCCTCACTCGAGCTTTTATATTTTATAGTTTCATGTTATTGTACTTTATTGGTCCCTGCGTGACTGCTACATTATTAATCTCTGTAACAAAGAGTTGTTCCGTCGATCAGTAAAGTTGTTATTATTTTTATTATTATTATGCTATTGCTATTATTATTATTATTATTATTATAAGAGATTCCATCGATCGTTTGACAAAACGACCGACAGAAAAACGAAATTTTCATATGATCCCTGGCACCATAAATCATTCCTGAAACGCGTGAATCTTGTTCAGCGACCTCAAAGAAAGCCGAGAAATGAAGTGCCAGGCTGAGCTTTCGTCGTGCGTTTCGCTCGATGAATCACAGACCAGAGAGAGAGAGAGAGAGAGAGAGAGAGAGAGAGAGGGAGAGAGAGAGAGAGAGAGAGACGAAATTTTTCTTTAAATTCCGCTCCCATAAATCATTGCCCGCAACTGCAAATCCCGAGGATGAACGTCCGCAGTCCGATCACACCGATCGATCCGAAACTTCCGAACGCGATGAAACGTAACTGCCCTAAATCATCGAATCCTCGGAATCCGCGCCTTCTCGAAAAAAAGAGCCGATGTTACCTCTCCATTAGCCGGATCCAACCCTCGGAACGCATTCCACGCACGAAACATCCCCCGAAAAACGGTGGAATAAGTCAAATCGCGGAATTGAATTTCGGTCACGTTCCTTTCGCCCTCCGGGGAACCGGGGAGTATCCGGTGTGTCGCGTATTGCGACTGGAATTTTCCTGTTGGCGCTGTCAGAGCCGCACAGCGCGTTCACAGTGACAGGAATTATTTAATCCCTATACATTCGGTGAAAACAATTTCTTGGGCACACACACGAGAGTAGTCTAGGTTAATATTCATCCATTCGACTTTTATATTCAAATGATCGTGCTTTAGTCACAGTGACAGCGAATGAAATAGTATCCATGATTATTGTCATTTATTTAGCGTCGCTAATTTCGTGTCACTAACTCAGTATCATACACTTATTGTCCCATATTTATTGTCACGTATTACAGAGTTGAAATTCAGAAAACACTGTTTTACCTTTCAACCTTACGAATTTACATCGTGAAAATCGTAACGAAGTTTGGTTTAAAGAAAAAACCATATCGTAAGAAAAATTACTTTTTAACGACAGAGACAGTCGAAACTCTTGATGTAGATCGTGCGTACAATTGATTCAATGTGAATGTTACTGATTTCGTTCAACATTGGTCAAGATGAGTGAATTCTGATTTTTCCTTTCACAATGCACAATTTGTTAGATGAACATCTCTCTTCAAGCGTATATTATAATATCGTATATGTATAATAATAAAAAATATTAATATTATTATTATTATTATTATTATCTATATATATAATATAATATATATTATATTATATATAGATAATAATAATAATAGTATTAATATATATGTACGATACGATATAAAATCGTGCGCGTAATCTAAATAAATCCAATCTTGTCATTATCATAAAACAATGCACACTAGTTACGTTTAGGTGTTAGTGTGAGATTAAATTTCAAGCGAGGAATTAAATCGTACAAAATTAGAGAAATAAGAAGAAGATATAGGAAATAATAATAAATGGAAAGAAAAATCATAGAAAACTGCGAGGAACAAAGATGTTTCAATCGTTGCATATTTCATGCGTTCGCGAGAGAAACGAGCAGGTTTGCAATTTAAGGTAGTAGCAAAAATTGAAATAACGGAAGAGCAGTAATTTATCATTTTCTCAGTTTGCTGAAGTTATCGAACAAAGAAAGAAATCCCGAACTTCTGTCCCGCAGAAGATTTTTATTTTGCATAAAGCTCCGCGCTCTACTAATCACTGTATGTAGTTACAAAATAAATCATAAGGGAATGAGCCGGATGAAGAATTCTGTGTCACTCGCATATGTGCAACGTTGCGGTCACCGTGTTCAGGAGTTTAAAGCTCGAGAAATGATTAATTACAGCGGTCAAATGAAGAATTTAGTGTCTCGAGGTGTGCGTCCTCACCGAGCCCGAAGGACAATCCTGATTGGAAACAGACCGTTCCGGTATTCATCGCGCGGATCGCGATCCACGATGGAATTCGAATCGCGTCCCGTTATACAATCAATGTATGTACAATCGATGCGGCTTATCGATCGTCGGCACCGTCCACGGCGGTGAACAACAAGAATGCCCAGGCCGGACGATCGATCGACACCTCGATCAAGCTTATTAGGTGGTTCATTTCCGGCGAGTGTCCTTTTCTCGCCCCCCTCCCTCCCCTCTCTCTCTATAGGTAAACTAACGAGCCGCGCCGGATAGCGGCCGTCGATCGATCGATCGCCACTGATCGGGATTAATCGGTTGAGTAAATATCCGACCGGCCACCGAATCGAACGCACCGCGATATTAATTACAGGGTTTATCGAGATGTCCGGGAAACTAATCACACCTGTGACGGACGCTGTTACCGTTCGTTATGTCCGCCGACCTCAGCCGAAATCAGGTCAAAAAGTATGGTTTTCGGTCGATTTTCTCTTGCATTCGTAGCTTTCTGTTACTATTAGTTACTAACGCCTTGCCGTACAATTATCATCGCAGTTACAATGATTGTATGTTTTTCGACTGCGAGAATTTTTTATATTTATTGTGCAACTACGTTTACTCGCGTGCTCAACGCTAAACGTACCGAGCGAAAATCAAACGTAAAAGCGTTTGGTTTTTCTCTCGGCTTATAAAAATGACAAGATTGCGCTTATTTAGACGTTTAGTAATTTTTGTTCCGACATACGAACGTATAAAAACATGCACGCTATTATATTTCCCACGAAAGCATCTTTGTTGTTTTAATAATCCTAAAATAACACATTGGAAATAGGTCATTTGGCCGGCGCACTGCGATACAGATGCACGTCGAATGCGGTGAATTGCTTGAAATTTCACCTTGATTATAAACGCGTAAAATCCGCTCTCTAATAAATAATATAAATGAGCATTCCACTCGAGAAAAAGTGATTTTCAATTCTTCGGCTATAGCAACGTAAAAAAGAAGAATGTTACTTTAAAATCACGAAGGAAATATTTTCCACCGTAGATCCAGGACAGAAGGAACACTAAACTCAGAGAAAATAGATATAGCGAGACTAGGTTAACGGATTATCTAGTTCATCTCGCCTTCTCCGGGAAGCCATTCGTCGGGCGGAAGCATGAAAATCATCCAGCAGCGTGAGATTACTGACCAGATCCAATAATTGCAGCTCGGAGGCGCCAGAAGCGAGATACAACTTTCCCGAGGAGCGTATTAAATCGAAGGAACGCGATGGACATCCTGTCGGCGCTGCAAGGAGTCTATTACTGCTATAAACCGTGTGTCGGAGCAACAATTAAAAGGCTAACAGCAGCGACCGGACAGGCTCGGAACTCCTCATGATTATTGCCGTTGGTTAATTAGCTTGTCCTCGGCCGGGCCGAGAACGAGTGTGCACAGGTTTCGATCGGCAAGCCTCAAGGACCCTTCCTAGATCCGTGGAGTCGGCGAGGATCGATCGTTGATCGACAGAAGGTCAGCGTACTCGTTTGAGGTCGCTTTTCGAAGCGGAAGTCTCGCTTTCGAGCGAGAAATGCGACGCGAATACGAGATCGGAATTCGTTCCGCCTTCTTCCTCCGCGGAGACGAATCTAGGATTCGTTGGAAACACCGTTTCTTCGATCCATCGATCGACCGCTTTCGATCGGCCGCTTACGAACGGCTCGCGGACGGTCATCTCTCGTCATTTGAATAGCAAATTTCGAACTCGTGCGTATGCAATTCATACTTTGCTATGCTCTCAGGTTTCCTAATAGCGATTCGAATGTAAATTACTATGATTTTCGAAATGCATTGAAACTGGAATTGAAAGCGAATCGAGCGTGAACAGTTTCCATTCGTTTCAATCGTTTCTGATTTGGTCACGGTCGAAGTGACCCTAGTTCGTGAATTAACACAACGGACGGAGCTGGATCCATTTGCACATGAAGTAAAAATATTGTTATTTAACTCTTAATAAATCACCGCATATTATTTCCCGTAGGCTTAGTCTAAGACCAGAAACAGTGCTGCACATTGCGGTATGCTTTGAACACATTCTGGTTAAATGTTTACTCCAGAATTGCCTTCAGAAGCTTCTAGATTTATGGTTTTGTCCTTCTTTATCCAAACATCTTCATTTTTCGATCGAACTCACTTTACGATTCTCACTTGAATTTAGATTTAATAGCATAGCTTTACGTTTGCGCTGAATAATCTCGTCATCGCTATCACTCTATCACTATATACCTTCAAAATTAAAAATAGCACCGTCATACATGTTATCTGCAGAATCAGTAATAGAATATATATCGGACAAATCGTCTGCGTAACGCTTCAGAAAACTTATTCTATTTCGCAAATTAGTGTTCCTCTTCTTGACATTATTCAAGGAAATTTAATTTTCTTTAAATTGAAATTATTATGAGAATACCAAATAGTGTTTAGCAAGCTCAAAATGTATAGCACTAAATTCTGCAAGATACGTATTCGTTCGAATATTTTGTACTATTTAGCAATTACTGTTAGGACAGATAATTTTCAGAGAGAAGAGATGAAAACGAGAAATCTCGTTGTCGGTCTTCTTACGTCTCAGCATTAAAACGCGGGAAATCTCTTGAGCGGTCGTTTAAGTATTAATTGTCTAGTTGATGACAAATAATTTCAAATTTCACATGTTTCACTGTGTCGAAAGAAATTGATAAACATCATTCTAAACGATCCTAGGCGTAGTCATTTGTATTCACAAGAATCGCAGTGTTTACGATTATTTACATGTGAGCGACTGCGATTTTTTATGTAGTAAAAAAATACACGCGAAAGAGAATGATTCGTTATTGATTCATCAGCATTCGGTCATACGAAATATAAAGAAGTTTCGCAAGTAAACAAACTTGTTTCATTTTAACCCTCTATAGGCCCATGTAACTTTCAAGTCACAAGCTAATATAATATATCCACATTTTTACCAAATAGTTTTAGTTTTTTTCACAAGATGATGTATACGTCTTAATTATATAATGCCTCTGAAATAACCAATAACAATATTGATGACGGTTGGCAGCACCATCAACCTGAAATGTCAAAATAAATACCTTGCAAGTTGTCTGCAGAGAGAAACCAAAGGGACCATCTTGTGCAACTGAGACTATTTGTGCTTTTGTCGGTGTTTACTAAATAAAAAAAAGCGTATATAATAGCTCTGGGTTCGTATATCAATAACAATTTATTTATTTGCATTTTAATAATCATTTTGTTACTATTTGTATATGATACAGTTTTGTAATTTTCAGGTTACATTGGGATATTGTGGTAGATTCGAGTGTATTTAGGATAATAGTTATGCTTCCTTCTATTTTCAAATTTATATATCAAATACCCAAAATATGGATACAAAATCATATAAAAATAAAAGAGGAATTAGGATTAGACCCATAATTAAGCGGTAATAGATCCGAAGATTCTTTATTCGATTCTTTATTTCTGAATTTCACGCTTAAGCATTTATGCACACAAGTGTACTTCAAAGTTACAAATTGAATTAATTATAATAAAGCTGTTTAAACTGTTAAATATTTGTTTAATTAGCATATATAGGTTTGTAATAATAGATTTTCCGTTGGATAAATTTGTTTATATTTAAGAAAAAAATTCGGCCCATAGAGGCTTAATAAATATTCTTCTATGATATAATCCGATTAAGAAGCGTTTCATGCAAAAGCTTGTTCTTTTTCCGCGTAGAATAAAAAAGAAACCCCTCCAAATTGCCTTCAAAGCGATTAACAATAAAATAAATAAATTATGATCGAAAAAGTTTTTTCAAAGCATCGTAGCTGCGAACAAAATGACACTGCGATGGGTTAACGGATTCCCACAGAAGATAGCTTCACACCTGCTTTTCTATTCGACAAAAAAAAGCATCCGAAGTCGCAGACAAAGGATAACAAATGTCACGACGGCAACCTAATAGAAACGATGACGAAACATTGCAAAGCATGATTTCCCTCAACGGGCGTCGCACGGACACTTAAATTCCGCAAATAGCTTTCCGGTATTTGTTGTCGTGGTACTCGCGGAACGAACAATAGACAATATCGAGACGGGTTGAAAACAGAATACAATCTTGAGAAGACAATAAGAGTGCATTATCCGCGGTATATACTAATTACTGGCTAACTGGCTATTTCGAGCCGATTACTGTCATTATCATTTCTGCGTGCGTGGCGAGATCTCCGTGTCATCTCGACATGACTGTGTCCGATCGTTTCGAGACGAATTTCATGAGAAAAATTCCCTGGATCCTCCATTGGACGAGATCTATTTACCGATCTAAGAGAAAGGCGTTTGCTGCGCCGTGCAACAATCGCATTCCTGAGCTAGGAGAGTGCAAAGACGAGAAAGACCAAGACATGGCGTATCGCTTAAGAAAGTATAAATAATTCAACCACTTGCACTCCCGGAATTTTCATAAATCACCTAGCAGCTATACGAATGTAGTTATTTGTAGTGCTCGAATCGATACCAAGTCGATACGTATCGATACCAGTCCGCAAATTATAATACCGACTCGAATAGTATCAAAGATATAAGTATCAAAAGTATCGATGCCTGTTTGATATCTGACAAAAGTTTTAATACCTGTTTGATACCTTACAAAGGTATCGATACCTGTATAGTACCTGACAAAAGCATCGACACCTGTTTGATACCTGACAAAAGTATCGATACTTGATTGAGACAATATACGAGAATTTTAATACCCGTTTTATATCTTTCGAAATGTTCAATATCCATTCGAAAATTCACTGAAATATTTAAATTTCTCCGATATTAAAAATTATTGAAATAATAATAGCAATAATATTAAACTGAAGTTCTCGTTTTCATCTTTAAACTATACAAACCATGCAGATTACAATTTTTATCGAATTAGAACTGCTTAACTAAGTATGTATATATATAAGTTCTAATTGAGAATATGTTATTCAGATGATCGGAAGTTTGCAAGAAAGAATATTCAGATAATAGATAGTACGATAACGCACATTCAAATAATATCTAATAATATCTAATATCTAATTATTAACTGCATTGTCTTTTAGTCTATTTCTTTTTTTACAAATCGATTCTCCAGTTTTAGAGAACACGTGTTTTGCCGGCACTGAAATTGCTATTGTACAAAAATATTTCCTGGCAAATGCAGACATTTTGCTGTTTTTTTACATTATCGTTCCTATCGATCTAGTTTTTGATTTAAATAATAATAAGCGGTTCTTTTAAATAATTTTCTAACTCTGACTGAATACAGTTTTGTCTCGTCCCGCTGTAACGTTGCAAGTCTTTTGTTTTATCTCGTTCATTTGTTCACAGTTGTCACAGCGAGTGTGACGAACTGCGATCAAGTGAAACACAATGTGTCAAACAGGCATCGATACTTACATGAAGGTATCGAACGGGTATCGATACTTTTGTAAGGCACCAAACAGGATCGATACTTCCTATTGAGTATTTTGGTATCGAATTGATTGAATGTCATCAATCGTATCTGTATCGATCCGATCACTTTGTGAAGTAGGGTGAACCAACCGGTGAATAGCCACTCTCGATGTTTGAATATTTCCTATTAATATTTCCTGTTATACGAGAAACTAACGCTTATCATACCTTTTCTACGTTAAAATTTATACAGTAATCCTGTATTATTTATATAATATTATAAGATTGTATCATTGCAGTTCTGTATTATAATTCTCTTCTACAATTCTTTTCTCTGTATTATAAGGTGCATATAAGGTGCATTATGATCTTGTTCATACAATATCATTCATGGGAATACTATTGTACACAGATTAAAATGTTTTGTTCATTCATTGGTCGTTTGATTGTACTTGTCAGAAAACCTTGTACATATTACGGTTATAAAGAAAGCTGCAACTATCAAAAGTTGTTAGAATTGTGTTCAGTGGTGTATGAACTTATTGGTAACGTTGAAACATCTTGTTGAAAATAATGCCATTGAGACGATTAAATATCAATTTGCGAACGATCATTTCAACAGACAAGCAGCTTAACGCTAAGCTTCCTGTGGATCTGTTAAGCGGCCAACGTGTGTTTCTCTATAAGAATGATAAGACTGAATTTATTTAGACTCTCCATCCTTCTTTTTTCATAATGCAAGCTCGACTGAAGAAATTTAATCAACCGTTTTTCTACGAATGAGTCTTAATTTCGACAAATTTGAAAATTAAACATGTAAGACGTAACATTAAAAGAGTAAAAGATAAGTTTGCTGTTAAAAGTGTTCATTCACTGAACAGATCGGCCAAGGAAATTAACATTTTAAACGAAACATAAAGCGATATTACGTTGGAAAAATAACGACTACGCTTCGAAAGGATTATAATTCACACGGATTGCATAAAACAAAGATTGTCAATCTCGAAACAACCATAATTATCTGCTTGTTGGGTCGCCCGAGATATGACAGCCGAGGATTAATTTGAGTGCGCTGTATAGAGAGTTAATATTGTAGTTAATTAATGCGCGTCGAAGTAAACATGAAGTACACGAGAGGAGCGATAAAACGAATTCGGTGCTTAAGAAGAGAAGGGAAGAGCAGAATTTACTGGCGAGAAGAAAATTTTACTTCGCTCTTGTGCTGCGGCCCGTCCGAGCATGCCCTAAAAAAGTAACGAGGCAGGTGCACGTCTCCTCAAGAAAGTGACGTTTATTCGTGGGGAACACGTACACGTACCCGTACCCGTACCCTGAGAAAGCGACATCCATTCGCGAAGGGCGTGCTTGCATGCACGCTTCGAGAAAGTGACGCCCGCCGCGCCGTGCCGTGCCGCGCCGCGCCACACCGGTGCACGCAGCCTTGAGAAAGTGTACTGCACCAAGGTAAGTTCTCGTTATATTGGGTTGGCAACTAAGTAATTGCCGATTTGTTCAATGAAATAAAAAATTTTTTTACTTGGAACGAAGTTTAATCTGTAATGTATTTTCCATTTTGTTCGATGACCTTTTGCCATCTCTCTGATAACTTGAAAATTCCACGCTCGTAGAAAGTCTGATCCTTTTCGGCCGAAAACTGAGTTAAGTGAGATTTTACAGCGTCATCATCGTTCAAAGTTTTACCACGAAGGGAGTTGTCCAGGGATTGAAATAAGTGGTAATCCGATGGCGCGAGATCAGGGCTATATGGTGGGTGTAACATCAATTCCCAACCAATATCCATCAATTTTTGCCGAGTGGACAAAGACGTGTGCGGCCTAGCATTGTCCTGCTGGAAAATGACACCTTTACGATTGACCAATTCTGGTCGCTTTTCCATGACCGCTGCATTCAATTTGCCCAGTTGCTAACATTCACGGATAATAAAAAATAACATAATAATAATAATAATAATAATAATAATTTTATAATATAACATTTACGGATATCATAAAAATGGGAGTGAGAGACATCTATGACTGAAATCGGCAATTACTTAGTTGCCAACCCAATACTTTAACAACCGCGATCGTTTTATTCAACGCCTGGCTTTTCGGCCAGAAGAACAACGAACGAAAACAGATCGAAGAACGTTGACCCCTTACTGTACAATTTTTTTCATGGTTGCGATCATTTCAAGATGTAATCGTTTCTTAGATTATGAGATAAAGGAAAATATTTATTGTGATACAGTTTTGTGATATAGTCGATGGTCAAACGTCATCGTTGGTAGATTTGATTTTAGTTAGGTACAGTAGTACAGTAAATACTGCCTAATTGACGCTCAGAATGTGCACAGAAATGGACAATTTGGGAGGAGGCGGTACGATTATTCCTAAATTGTCTATTTTTGTTTCCAAGCTGAGCGTCAATCAAGGACGTACTACGATGAAAAGAAATTAATTTTTTACATTAAAATTATATTATATATAATATAATTCTGTAATATACAACAGCTAGAAAAGAAGTATTCGTACACCGTTTAAAAGACAATACATTTTTTACTACTGGGCTAAATGACCTGCATTTTTTATAAATCTTAAAAAGGGCCTAATTTACTGTACAATAACTAAAACGACTAAAATACATTGCATTTTTTATACAATAATCAAGTTACCGAGATCTACAAAACGCATTTTTTAAATTTTCGTTCCAGGTTTAGATAAAACGAATTTCTTTTTGTCATTCCAAGTAATAGCAAAATTAAAAAAGAAGTCATTACACAATAAACTAGTATATTAACAACTAGCATAGCATATTATTATAACCAGTATATTAACAATAATATTAAAAAGAAATTGAAGTCGTTTAGTAAAGTTCTGAAAAACTTATTGCAATTTAAAAGCTGTCAGAATCCTTTTCGCCAGGTGTAGCAGGGAGAATTACATAAAGTTATGCTGCGTAAATCATACTACTTATATGCAGTCGAGTGCTGAAATACTGATAAGAAGAGAACTGGATTTTCTTCCGACTTGAAAGATGGAAATCACGTGCGTACTGAACAGGTTACGCTTGAAATCTCCGTCGCGGGTATGACTCGTCATTACGCGGCCCGGGGTTAAAAGACGCAAGAACATACAGGATGCATCATTTGCAGAACGTGAAAAATTATTTAACCGTTACCTGTGTCTTAACTAAAAGGTTAAGACGCGCAACAGTTTTCGCCTGTACTATACTCGTCTGTGCTCCAAAGCTATGAATCAATTTTTATACTTCTTTCTTACACTGTGCGAAGCGAAAATTCATGTTAATCGATTCCATCGTGCATAGAAAATGAAACATGGTTTCGAATTTAATGTTTATACCGTTTAGAATTGTCTTGAGTTCATTTAGTATATCCGTGTCGTACACGAGCATGAACATTATGCTGTCAAAGATTCGCATCGATTTCATTTTAGCAGAGACATTACCTTTTCAGGAAAAGAACGTCAAGACTAAATGCTTATTATGCAGAGGTGCTGATCCTTCGTGCCAAGTTTTCCAGTATTGAAGAATCGAGAATGATCTAAGTTATTCTCGGGTATTCGACTTGTAATGTAAATGACTGGAATCCGCTTTTCTTGAAACAACGCGAATGAGCGGTATTTCATTTGTAAAGTTTCAAGAGGCTTTCGAGGGATCCGTTTTAAAAAAACTTTCTTTAACATCCCGTATCCTGAATTGAACAGCATTTTGTTCTTATTTCGACTTAAATTGAAACGACCAAAGTTTAAAATGATTAAATTTACGCGAGGAACGAGACATTCCAGATTCCATTAAATTCACTTCGATCTAATTTAACATTAGTTTGCCGTAGTTTGACTTTGGCGTATCTTAAAATTACACGAAAACGAATCGAACCAAATTGAGTTACTATCGAACCCAGTGTATCTTAGGTCAAACCGAGTTAGATTTGGATTAAGATCGAATCAACTTGAGGCAGGTCACGGGATTGGTCTAGTTTCGAATTAGCTCGAAGCAAGTCGAATCGGTTTCGGCCGCACAGGATTAAGCAAGGTCTGGGTTGAGATCGAGTTGGTCCTGGTCCGCACGTATTGACTTAGAATTGAGTTCAGCCACACCGGATCAAGCCGGAATAGTTCGACTATTGGAATAGATCGGCCGGTATTATATCCTTTGCGGACGAGGATCTTTTAGAGTACACTAAAAATATTTTCCTCCGCAAAAACTAGATTATCCGGAAGACTTTATTAATGAAAAATTGAACAATACAACCTGGGTTTTTGTTAAATCTATATTCGGACTAAACCCTATAAATGCGTTTTAGTGGAGTACACTATGAATAGTTTGTGTTAGCCGAGCTCGATGAAATTTTTGGCACGCATTTAAGTCACCGAGATTCAAAAAACGCATTTTCTAAGTTTTCGTAATAGACTCGGATAAAAAAAGTTGAAGGGACATCATTTAAACAAATTTTTTAGCATTAACAACCGATTGAAATCTAAACAAAATTTGGTTTACTCATTCTTTAATAAACTAGTCGGTCTAACATCTGAAAACAATTCAAGACATTTGGTTCGATTTTTAAAAAGTTGTTACATATACCGGATGGGCCGGAATTCGTAGTACAATCGAGTAAAGGGTGATTCTACATGAAAAAATAAGAAACAAATTTGGTATAACATTTTTTTTATCCGACGCTACGTTCCATCTTTTTAAAGGATTTAGTTGTCGTCTATTCTTCTACCACAGGTGTCTCCGATCATGATAGTGTTTACTAACGTTAACAATGATGGAAATATTCCGTTTTAGTAAACGAAACGAACTATGTAGTCATAGTTCGCAACAATTAATGTTTATTAACACCATCTCGGTCGGAGACAACAGCGACACAAGAATAGACGACAACTAAATCCTTTAAAAAGATGGACAAACTTTAAAGTCGATATTCTCGAAAACGTAGCGTCGGATAAAAAAAATGTTATACCAAATTTGTTTCTTATTTTTTCATGTAGAATTACCCTTTACACGATTGTACTACGAATTCCGACCCATCCTGTCGATAATTCTTATTTAGATGCTCGCCACTGTACGTAATCGAACTCGCCCACGACGTACAATGCAAAGCCCGGTTGATATTCGCGCCCGAATTTCCAGCATTCAAAATCGCCTCCTAATTTGTTCTACGCCAGCGCTTTCCACTCATTTATATTCAGTGCAACCGCACAGAATCCGCGGTCTAGCTACGAAAATCCATTTTAAACGCAAGCACGCTCCTCCGTCGGCCATCGATTCGCTTTTAACGCGTAGTCCAACGGAATGCAATTTGTCCAGCAGCAGATTAGCATTCGAGGAACCCTTCGCTGAGGCGAATCTCAGTGGCAGTGGCACAATTTAGAGTTGGGGAGCGAATCTCTCTCTCTCTCTCTCTCTCTCTCTCTCTCTCTCTCTCTGTCTTCCTTTCTCTCTCTCTCTCTCTCTCTCTCTCTGTCTTTTCCTTCCTCTCTTTCTTTTTCTTTCCCTCTTTCTTTATCTTTCCCTCTCTTTCTCTCTCTCCCTCTCTCTCTCTCTCTCAGTTTCTCGCAGAGGCCCACAATGGTCTGGAAAACGATAATTTGTAGCCAAAATTCAATTTTCCAAATTCGTTCATAAAATTTATCTGCCACTTTAGAATTTTGAAAAAAAACGAGGGTTATCAAATCGTTTTGACGAAAAAATCACGATTTCGTTAGCTTGTTCACTTAAATCAATTTTTTGTCAAAATCCTGATAAAGATAAATTTTACGATCGGATTTGAAATCCTCCTGTCGAAATCTATACGGGAAATAATGAATAGCGGCGGCCAAATACTTAAGTACACTTGAAAAACAATACAACTTTCTTAAAATTGGACTAAGCGACTTGATTTTGTATTAGATGTCAGAGAGACTAGCCTATTAGACAATGACTACAACAGTTTCTTTCATTTTATTATTACTTGGAGTGATAAAAAGAACGTAAAAATCTTGTTTTTTTCAACTTTTTTATCCGAGCCTATATAACGAAGAAAATTTAAGAAAATGCATTTTGTAAATTTCGGTAACTTATGCGCATGCTGAAACTTTCATTTCCCTTCCTTCTGTCATCTGAAAGCAAATTCAAGTCATTTAAGTCCAGCGACGCATGTGCCAGTGGCATGGCGCATCTACCGGATGAACAATATAATTCTGAACTACGATCTGATGGAGGCTCTAGGTCGCGTCGCGATCGTAGTTCAGAATTATAATGTTCACGCTGTAGACGCGCCACGCCGGTGCGCGGGACTACCACGCATGCGTAGCCTGCCCCCACTCCTTGCGTAACTTATTTTCCTGTCCGCATTTGCACCGAACTGCGCGCCGTGCCGTGTGAAAAGTCTGCTTACGCATCGCGCGTGAGTGGGTTGCGTGAAACGCGTGTGCCGCGACTCGCAACAGGGAGCAAGAGCTCGGCTTCACGCTCTGATTTCTCTGTAGATCGTGCCGGGCGCCTTCGCCGCGGATCGTTGCGATCCGCGCGGGATCCATCGATCCCGCGAGTTCCTTCTTTTTAGCCCCTTTCTTTCTTTTCCCTCGCTCCGCTGTTCCCCGTGAGACGGTCGTAGCCGATCGTCGATGGCGTCGGCCGATAAGCCGGAACCACGGAGGTGTGTCCCGAGATCGAGAAACGCCGGGCGAAGATAAAAGCTGGCCAAGAATGCTGGCCGAACCGGATGAGAGAAGAAAGGATTGTAACGCGTGTACGTGAACGTCAGGACACGTTCCAGCGAACAAAGACTGGAACCTCGAGAGTGCGTGCTGGAGGAGATAGCCGGCTGAACCGGCAACACGTTTCCCTGAAAGACTGCGGAATAGGAACTGGCTCTCAGCCTCGAAAGGATCCAGTTCGCGGATCGAATACTTGCCGAAGCAGACGGGCGAACGAATTTGGGAAAGGAACCGAGAGAAGTTCGCTCGACCAATGTTTGACGCTAAACGTATCGAGCGTTAAAAGTGACTCGTGTGTCTCGTCCTATTCACTCCGATTAATGAAAATAAATAAATATATATATATATATATATTTATATATGGACATATAACAGGACCAAATCTTATGTTTATTTGCAAATTTATGACAGTAATGATGATTTTATTCATTGAATTCAAGAGTTTGTTATTGATAATATTTTTTTCTAGGTCAATATTTTATTTACAGTTGGAAATGATTAATTGTAATATTAAAGGGAGATTGTTTTTCATGAGAATATTTTGTTTCAATAATTTGTATAAAGTTATTTATTTAGAAATTCTTTAAGATATATATTATGAAAATCGTGAATTTACTTCGATTTTCTGCTACTTCTCGGTGAAAGTATCTTCATAATTTCAATAATCGTAGAATCAAAATTGTCAAACATATCAAATTGACCGGTGATGGTACCGGTTATTGTTCGAACATTGATGAAAATATACGTAAAAGTGTAGTAATAATGTTTGCACTTTCACCGTAGAAATGAGTCTTGTGTTACATAGTTTCTGAAGAATTTTAAGCTGACACGAATACGGTTTCAGGCTCGTTTCGAGCGAAACCAATTACGTATAGACCAATCGAATAATCGTGAAGAAAAGTGTACGCTTTCTAGCGCCGAGCGCGAACGTGGACGTAGAAAGCAAAACGAAATTGTTTGTTCACCTCGTTTCGTATCATCGAATCTCACAAATTTTCTCGCCGAACACGCAGAATATTTATGGAAATGCATGTTTGTCCTTTGCACAGCTAATGAAATTCACTTCATTACAAAAGTTTATTACCCTTCGAACATTTGTAGCCGCGACACTCGTCCAGTCTCGCGTCTGTCGTTAGCACGACTATTAGCTGCTTAAAGACAACCATAATATCTTTCACCCTATTGAAATCGTCGTCTCTAAAGCAAAACCGGGAATTTGCATAAACATTCGCAGTCGTTGTCACAATGCAATTGCGTCAGACTAACGTCGTGTTGTATCTGAATAAAAGTAACGAATTAGTAACTAACGAAAAGTAATTACTCGGTTATTTTCTAATCGAGTTATTCATTAATCCAGTTATTCAATATTCGATTGTTGAACCTTTATTCGTTGTTTAGCATTCGTCATTTCTTATTCGCGTTTGACTCTGGACAAATGCGGTAAACGACAAGCTCACGCCATCTACAGTATTTATTTTATTATACAGTGTGTCCCGAAATTATGGTATTTCCGGGAAATGCGGGGTTCCTGAGGTCATTCGAAGTAACTTTTTCCTTAGCGAAAATGCGATCCGCGGCTTCGTTTACGAGTTATTAACGAAAAACAGTGACCAATGAGCGGCGAGATCAGCTGCCGCGAGGCGGCCGAGCCAATGAACGGAACTGGACTTCGTCCGCTCGTTTGCTCGGCCGCTCGTTGACTCGGTCGCCCGTTGGCTCGACCGCTCATTGGCTAGGCCGCCTTGCGCCAACCTAGCTCGCCTCTCATTGGTCACCGTTTTTCGTTAATAACTCGTAAACGAAGCCGCGGATTGCATTTTCGCTAAGGAAAGAGTTACTTCAAATGATCCCAGGAATCTCCAATTTCCGAATTATCAGACATTTTTGGGACTCCCTGTGTAGTTGTGATTTACTTTCGTCCTGTAAGTAAACTGTTTTCGTTTATCTATCGAATATTGTGGCCGTCAGGCTGCAGCTTGCTATATAGATACTAACTCCAATCGGTATTTCTTGACGAATTACTCACGAATTACTTAATCAACATCATTCGCGAATAACGAATAATTAGTTTTATTCCCTATTTACTTTGTTCGTCATTTTGAATAACATTTCCCGACGCTGCGCCAGACTACGTAATATTCGAAACAGCTTACGGCACGCGTCTCATTTTCTGCGGCCGGGAAAACAATGCGCAGCTCATTGGAACATTTCGCGTCTGTTATTTTCGTACATAAATTGGGCTAGTAAGATGTGTACAGCGCGTATACGTATTCAAAGAACATCTCTACTGCCGACTGGGGAACGGAAGGCGCCGTTTCCGGCCGACACTGCCGTGGAATATTAAACAAACGGTACCCGGTCGTTTCGTCAGCTGGCTCGCTGACATCGTGTCTGCCAGAGAATCGTCAGTCGGCTGCTCACCCACGACAGTGACATCTGAAAGGGTGCCAAAAATCCGGGGATCTTTCGCCACGGTGCAATTACTCTTGGGACGGTGGTATCGTGACGCACTAGAACGCCAATTTAATCGAACGATATCCGCCTAATTGGCTACGGAAATTGTACCTCGTTATCCCGAATCGCTTCTTCAAAAAACGATCTCCTGGAATGTATCGGCCGTGCGAGATGTTACGTAAGAAAAGGTCGGCGAGTTTTTAACTTTCCGAAAGAACGTCGAACATCCTAGTTACCGGAGACATAAACATCCTTAACGAAAGCTTTTAATGTGTTATTTGCTTTTCTAGAAACGTGACTGCGTGTAAACGTGCATCTGCAATCCGGTCGTTGTATGCATTTTAGAGTCATTATTACCGTACGTAATTTCACGTGTTCATAGGCCGTAAAAGTCTTCGAGAATGCAATTCCAGATTTTATTCTCTCCATTGAAATTGCAGCTGCGAGAAAAAAAAACGTGTCACGAAATCTTTTAACATTATTTCTCAAACTAATTATCGAATCGCGGATCTTTACGTGAAATAAAAATTGTCTACATTTTGATTGCATGACAGAAGTCGGATACTTCGTTCTCCGTAGAGACGCGGCTATCGATCGTCGATAAAATTATTGGTATTAACGATATCTTAACGATTCATCGATAATGTCATTATGGTATCGATAGTCTGACGTATTGATAACATCGTTGAGATATCGATACTCTGATACGTAAAACGATAATATCATTACGATATTCACACTCTGCTATACCGATTATATCGATGTTAAGATATCGATAAGAAAAATCGAAAGACCGAACCGACTATACATTGCATCAATATGTATGGTATTGGAACGAATATCTTCGAAAAGAAATAGTGCAATTATTCAGGCGAAATGGGATTCAGTTACTAAACTTCAATCTATCGATGTCGATATGGTACCAGTATCGATTTCGCACAATATCTATGGACCGAAAAAACGAACATTATCAATTCATCCAAGGAAACACAATCCAATAATGCTACGTTCTTCTATACGCATCTTCATGTAATTTTGTTTACATGTAATGTATTTCAAATGGAGCTTTAAGTCACCGAATTACTTAGTTTTATCGTAAGAATACTCTGAATAACGGTACAGTCATTTCTCCCGGGAATGCCAAATTTCGGGTTGCTGTGAATTTCTCTGCGACAGTTCAATGCCTATGTAATTTATTGCTACATCGATGCTAAGGGTCGACGGAGTCGGTCAAGCGTGTGATGCGGCACGCGACGCGAATTCCCGGAATACAACGCAAAATGGTTTGTTTGGGTGTGAGTCAGGTAAGAAAAATCGTGGAGCTACAAAGTACATGGTAGACACTAGGTACGTGACCGTCTAATCGTGGCACGTGGCCTCCGAATTGTCTTGGAATCGTGACAAAAAATTAGAAATAAAAAAAGTTAAGTCATCGTTTTTATTCTAGCATTACTATGTATCCATATCAATGTACACCGACATGCTGGCCACAGCATTTTTTTGCCGAATGACCCGAGTTTCTATAAAAACGAGCCGCGAGAATTGAAGAATCGCGACTTAGTATTCTCAGAGCTGCCGGTTTCAATTCCGACCTCCGAACATTTCTGGGAGAAATTACTGTACATCGGACGAAGAACATTGTTATCTTCGTATATTCGTTCGACTAATCTAATGTAAATTCACATGACACTATTTCTAATAAAATCTAACAGAGATAAATAAAATTAAAACAATTTTATTATACAACTAACACTCGGGCACATTTTGGTCCAGAGTGTAAATATTTGACTATTTAGATTCGGTGAATTAATTAAGAATTTCGCAAGTTTCATTATAGAGAATCTAACCTGCCTGGACGCAACACCTTGATCCTTTTAGTGCCAAGAATTGAAATTCCATGAAGAAACAACGATATATCGTCGTTCAGTTCTACAAAGATTAACAAACAAATTTGTTGAAAAACATAGTACAATTGTACATGATCCTACGCAAAGTCACTTATATTTTTATGAAAAATATCTGCCGTTCGAGTGTTAATACGTTACGTTCCGTTCTTGTGTCTTCTATTCATCTTAACGATACCTTACGAACATTAAATGGACCTGTAGACGTAGACAATCCCGAAATTAATGTCCAATCCCAATAATACATCAGTGTCGCTCGTCAAAAATAGTATTCTTCTACAGGAATTGCAATATACTCTTCACGGTGAATAAAATTGTATTAATAGGATCGTCACTAATGTCAAGCAATGTTGCAACATATTAAATTTTTGTGGCGTCTTAAATTTATAAACTTTTAGTAGTTTCAGTGAGAATTAATTTACATTTTATTTATAATATAATTTTGTTATTGTATTATTTATTGTTCGGTCTGTGTTCGTCCGACGAAAACTAATAATATACAGGGTGTTCCATAATTATGTTAACACTCGGAAAGCGATAATTCCTGAGGCCATTTGAAGTAACTTTTTCCTTAGCGAAAATGCAATCCGCAGATTAGTTTGACTTATTAACGAAATACACTGACCAATGAGAGGCGAGATATGCTGGCGCAAGGCGGCCAAGCCAACGAGCGGTCGAAGCCCAGTTCCGTTAATTGGCTCGACCGCTAGGCGTGCTCGTCTCTCATTGGTCAGTGCTTTTTCGTCAATAACTCGTAAACAAAGCCGCGGATTGCATTTTCGCCAAGGAAAAAGTTACTGCAAATCACCTCAAGAATCACCTCTTTGCCGGTGTTAACAATTCCACGACCGCGCCAGAAACCTCAAAAATTTCATAAAATTGAAGTATTTCATTCAATTAAACAAAAATTACGAAACAAACTTATATGGCATCAATTACTTTTTCAACATTCGTGCCTCATGCAAATCTTAATAAAATGAAGCAGTCATTTAGCAGTCATTTTTAATTAGACGTGGAAGATCTCCCCAATCGATCATCAATCGTCTGAATTTAAAACGGGGAGATCTCCCCATTCGGTTGACTAAATGTTAACATAATTATATATATATGGAATATATACCCTGTATATATTTTAAAGTGCTCGGCCCGTTAAATAAATAACTAAATAAGTGAAATAAATCTTAACGATATTACTGGAATGTCGATATGTCGAAATATCAATAATATTTCGATATTATCCTTAATTTATTCATTTGTTTATTTTATATATACGAGTAAAAGCCTACTTTTACAACAACGAGAACAAAAACTAATATTATTTATTAATATTAGTTATTAGTCACGTTATTCGACAATCAGACATCTTTATTTCACCGTAATAACCTCAACCAGTTCCGACGAAGTAAATTATCCTGAAACCGAGGCGCGCGGCTAATTGGCACACCGATAGCCAAGGAATCGTGACCAGGAGTGTTGCGAACCCTTGTCGCAGGAAGGTCCCTATTATCCGAGCTTCCAAACAAGTCAGCCAGTTCGTTTGTCCGCGGCATTTGTCCGACGCTAAAGCGACGACACGCTGCGATGCTACTATCCCCGTGGCAAGATAACCGGCTAAGAAAGAATCGCGCAGAGACCGTGGGGCAGTAAGCGAAGAACAAGACGCGCCCGTTTGTTTAACTAATCGCGACACAAAACGTTTCCGCGGAAACACGGGCTGCGCGGCGCGTATGTGCCTCCGCGGACTATGGCAGTGGCACCCGATCCATCCGGATTACAGGCTTGTCGGTGGTAATTTATTCGTTCGCACGTATCGGGTATTTACACACAATAGACGTACATAGTCGGTTAATCGCCGCGTTCACGCACAATGCGATCCTTTTATCTCCGTTCAGGGAATATTAATGCTTTCTCTGCGCGCCGCGGCACGAATGCCGTTCTCTGTCTTCGGTGATCGCGGAATTAGCCGACAGATAAGATCTGCCGATTATACGCGAAATTAACCGCAGCAAGGAGATATTCGACGATCCGAGATATCGTAGACAGGGAGGATACGTGAACGTGAACGGACCAATTTAACCCGTTGCCCTCCGCCGTAAATAATTCGCCGGTTTTCTGCACTTACGCCGTGCGAAAACGACTGAAATTCGAGATGAGGACGCTCTCGTCAGACGCGGTAACAACAATGTTTTTTTATTTGCTTCCAACGCGATCGCCGTGGGAACGCGTTCAACAATTATGGAGCGCTATAAAAGCAGTTGCTAATCCGAGGAACAAATAAAATTGTTTATACCGCGCGATAATGCTCTTTCGGGATTCGTCTCTTACGCGTCAGAGGAATGTTGTTGATTAAATTGTTATCGATGACGTTGAGTCGCGCACCACGGCACTCCTTTAACTGTTCCATGGTGTTTCGAGTCTACACGATCGAGACCGTGTGATAGATTTGCAGAACCTTTTAAATGATCACCTTGTCGCAGTCAATTTTATCGAATTCTGCAAATAAATTTCTCATTCATTTGTATAGTAATTATTGTATCCTTTTGTATAATAAGTAGACAGCGGTTTTGTAGCAAAACTTGTATAATGTTTTATTAATTAATACTAACATATTATTTAATTAATATATATTAATTAATGATAACATATTATCTAATTAATATATATTAATTAATAATACCACATTATTTAATTAATATATATTAATTAATGATACCATATTATTTAATTAATATTATAAATATTTTGGTATAATTTTTAAAAATAGGCGAATGGAACCGCAAACTGAGAAAAATATTAAACGAAGTTAAGGTGTACCATATACACCTTATTAAAATTATTCAAGAAAGAATGAAAATTATACTTGACTCGTCTGTTTTGAATAGCTTTATTTTGCATAAAGATCCGCGGACTGGTGACAACTTTAAAAATATTGTATTTTACAACCAAATACTATTAGCGTGAGTTGACTCATGGTCGTTCTCGACCATGGCACCTTAATACTAGATTTACGGAAATCGTCAAAATGACGAGCCACTAATTTTTTAATTTACGATTATTCGTATCGTAAAGATACATTTATGAGTTATTTATTCAATTTATATGTTACTTATGGCAAATGTCAAATCACAATAACGCTTGTTAAAAATCAGAATAAACGTCTTATTGTTACTTTTGTAAACTAATATAAAACAGCTGTTTTTCGTGCTCCGTAAATCTAACGTTAAAGGAAAAAAATCCTTCTACTCTTGTAAACACGTTGACTGCCAACCGTGAGACAATTTATGGTTCTACGACAACTCTGTTAAATGATCATCATTAACATAAAAGAAATTATTTACTATTATTTATTTATATAGAAAAGAAAAAATGTGGATGCCTAGAACAGACTTCTTCAAAATTGGTGTTACCGGGCCATTTTGATCCAGTGTATTTAAATCGTCACCACTAAAGTAATTCAATACTTAACAATCGAACGAAATAGTATACGCTAGAAACGACGCAGAGAAGCTAATAGATTCGCGATAAGTATTTTCGGAAAACGTTCCCAAAAAAATTGCTGAACGAAACTAAGAATAAGTCGCGAACACCGTCAATTGTGTAGTTGTGAAAATTGATGACATTTTGCTTCGGCTCTGATTCATTAGCGTGAATCGAGTTTGTAAATTGGGCCTAATCCCGTTTCGATTCACCGGAACCGAAGTTAATCACGGAAACGGATATATAAAATAATGTCTAAATCAACAGTTTCACGTTGGCCTGGATTCGGTCAGAGGCAACGCCAGTCTTCGACAGTTATCGAAGAACTAAATCGAAATACGATTCTCCTCGCGGTGACCGAATGATTCGTGCCGCGGGTCCCATAAACCCGATCTGATTACTGGCGGAACGAATCTACTGGACATTTATATATCTGTTCGTCGGCCGGCGTGCGATCATTAGAAAGTCGAGCTACTTGAGCGCGAGTTACCGGCTCGCCGAGGGATACGGTTAAGAGGGAATTTCGTAAGAAACGTCGGGAAAGGGATTTCAGGCCTCGGACGAGCCGCCGTAAGCGGTTAACACGAACTTCGTGCCGGCTATTCGCTTTTCAGCCTTCGAACGGAATGCACTTGTGCAAGTTTCTTTTTTCTTTTCGCTTTTTCACCGCGTCCGGCTCTGTGCCGAGCGCGTCGACTATCAAATATAATGGGGCGGCATCGATGTCAAGGACAACCTCGAAGAGACTCCGCTCGTAATTAACAGATCGCTGTTCGCCGGGCGTAATTAAGCCGCTCGTTTATTGGGACCGAACCAGCTTATCTTGTTGGTGAAACATCGTAGCATCGGAATGCCCTAATACACAAAATCTTCGGCGTCTCTAGGATCCGGGAACTAGGATCACCTAGGCTCGGTAATTTTTTAAATTATAAGCTGTTAATTTTTAACAGACCGAGCTCGATAATCGATTGTATCCTTGGATCCCGGTTTTCGACATTCCGAGCTCGAAGAGCGCTTCGAGTTTTAAATTTTCAACGTAGTGGTCAACTGAAAGTCTTCGTCTCGAAATCCTCAATGCTCTAAACACTGGATCCTGGATCCAACGATCTTTCGGTATTTTAGCCTCTACATTTTCATTGCTCCAAATTCAAGACACCAGATCCAAAAACGATGTGCAATTTTAAAAGGTCAGAAAGTTAGGTCTATTTATACTTCCATAAGTTTACTGCTTCGGAAATATGCGGTTTAAGAATATATTGGATCTTCTAATCCCGGATTTACAGTCGAGGAATTAAATGTCCCACCATTCGAAGAGAAATTGTCGGCAATCCCTATACAGGGTGTCCCAAAAATGTCTCGCAATCCGGAAATGGTGGGTTTCTCGGATCGTTTGTAGCAACTTCTTCCTTTACAAAAATGTTCTCCGAGGCACCGTTAACGAGTTGTTAACGAAAAACAGTGACCAATAAGAATCGAGTACGGCTGACGCGAGGCGGCCCAGCCAACCAGCGCGCAACGCCCAGTTCCGCTCATTGGCTCGATCGCCTCGCGCCAGCCGAGCTCGCCGCTCATTGGTCACTGTTTTTCGTTAATAACTCGTTAATGGTGCCTCGGAGAAAATTTTTGTAAAGGAAAAAGTTGCTTCGAATGACCTGAGGAACCCGCCACTTTCGGATTGCGAGACATTTTTGGGACACCCTCTAGAATGAGACTTATTCATTTTTAACCCTTTGCAATCGAGACCATTTTAATTCCAAAATGAAGACATTTGTTTCAACCCACAGTATTCCAATTTGATACCCATGTTTTTGTTTTATACATATGAAATCGAACGCATATGCTTATAAAAAACTTCTCTATTATTTGACAATTTATCGAATACAGACAAATTTAATAATGTGAAAATTCTTTTAAAATCGTGTAGGAATTTTTAGCACCGCCTCAGAGTCGCCGCTCGAGTGCAAAGGGTTAATAGTTAAACAAAATAAAAAATTATACAATTTTTTGTATGCTCAAAAAATGCGTAATAAATTGTCGAAAATCTCAGATTATCATCTTGTTTTGTTATAACCAAATGTTGAAAATGACATTCTTTTCAGCCTGCTAAACTCGACACGCTTTAAATCCCAGACTTTTCAACATTCTGGATTTGAATCAAGTCCGATGCTTCAAAGTTCAGAATTTCTTAGGCTCAAAAATGATCAGCATCTGAAAAATACTGAAAAATCTGTAGTTTCAGGTCTGGAACCATCGGCGTCCTACGTTCCCACGTTGTATTTACAGTTCCGTATGCCGCGTGTACAACGAACACACCTCGTCTTCGAATGCAGCAACTCGATATGAACATTTCCAATTAGCTCCTTCTTCCACGTGCGAAACAGTGACTGACTACTCCACGTGCTCGGTTTACCCACGGATGATCCCCGATCACTGACTCGGAGAGTTGACGGTGCTCAGCCGTCGGAATTATCGGTCGCAGAGAGGAAAGACCCGTGGGGAAATCCTGTGTCGAACGAAGAGCCGATGTCGAAACGTATCCTGGGGATTTTGCAAGAGTCAGAGAGACCGATATCTCTGCGATTATATACCGTAAGTTCGTGGAAAGCTACTCGGGAACCAGCGTTAAACGACGTTAAATCTCATGGCGTTCTATCATCTTAATCGCGAGCGTCGCTCGCCGACTTTCTAACAATACGAGCATCGATCTGTTCACGCAAAGAGTAATCTATTTCCGATTGTTAATTACGCAACGATTGTGCGCCAGGATCGTGCGCGATTAAGATGATTCGCGTGTACAACAGCTATCTAGTCAAATTTCGACAGACTGTGATCACTTTGTTGCCCGATTGCATTATTCGTCTGTCGATGTACGGTGTCCAACATCGAACCGACCTGCCAAGAGTGGCCTTTCATCGAACAGTTTCATCATCTCGGCTGTTGCCAGAGAAATAGTTAAATACAGTCGTAGATCGATGTACAGTAATTTCTCTTTGTAATTGACCCTCAGCTTGTACAGAAAAATGGACAATTTGGGAAGAAGAGATACGATTATTTGATCTTCGCGATTCGTTTTCATAGTCGTCGATTGTCAGCAACTATAAAAACGAGCCGAAAGGCTCGTATAATTATCCAGTTAAGAATCTTAAAATTGGGAACGCAATTAATCGCTGAGGATATAATTAATGTTACAAAAGATACTACAGAAATGAACTCAGAAATGAATCCAGGTTTGTCTACACACTCGGCACAAGAGCGTACACTAAGCAAAGGGCGGAAGATTCTTCCAAGTGAAGATATAACAGATACATTCACACATACATTTACATCATTGCAATCAATAACGTGGTTGCAAGAAATACCGACAAGGAATAAATACAGTGTTCTGACAGTAGACGACACTACACAACACCGGCACCATTCATACAACTAAAAAACTCCGGGCTTCGACTTAACTAGCGGTAAAGTAATCGAAGAACTTCCAATCAATATTCACAACGCCATATTCAGATTAAATTATTTCCCAATTACAATATTTTAAATGTAATTTTTCGCGTAAGGAATCTTTGAATTAATGAAAATTTCTCTGATTTTTACTATCATGAGTAGACTGCTGCCGGTCTTTATGGAAGTTTTCATTTCCACACGCCGTTTCGCAACGATTAAAATGAAGGAAAAATTTCCTTCGTCAACTAAACGCACACAAATGAAAGTTCTATTGGATCTCGTTAATTTACACGTTACCACAAGTAACCACAGTTTAATTGTAAGGTTTGAAATGAAATCTGGAATTTGCATAAAAATCTGCGGTCTAGTGATTGACACATGAACTGCCGCATTGATTATTCTTGTGAAATATTCGAACACTCTAAATACTAGGTCGGTGTAAAAATAATTACAGTAAATTCTCTCTAACTGATGCTCAGATTGTACACAAAAGTGGACAATTTCATTTTTATAGTCGTTGACGATCGGTAACTATAGAAACGAGACGCAAGGCTCGAATAGTAATCGTATCTCCTCTTCCCAAATTGTCTATTTTTGTACGCAATCTGAACGCGAATTAGGGAGAAATTACTGTATTCCCAAGTTTCGTTGCAATTATCCGGCATTTGGAAAATATTCTAACACTTTTGACCGTACGAGAAAGAAGGAAATCATGGCGGCAACAACGATCTCGTCGCAATTAATTTCATGTATTAAACTGTTTTTTGGATTGTGAATAACAATGCCGGGGTGATGTAAAATACCAGATTTTTCCACTTTCAACCCCTTCAATTCGACTGCAATTACTCCCAGCCATCATAATGACTACTTTAATAAGGGAAATCCGACTTTGCTCGAGTTACGAAGTAATTCTACTCAGTTTCGCTACGTTCTAACTATTCTTCTGACCGGTAGTTGGCGGTCCGGATTTATCCAGACTTCAAGGTATCGGGATACCCTAATTTCAACGTGTTTTGCTTACCGAACAAAATGTCCCAGTTAGGCGGCCGGACCAAACGCGAGAACACAATAATTTAAAAAAAACTAGTGCATATAAAATGATTAAAAAAATGAAAAATGTCCTCCATCGATGACACAATAGCTTGTCTAGATTTAAGAATTGTGCTGTCTACTAACAAAGCCATTTCGATGCAGCAAACATAAAAGATCGAATTTTATAAGTATCTTCAATTCTTTGCGCCCGGAAAATTTACTCTGATCGCTAGACTGCAGAATGATTGGGCAAAATAAAAAATAAAAAACGTAAATCATATGTTTAGTATCTTTCTGCTTTTAACGATTCGTCTAAGTTGTACGTAATATTCTTAAATTCTTCTAAAACGTCTTTAAGATTTTGTTTCCGATCTAGTTATTCTCGTCAAAAATCCATAAAATTCGCAGTGTCCACTGTTCACCTATCAAATACTTGAACATATTTATTAGCAAAATTGCAAGTAATGCTTCAAAGAAAATATAAAATGGTTATATTTAATATATTGGGTTGGCAACTAAGTAATTGCCGATTTCAGTCATAGATGTTTCTCACTCCCATTTTTATGATATCCGTAAATGTTATATTATAAAATTATTATTATTATTATTATTATTATTTTATTTTTTACCGTAATTATCAAAGGGTTAAAGGATGCTGTGTATAAAAAATAATGTAATGTAGATACAGTACGTATAAAATATCTGATACAGATGAACAATAACCTGAGATCATTGTGACGAAAATACCGACATTTCGACGAACAAAATATTCGAAATTTGTACGATTTCTGTTTCAGTAGTCGAGTCGAGTCGACTCCTATTCGAGATGCAGGACCGTGCCGGGCAGAAAAAGCGGCGATCGGCAAGAAATAGATTCCCGGGGCAAAAAAATAGTGGATCATTAGTCAGGCGGAGCGTGACACACGCGACTCATCGTTTAACGATTCAGCTCCACGTGCGCGGAGAGCCGCGAACGGTTCGAGCGATATCGCCCAGCGAAACTCTCCATTGTTTGCGCTGACTCCGCTCTGGTCGATGATTTTTATTATAATGCGTCCCGCATACACGGTCACAGGGGCGGAACATAGGACCGCGTTTGCTATGCGAGGCGCGTGCGCCGTCGCAGCGGCGGAACGGGGCAGAGGAATTGCGCTTTTCTTCGTTAAGCTCTTGACGTCACCGGCGCGGCGCGTGCGTTTTCGGTTTAACCGCGGTTAACGAGCTTCCTCTCGTTCACCGACCGATTTTCATCTGCTCCGCCCACGCAACGCCGACCCTTATCGCCGGATTACGGGATCTGGCGCACCTGTGCGGGCAGGTTTTTATGGGACCCATGGAAATCGAAGCAGGTTTTGTGCGGACTACGGTTTCGACTAACCCGTATTCGAACAGGACATTCAAGATTTATTCACAACTTCTTGGTAATTAAACAAAGCCTTCCTGATTGCACTTTATGCGGTGTACTCATTGGTATCGAACATATATTCTCTGTTATGAAGGACCTCAAGTCGAACCTAAACGATGACAAGATAAAGAACGTCCTCCTCTTTTTTAAATCCATGAAAAAGTACGATTCGTTATAATTTTCTGTTATAGAGGATGTATATTATTGTACAAGCGAGAAATGAGGGGTTCCCGAGGTCATTTGAAGCAACTTTTTCCTTAGCGAAAATGCAATCCGCGGCTTCGTTTACGAGTTATTAACGAAAAACAGTGACCAATGAGAGGGAAGATCAGTTGGTGCGAGGCGGCCCAACCAACGAGTGGTCGAAGTCCAGTTCCGCTGATTGGCTCGACCGCCTAGCGCTAGGCGAGCTCGCCTCTCATTGGTCAGTGCTTTTTCGTTAATAACTCGTAAATGATGCCTCGGAGAAAATTTTTGAAAAGAAAAAAGTTACTTCAAATGACCTCAGAAACCCTTCATTTTCCTCTTGTACAATAATTTTAGGACACCCTTTAGTTACTCATGTCGATATAGATTTGAATCATAATCTAGAATAATAAATCTTTATGTATATTTAATCGTAAACCATCTAGTCGCTAATGGCCTCGCAGTTAATGTTACCACGCTAAAATAAATAATTAAAACAATAACAATTTTAACCGACACCAGTCTTGATTGGCAATAATATTGACTGACGACGCTAAATTAACTTGATTTCAAATGAAATGGAATTAATTTTATAGCTTTCTAACTCATTCATTCTCCATCTATTTCATTCATACTATCCTCCGATGTTTTTAAGCTAGATTCTCCATCCTAACCTATTTCTTTTGATTTCGCTGAGAATTATTTCAGTGCTGACTAAAATGAAAAAGTACAATAGAGGAAAGATCTACTTTTTCTATTATTTTTATGACTTTGTATTATATTCAAGTCAATGCCATTCAGATTACACTACTTATCACTTACGTTATATTCGTATCATAAATTGTACATCAATTATAGTAGATTAAAGTTTTCATAAATAGCAGAAGGTGAACAATGTGGCTCTCGCAGTATAAGAGCAGTAGCAGAGATTCTGAAGCAAGGACCGATTGAATAGTCTGCGGATTATATGCACTTCCAACAAAAATGAGTGGATGAAACATAGAAAAATAGAAAAATTTGAAGAATTTAAAAATTCCGATATATTTATTTCGGCTTATCGAAATCATTAAAGATAAACGAAAATTTCTATTTGACTTCGGTTCCTTAGAAATGAAACAGAACATTTTGATTTCGTCTAAAGAACCGCAGTTTACTGATGATAGCACTAAATAGAGAACCGATTTCTCAGCTTATATATTCAAAAATATCAATGTTCATTCAGTCAAGAAGACACAAGAATTTGTTACAATTTTTGGAAATATAAAACGCGAAAGTTCCGAGTGGTAATCTAAACGCATGTAAATAGTACTGCAAAAATTTATGAAAATATGTTGCATAATGTCCCAGAAAAAAATATTCACAGCGTGGCGCGAATCAACGAATCGCCGAACGTGAAAAGCACTCGATGTTCAATTAATCCATAAATGGATATTTAATCGAGAGAAGAGCCTGGCATGTGACTAGATTTTAATATAGATAATCTTGTGTTGTTCGATCATCGTTCGTGTTACTGTAGCAAAAAATATAATTGAAATCGACAGTTCACACCGGGATCTGATCGATCCGACCGGTGCATGAGAATTAAAAAAAAAACCGATCAATATTTGTAGCCGATCGGTTCGTTAATCGATCTGAGACACAGGAAACTGGCAGACAAATTTCGAGCCTCTACAAACAGAAGAATGCGCAAAGTTCTCGAGAAAGCATTAAGTTGCAGTTCCGGGTGACAGAAACAGCCAGCAAAAAATTGAATGAAAACCGCGGTCCCGTTTTTCTGCGACCGCCACAGTTATTCTAATGCCCGAGACGCGACGAATTAAACGACGCTGCGAAATTACGCAAGCGGCAGACATTTAAAATTGGTTCCATTCGCGACATCTGTTTCAGAAGCAGCCTGCCTCTTTGTGCGGCATCCGCGTGCGTAAACAATCCTGCTGCACAAATGCACGCCGCATTTATTTGCGTTTCATCTCTGGCAATCATCTTCTGCATCGTTAGAATTTATTTTGTACCGCGCTCCGAGACACGCAAGTGCCATTACGAAGAATAAACGAAGCGCCGTTGTGAAAACTGTTCGTGCACTTGCCCTAATTTTGCACTTCGTAATTCAGTGAGTGTGCAATCGGCAAACAAGAATTATCATTTCGTTGCAGACACTAGTTTGCTCGATGGTGCTCGAACGATGTTTTTGTTTCGTGTACACTGCTATTAAACGCGAAATTGACTCTATAATAACCACGGTTTATTAACATTGAACCTAGCTATAGCAGTGACTAACGCGGCGTGCTGCATTATACAAATTGCAATATTGAAGATATTGAAATTTTCCACAATCTTTATGACAGTGTTAACGAAGAAACATATTCAGCGATTTTCGAAGGAAGCAGCGTTATGACTATAATTGTTATAATAATTGTAAAATAACATATGCGAGACCGGTCATTTGATCAGCGATGGTACATTTAGTTTTAAATCCTCGAAAAAGCGAAAAAGGTGGGGGATTGAAAATGTTCTACAGTTTTTACAGAGTTACCTCAATAGATTATATATTTTAATTAGTTTATTACAATATATATATATATATACCGTGATTGCATTTTATTGATTACATGTAAAGTTGAAGATATACAATGAGGAGCTAAACAACGGTATAACTTTTTTAAAACTGGTCTAAACGACTTGAATTTTTTTGGAGACTAATTTTTTTACTATACAATAACTAAAATACTTTTTTTTATTTTATTTTGCTATTACTTGGAATACAAAGATTATAATAAAACTCTCTTTTTATCACTTTTTTATTTGAGCTTAAAAACTATATATAAAACTATATATATGTTAAAAATTTCATTGAAATCGGTTTTCGCATAGTCAAGCTACAGCCACTGAAACTTTCGCGATCTTTAATTGTTTATAACTCATGTCAAGGTCAACTGATTTTGATGCAAATGCATTTTTGAATAAAAAAGAATTTTTTAAAAACGGGAGTTTTTTTACTCCCGTAAATTCAGAAAATGAATTTACAATTCACAGAAAAATTCAAGTCGTTTCAGACCAGTTTTAAAAAAGTTATACCGTTTTAAAAGGTGTTGACTCAGCTTTACTCTGCATTGTATGTGTCATTAACTGATAAGCACAAATTGTAAGAATCGTCAATGTCAATGTCTTTATCGTTAATGCGATCTCTTGGTAACAAAACCAACATTACAAAGAAAGAACCAAGTCTAGCTTGCAAAATGATATTTTTAGGAATAAAGAATACTTCTCAATTCCCCGCCACGTCGATACGTATAAAATGAGTGCGAGCTATAATTTGACATCAGATTCTCGAAAAGCAGAAAGCCGGGAAATGCAGCGAAAGCGAGACAAGCAGCTTCGTCCGGAGGCATTTCCCCAGCCGCCATCCTGATCTGTTGCCAGACAGACCGAGGCAGATGAGACCGGAGGAAGAGAATAATCCCCGATCGAAAATCACGATAAGCCGCGCAGACGGAAGAGGAAATCGAGTTTAACGAAAGATGTTATCTGCGAATCGATCCTGTGCTCCGCGAGTGGAATTTTATGCCAACTCCGAGTATCCGCTAAAAATATATTGTTGTGCCAGACCTGCTCCTGCGGCGGCGTTCGCAATTCGAAAGAAACAGCGGACCCGGAGGATTTTCGAAATGGTTTAAATAAACCGAGAGTTCGCGGCGGGAGGGATGGGCCAGGCTCTTGCATCATAACGCGTCTAGCCTTCCAAGAACATTCTATTCTGCGAACATTATTTATAAATAATAACAATAACAGCTCAAGGATCGCCGCTTGGGCTGAGTCAGACGTCGATCCGTTTGATTTGGGAATTACTTGGGAACGATTTCACGACGAATTTTCTTCCGACGAGATGCGTAATATATTTTGCTATCCTAAATTAGCAGAACGGAAAATTTATTTGCTCTGCATAGGGTAGTGGAGCCAGTTACCGTGGACCCGCACATTTTTGTGCTTTCAGTTTACTTTAGTTTAGTTTATTCAGTATACGTGTAATTAACTTTGCCTTTATCGAATAAGACGTATTCAATTTTTTTATTCGATCTCAATTAATTATTTATTTGTAAATATCGAACATGTAAAAAACGGAAATTCTCATAATGCCACAAAAATTATCTATAAAGCTTATGCAAAAGTTTAAGAAAGCACCGAACAAATGAAGATAAATATTCGGTAAAATAAATCGTCCTAAATAAAATATCACGATGTTAAGATGACGGAAAGGCAACATGATGTTTGTTTATTTGAATTTTTGTTTTCAGTTTCAATTTCAATAATTTATTTACTATGTGAAGTGACTGGACCTATTTTTCGCTCGATGCGTTAATTATTGTACCGCTTATCACAGGATAGACCTACATAACCTCAAATCTCTAAGCAACTTTGCCACATTTTAAAGCGAAGAAATGTAACTAAGAAATTTTATTAAAGCAGTCATCTCGAATGTGAACTTGCTAATGAGACGACATTTTCGAACGATTAAATCTGATCGACTATCCATATTTAGCAAATGAGAAAGAAGGAATGCTGCCATATGTTTCGCATTAATAATTTCGGAAATTCGATTTATCGGTCTGTTTGTATTTACTTTTAATTTGTTAATTATGACTGAGAGACAATCTGGCACTCATAGATTGCCAATGTGACAAATTGTACTTGAGGATTGCTTATAATATTCGAAAAATATAATGAGAAAAATATAGATCGTGTCAAGGCTAGAAGAATAAACTGCGATAAGACAGAATATTCTGTTTGAATAGCCAAAAGATTTACTATTGAAGCAGCAAAGATTCGAGATCGACGTAAGAAAAATCGACAGAATCTTCGCGATTGGATCGGACAAAGTAAAAGTAAAACAAGAAAAAATCAAATAACGTTATACATGGCTATTTTAAGACGCTCGACCGGTTCCCACGTGTCGCAGGAGATTTCGATGAATTCCTTCATCTTTTCTCCTCCGATTGGTCTCAAACCGAATCGAAACCACTCCAGTCGACGCTAATTTTCAATTTCAATTTCGGAGGATCAATACCGACATTCGGGAATATTCTATCCGAGGCGAGGTAGACTCAATTTTTATTAATACGACGAAAGAAAGCGACGAGATGTACTTAGTCGACGAATCCATTTCAATGTATAATAAGTAGTACATAGAAGAATCTCTGAAAGGAGCACGCGCGTGTCTGCCTACGATTATCTTGAACACAAAATTCTTTTTCATGAACGATAGTAATTAAAACAGTCACATCAATACTGGAAACAATATTAACATATTCAAATGCCCGTCCGTTTGCCAATAAGTTAACGTCTCATTACCATGCGGCAGAAGCGATAAAAACAGATCGATTGTAAGATGCGTTCTTACAGACTCCGCTTGAAGAAGATTATTTTAAAGAGAAGAAAAATTCGATGAAAATAGAACTTAAGAAAAATAGTGAAACTGGGTTAACAATCTTCGTTCTAGTTGCTAGTAACTGTAGAATTTTTTCAAAGCGGTAATATTAAACGGACTCATATATAGATAAATCTCTTCCAAGATTTTCTGAATAAACAAAAAATACGATTCTCGTTTGTTTTTCAACAATAAGAAACTCAGTTAAGACACACACACACAAGACGAAGAATTTAAACAAACTGAAAACCAATGCTGAAAATTAATGATATTAGTTTCCAATAAATCGAGGAGAAATTCTTCGCTCATATAATCAATGTATAAATATCGATTATGTTTTTCTTGTAAAACTAAATGTTACAGAAGTTCTAATCGGAGCAAAGGAATGGAATGGCTTTCATAAAAAATACGCTTCTCGTTTGTTTTTCGACAATAAGAAAATCAGATGATGATAGAGGCAAGACAAGACGAAGAATTTAAACAAACTGAAAACCGATGCTGAAAATTAATAATATTCGTTTGTAATAAATCGAGGAGAAATTCTTTATTCGTATAATCGGATTATGTTTTTCTTGCAAGACTAACTGTTACAGAAGTTCTAATCAGAGCATAGGAAAGGAGCATTGCGCTTCCATTATGAGTGACACTAATTATTGACTAGTTTTCAAAATCCCTTTTACTGCAATACATTCGTGCAAATTAAATTTCATTAGAACGTTTAGGACGCAAAAATTGTTAAAGTGCCATTTACCACGACAGATTTTAATTTTCTCGTGTCGGTTTCGTTCATTAAATTACCACGACTTCGTGAGAATTTTCGTGATTGATTTTCAACACTTAACGTGTTAAGAAATCTGAAACAATTTGTATTCGTCGGCTCTCGATCGCTTCGAGCGCTTCGATGACGGCGTTCATCGATGATCCCCGAGGCATTTATCGCTCTAATGACCGGCGATCGGACGGGGGCCCGGTAAATGAGATAAAGGAAAAGAAATAGCCAAGAGAGAAGAACCGACGACGTATTACGGACGCGAGTTCCCAATTTTTCAGCGAAAGGTTGCGGACACGCGTCCCCGGATCGACCCAATTTTCTCGGGCAAATTTTCCTCGTCAGCGGAAAAAAGCCGAGCCTGGCTACCGAGCCGGAGATATCTTTTTTCGGGGAACAATACGTTCCTCCAAGACAAAAAGCTTCGGATTCTTTGAGTCGTCTGACAGTGCTCCCTCCCTTCCTATGTACAAAGGACGAAGGCTCGTTCTAATTGGATCACTTCGAGTTCCATTCTCCTCCAATTTTTTCGAACCCGATGCTTGTCATTCTTCGTCCATGCGACGCAACGCGTTTGTCACCGATGACGCAGTGCTGCAGCCGCGTCCGAGTACATGTTAACACCTTTTCAAACGGAATAACTTTGTCGAAATTGGTCCGAATGACTTGATTTTTTTTTTTTTGTTGAGATCTTAGACCGACTAGTTTTCTAGAGAATGAGTATACAAACGCTTTCTTAGATCACAATGGTTTGGAATGATCGAAAGATTAAAAAATGATGTTTTATCAACTTCTCTATCCGAGCCTATAACGAAAATTTAAAAAATGCGTGCAGCAGATCTCGTCGACTTATACAGGGTGTCCCAAAATTATGGTACTTCCGAGAAACGAGGAATTCGTGAGTAACTTTTTCCTTGGCGACAACGCAATCCGCGGCTTTTTGTTTACGAGTTATTAACGAAAAACAGTGACCAATGAGAGGCAAGCTCGCCTAGCGCTAGGCGGCCAAGCCAATGAGCGAAACTGGGCTTCGAATCGATGATCCAATGAGCTGCTTCGATTAGAAATTGTCGAACATACTTCTTTATTCGGGCGCGCGCTATTGTAAGAATCGTGGAAAATTTGAGCAGCGCTTTAATCGCGACAAATGTATACTGTTTTATAACAAAGACAAAAATATCTCATGGTAATATTATTCGCAATTTCAGTACACGTGGACGAATTAATTTCAGTGTTTGCAGTGTTCGAAACGAGTGGCGATGTCAGCCGCGTGTGACTGCTGTTTTGCAAACTGTTTGTACTGGTTAGACTTAAGAATCAAAGGCTAATCACATTTCAAATGCAAAGAAGACGTCGCGATTTTCTATCGGTCGCGACAGCTCGCCCGAGTGTGTTTATGCAAATTCGCTGCCTTACGGATTAACCCGCGGATCAACTTTCTGGGTTGAGACGTTACGCAGCCATTCTGTTTGATCTTGCTCGGCTGAATGGCGCTCGTTATCAGCGTACAAAGCACGCGGTCTAATTACGGGGCAAATAAGTCGAGTTCCGCGCGGGCTTATTGCTTATTCCGTCGTTAACTGTTTCGATGTTGCGATCGAGAATGCAGTCGGAATACCTGGTCGGAAAGTTTTGTGTAATACGGCGTCGCGCGCGCGCGCGCGCGTCAGCCGTCGGCGGAACGCGAGGAATTCGCCGAGCGAAATTTTCGTACGGCGTCGTCGCGTACGAAAAATTCTGCACATCGAGCCGAGTCGGTGCGAACTGTTATGAAATTCGTCGATAATTCGGTTTTATTAACGAATCGGATCCGTAACGATGCTCGAAACGGCAATCGTTCTCTCTTTTTAACGCGAAAGAAACCGTGTTTACCGTGAGAGAAAACGGCTGAGTAATCAATCCGCGAAGGTCGCTTTTGTTATGGTAATTAAAGGATCGAAACATCGGTATCAGGTGATGCCAGTAACCATCGAACGTTAATATTGACAGTCGTTCTGAAAAGTAATAACACCGATATCGGAAATCCAACCTGTCGGATAGGCGAACGATTGACACATCAATAATTCCTGTTCGTATATAATAAAACGGGAAACGTAACGCAGGCTTCGGGGAATCCGATAGTTTACCGCTGGAGAATACAGCCCCCGGACGAGTATATACGTTGGTAATAAATAAACGATTATTTTGTTAAAACGCCACGTGTATACAAATATCAAGCTCGGAGGTAACAAGGAAATATTCAGTGTTGCGATCAGAGTTGGGCGTCATTCGAATCGTTTCAAACGATTATTTTAGATAAATGTTTCCCTAAAATGGTTATTCCCGTGAATTCATTTTAGTCGAATATTTTATTCGAATAACGGTTATTCATTATTAGCAACAACAAAAATTATCGACGCAACTTTGGGTTGCCTGATGTAATTTAGGGTTTGTTCGTTTGCGAGACTATAGCCTCGAGAGGCTACGCGAATCCCTGACCTAACCCTACCGTGAATTAAGCGGAACCGGAGTAGCGGACTAGAGTCATCATCTGCCTTCGATTTCACTTAACACATATTCGTCCGGTGATTTTTTGCACCGCCATTCACAAAATGCCGACATTTCACTATCTGTAGAAATGATATGGTCTGTATAAAAAGAACAACGTAACTTGTTGAAAATCATATATTTTTCAGTGACATTTTGGAAAATGATATGAATGATATGAAATTCACAAAAAGTTGAAACGAATTACTGAAAACACAAAGTTATTATTTTCTTTTTTATTAGACGAAGTAAATTATTTTCGAATATTTCATTTTATAAATAATTAATATTTCTTCAGCGAATGTTACTGTTCGAAACATGTTCCAGTAACATACAAATGACGAATTTTCGTCATTTGGTTATTGGTCATTGTTTGCGAAATGACGAATTTTCGTCATGCGGACGAATATGTCAAGAATAAGATATCGCTATCATCCGTCTACACTGAAGTTTAGATGATAGATGGACTAGTATACCAAAACAATGACTAAAATATTTTTTTCAATTTTGCTATTACGGCAATTTTTCCTTAATTCGCACTCAGATTGCGCACAAAAATGAGTAACTTGGGAAGAGAAGATACGATTACTCGAGCCTTGCGGCTCGTTTTTATAGTTATCGATTGTCAACAAATACAAAAATGAGTCGCTAAGACTCGATCAACCGTACCTTCTCTTCCCAAATTGTCCATTCTTGTGCGCTATCTGAGCGCGAATTAGGGAGAAATTGCTGTACTTCGAATGACAAAACAAAATAAAAAGCTCTCATTTTTTAACTTCCTCATCTGTGCCTAGAGTGAAAATTTAAAAAATGCCTTTCGTAAATCTCAATAACTCGTGTGCGTGCTGAAAATCTGATCGAAGTCCGTTAACCCAGAGTCTGTGTTAACCCAAACTGCGATTTTTACGATTTTTAATTGTTTATAGCTCGTGTCAAGGTCAACCGATTTCGATGAAAATCTTCAGCAAGCGCGTAAGTTATCGTGCTCTACAAAACACATTTTTCAAATATTCGTTATAGACTCGGATAAAAGTATTAAAAATATTTATTTTTAAATTAATATATCATTTTTTAACCCTTTTATGTGAGCACACATTTGAAAAATGTAACACGGTAACTTACGCGCACTTCGACACAAGCTCTAAACAATTAAAGATTAAAAATAAATATATATTTTCTTGTCATTCCAAGCAATAACAAAATAAAAAAAAGCCATTCTAGCAACTGTCTAACGGACTAGCCCCTCTATCAATTTTAAAACAGTCGTTCCGTTTTAAAAAAGGTGTCCGATTATTAATAAGAATATTATTAATTTTCGCGCAGAAAGAATTCAAACGAATGTATTTGTTCGAGACGAGCATGTGGATGATCCATAAGGAGGATATTGCATTTTTCCAATCGGATTTATGCGATGTGCATAAAAAGACGATTACTGTACCCAGACATGTAAATTCTTATCTATAGTTCGTCGTTCAACGAGAAATATTGTATACTCGTCGAAACGAGACAGGCACACAATTTTTCGTACCAAAAAATATAAGAAAATAAGAAGCTACGCTTGGAGTACCTGAAATTGTGTGCCGAACCTGTCCTACCCACGTGTCGACGCGCAGTTGCCTTATCTACTGTCTGGTATCGTTGAACGAACTATCCATCGTTGCAAATAATTTATAAATATTCATACAACGCAGGTGTCGCCAAAATTTGCGTCGACACTAGAGATAAAAAAGTACTAACTTAATAAAGCTGGAAACATGTACGTTGATACCGTTTAAATTAACATACGATTCGGAAAGCCTGCGAACGGAAGGTACAGTGGATAACGAAAGCATTGGAACGCCCTTTAAAACGGAATAACATTTTTTGAACGATCTAATTTTTTTTTTTTTGGTGATAGAGGGATCAGTCTGCTAGACCATAACTACAATACTTTTTTGAAATTTTGCTATTCCTTGCAATGACAACAAAAATAAAAAACTTACGTTTTTAACTGTTTTATCTGAACCTATAATAACAATTTTCAAAATGCATTTCGCAGATTCTGGTAATTTATATGCGTACTGAAAATTACTACATCGCAATCGCTTAAAGCAAAATCAAACTACAAGCGTCAAAAGATTTTAAAAGCCGCAGATTTCTTACAGTTTTTGGTAAAATGTGTCAAAAAAACAGTGACAAAACTGTGATTTTGGCGGTATTTAATTTGTTGTAACTCATAACAACGTCGACCGATTCCAATGAAAATTTCAGCATGCGTTATCGAGATCTACAAACGGCATTTTTTAAATCTGTTTTTTTAAATATCTTTTTATTCCGTTTCGTCATTCTAAGCAATAGCAAAATTAAAAAAAGAAAAGTATTCCAGTTACGATCTAGCAGACCGATCTCGCTATCATCTAAAAAAGAATTCAAGTCGTTCGATCCAGTTCTGAAAAAGTTATTCCGTTTTAAAAGGCGTTCAAATACTTTGGTTACCCACTGTACGCGTCGCGTTGGTGCAGCTTCCACGACTATAAGACGATGCCGTAGCTTCCGCGGCCATAAGACACACGGAGAAATTGCATCGATCACGTAATCGGTCTAAGAATCTTCGGAAAAATTGCCGACAGTTTAAGAAACCGAGATGCATCGAAGACAGATGCGGCGCCGTAAATCAGAGGGAAGCCTCCGCTTCCGGTAATCCTCGGCGTTCGTGCCGCCGAGAGATTCGTCGATAACGCGAAAGAAAGTGCTTTTACTTTTCATAGAGAAAATATTACGAATCTTACATCGGACGAAATACCATAGCCATCGATCATCTACTGTGACATCGTCGTTGTAGTATGTCATAGATAAATGTACAGAAATTCCGTGTGCAACAAAAAGTATTTACTTAACCCTCGAACTATGAAACGTCTAGCAATCGCGCGCACGATAGTCTGAGAATATACACTCGCTATATATTTTAACTTTCTGTTCTTGATTTAATGTATCTAAAGTAGATAGGACGCGTTTACGAGCGAGGAGGTGGTACACGTGTAAAGAGGAGATAAGCGTCCCCATGCCGAACGCCTTACAATTCTCTATTGTTTTTAACGCTGTACATATCTCAAATGTATTTCACACACAAAGGCTCATATTTTAAATACTATACAGGGTGTCCCTAAAATGTCTCGCAATCCGAAAATGGCGGGTTCCAGAGATCATTCGAAGCAGCTTCTTCCTTTACAAAAATTGTCTCCGAGGCACCGTTAACGAGTTATTAACGAAAAACAGTGACCAATAAGAATCGAGTACGGCTGACGCGAGGCGGACCAGCCAACCAGCGCACGAAGCCCAGTTCCGCTCATTGGCTCGGTCGCCTCGCGCCAGCCGAGCTCGCTTCTCATTGGTCACTGTTTTTCGTTAACAACTCGTTAACGGTGCCTCGGAGAAAATTTTTGTAAAGGAAGAAATTGCTTCGAATGACCTGAAGAACCCGCCACTTTCGGATTGCCAGACATTTTTGGGATATGTGCAAAATCAATCAAGTATATTTCAACTGGTATTTCATTTAATACAGCAGTAAATTACACCATGGTAATTGTTTACAACAGGATGATCCTCGCCGATTTCAATGACATTGAAACATGTTATCAAGATTATCATTCTGAACAACTATTTCCTATACATGTTACCGCCATTCGCTTTTAGTTTCCGAGATATTCGCGAAAAACTGTCGCTACTACTACGTTGCATTCCGCTTATACGTGCACGTCGTGTCAACTCGTGTGCGTGAGGCAGCGACCGCCGCTCATCTAACGTTCCTGAATACATACACGTCACGGTAACGGATCGATCGATTTAAACGAATTTTCGTTAGGCTTGAGTTGTAAAATATGTATTCAAGATTTCAAAAAGAAGTAATGGTTAAGATTGGTTGTGGTTAGGCTCGCGAAGGGGCAGGTACCATGCTTGAAATGGTCCGCATCTCGCATGAATTTTCGTATCTATGGTCGGACCGACTGTTAGGTCGGCTCACTACGCCCCCACGCTTTCCTAAAAGTGTATAATACGCCGCAGAGTTCAACATTCATGTTGTAAGCAGGAAATTATATGTATATGGCGTATGAAATATATTAGGTCTGCCTGAAAGTTCTGTCCGATAGTGTCACTTCAAATTTCAATCCATATGCACATGGTGATTTGAGACATATATGACTATCTCTCTTTATCATTGCATTTACACACATGTACTCTCGTAAATAAACTGAAACACAGATGTCTCATGTCATTATTAAGTGAGACGCGATCGTGAAAACATGGCGACTCGACAGAAAATCGCAGAGCTAGGCTGGGAAATTCTGTCACATCCACCATACTCCCCAGACCTAGCACCCTCCGATTATCACTTGTTTCTCTCTTTGCAAAACTTTTCACAGGAAAAAAAATTCAAAACTGAAGCTGATGTCAACCAAGCACTGCTTGAGTTCTTCGCCTCTAAAAATAAATCATTTAAAAAAAATGGCATTTACAAGTTGCCATCACGCTGGCAAGAAGCCATAAGTAACGATGGAAAGTATATTCTACAATAAATATTATTAAATGTATGAAAATTGTGTTATATTTCAATTCAGAAACGGACAGAACTTTCCGGTGGACCTAATATTTTCGTGAATATATCTCGGAAATTAAAAGCGATAAGCGGTGACACACGGTGTAGGAAAAAGTTGTTCAAATTGATGAACTTGACCACATATTTCAATGCCATCGAAATCGACGAGGATCATCCTGTTTGTAAACAATTGCCACTATTTCATACGAAGCATACGTAACACAGTTGTGGGAAATACTATTTACAAATATTTGTATTTCGTAGTTGAAATATTTGTAACCAGGTCTGATTACGGATATTAAATGTTTTTGGCCGAGGGTTTTTCATAGATAAACTGAGGACGTCAGAAGAACAGAAGACTGTTTAACGCCTCTTCGGTACATCGGAATATAGTGCTTGTCAAAAAAGGGAATTCGTGTAAATCCATTATCCAAGTCGTTATCGGTGAAGTTATTACTGAAAATTTCATTTTTCCAACAGTTTGTTGAAAACGCAACGACAAAATAGACAAGAAAGACTACCGAACTAATTAATAACCCGAAAGAATTCGTTTGACGAAGACTCCGCGTGTTGCCAACTGTTTCCTTATCACTGAATTATGCATTTGCGCGACAACAAAAATTACTGAAAAGCGGGGCAACAGAATTTCCAATCGCGCGAAAGAAAAACATTGCAAATGCGTAACAGAAAATAGTTTTGTTCCAGCTTGTCAAAGTTAATACCCAAAATATTTGGAAAAACATAAACGCCGCCTAGTTATCTCGGACGGCAGCACGACTGTTTGAAAACTGTCGCGATTACTCTAGATTACGACTTCAACCTTGTCTCGGCTAAATATTTGCCGCGTGCACTGGTCTCATTTTTGTTTACTACAAATCTCTATCGTAACAACGCCGACGCGATATAATTAGAGCGAGCAACAGTAGAGGCAATGCTTGTTTTCGTATCGGTAGAATCTAGAAACACGACTACGCTGGTAATATTAAAACCTTCGAGAACTAATTTTTCAAAATTTAACTCTTAGCACTCCGAACCATTCTGGACGTTGGCTACTAGCTACTCAGCGCTACTTTTCGGCAGAAACGGGCATTTACAGATCCTCCTATTATTTAGTATGGTTTTGGAACTAACCAACATATTATAATGATATTGGACTTATCTGAATTTGGCTGAAATCGAGAAATTTGCAAAAAATCAATCAAATCTTTGTCTCGTCGCCTTGGTGCTTGGACGATGTCACTATCACTGCTATCAAAACGATAGACTAACTGTAGAAGAAAACCTTCTACATATCTGTAGTAACATTTCTGTGTAACATTTCTAACATATCTGTATAAACGTCTATCTGGAGTTCATCTTCACTACTACTTGTGTCATGAGACTCGTTCGTGTTTGAACGTTTTGCCATTGTTCTAATAAAAAATATGAATAAATACATAGGTTGAAAATTTCTAATTGTTATTACTAACTCACAAGATAATATTTACCAAACAACAATTTATTTACCAAGAGAAGAAACACTTTTCCGATTTTCTCACTCGTTAGATCTATCTATACCGCTCGACGCTTCAAACCAGACTGAGTTCAGCTTTGAAAATCTTTTCCTCCAGATTTTATGATTATAAATCTCACTATACAGTGCGTGCTATATTCGCATACCGATCTTTCGTCTACAAACTTGCCTTATCGCTCTTTTCAAGTGGCGCCTTTGAAATGCTCGGACCGTCGTGAGCACGCCTCTCACGTTCTCGTCGAAACTCGCTGACATTTCTTGTATATACCTTAGTAATTTTACTATATTTTGATTTGATTTCTTGTGCCATTTCAAGAGAAAACTTCAAGGAAACACGCATGTCTGAAAAAGTTGCGCTGAAATAACTCAATTCCCCGTAATCGCTAATAAACTTTAATGTCCCACGAGAAAAGGGACAGCGGAGTGCAAAGGGTTAATCCTTAACTGGTACGCGCTGGCGTCACGAATGTCGTGAATAGTAGTATTTCTATTTTATTCGTAGTAATAGTTTAATTTTTCATGGCTTTATTATTCCATACGCTAGCTAAGAATAAAATGCAATGTATCATTTCCGGTTTCTCCTGATCGCAGTGTACTGTACTATGTTTCTTGTCAAAATCATCGTATCGGTTAAGAATTAAAATAATGGTAGTAGACCGATCTTCAATCTATTCATGCAATAATAAAAATTGTTTAACGCTAAATCAACCGATCGCTGAAAGTAACTAGCGCATATTTCTTTCTCGACGCGTCTATCTCAATCAAGAAACGGGTCATTTTGACCAGGCTCGATAGGCTTAGTATCGCATAGCACCGACTCCCGGTAGACACATTCGCAGTCAACGACTGAAACAAAGGACACGAATAGACTGTAAAACGATATCAGTTTCAAATGATTCACCTGTCAAGATCACCGGCGCGTAATTAAAACGATTATCTTACCCGGCACGAAGGAAAAGCGCGAGAACCGGTCCAGCTCGTATGCGAAACAAACCTCAAACCTTTTTGTTCCATATAGAGGCACCGCCGCGTTGCAAACCGGAGATCCTATTAGCCGAGGTCGAAGCAAGCACACCACGTGACCTCGGACGCGAAATTCGCGGTTTCGACGTAACCGTTGGAAATTGAATGCCGTTAACCGTTCGAATTTCCCGGAGGACACGGAAACACGGCCGAGTACTACGTAACCTGTGTGCGATAAATACCTGCCAACGGAGTCAGGCACGAATATATTCCACCAGGAGGGTCTCTTCTGTCTAGTCTGCGCGTAGAGTCCGTCCGTGCTGCCAACTTGCGTCGGGACGCCGGCGATGCCTTTCCTCCTTTTCCGATCGAGTTTCGGCGGTTTGGCGAGCGGGTGCCAGGATTTTCGTCTGCCCTTCTTCGCGTCGAGATCCTGCATCCGCTCGTCCTCGAGCACCTCTTGGTTCTCCTCCAACAGATCCTGGGACACGTAGAAAACGGAGCCGCGTCTGCCGCTGTCGCTGCTGCGTCTCTTCTCCTTTTGCACCAGTTTCGCGTGCTCCTTCTCCTCGACGACGCTGCCGCGCCTCGCCTTCTGGAACAGGCTGTCCCTTCGCGCCTTCAGATCCTCGAGCACGCTGTGCCTCCGTCCCTTATTGTCACGCAAGATAGCGCTCGAGTCCCTTCGCTGCTGGCCGATCAATTTCGCGAACGACGACTCGTCCTCCATCATCGAGGGTATGGAGTTCGTGGACGCGTACTTGGTGGCCGCGTGACCATTGTTGTGGGCCTCGTTGCTGATGTACATCTTGGTTTCCATGCTACGCCGCCGGGTAACGACACCTTATCCTATCCGAGCACTGTTGCCGAACCGCCTTTAACAACACAACGAACGAACGAACGAACGAACGAACGAACCACTGAACTGCAAAAGACCACCAGACGAAGAACGAATTCGACGTTGCCGAAAAAAGAAAAAAAAACACGCGACGTATCACTGATCTCACAAGGAACACGGTCCCTCACCCGAGGCCTGCGATCATTTTCACCGGGGCTGCGTGCGAAGGGAAATACGGAAGGTACGAGTTGCGTACCGTTAAGGCTTGATCGGCATTATTCCATTGCCGGTGAAAGCAGCCACGGCGGTGTACCGAGTGACCGCCTTTTCACTCCTCGTGAAACGTGCTCGGTTGCCTGCTATCGGTACACGAACACGGACAGGTTCCAACCGTGTATCGTATCGACCGGACTTGTCCGTGCAGGTACGTACCGAGAAACGAACCGCTCCGAGATCCACGAACAGATCGTTGACCCGAGGGAATCGCGCGAAACCGGCCAACCGAGTCTCCGCGGACTTTTTGTTCGGCCGTTTGTTTCTTTATTTTCTGCTAGGTCGAGCCCTTGCTGGAAACTCGTTCCCCCGGCCAAATAAAGACACTCGGTTAACCGACTCGACCTTTGTTGTCGCGTCCTCGAACCGGGATAAAGTTCTCGGCTACCGCGGGCACCGTTTAATTGTTGTCACTCGTCGACCGTACGATAGATTTCTCGCCGAACGGTCCGGAACGATCGATTTTCCTCTCGCAACTCCCTCGATTCTCGTTCGCGTTCCCCTTTTGTCCGGCGATGCGCTTTTCAGAGACGAAGCTTCCTTCTGTCGCCTGCCCGTGCCTGGTGACGTTTCGAGGTGAACGACTCCCGTGTCTCGTCCGATAACCGTGTCGAGCACTGCGCGTGGTTCGGTTTCTTCTTCAACACTGCACTATCACCGCGCAAGACAATCGAGCCTGGCCCGTCCAGGCCGGCGAACTGCGACACTCTGCCGATCTCATCACAACGATCCGTCGCGATCTGCCTGCTCGAGAGGATTCCTGATTTTTGATCGAAGAGGAGAAGACGCGACGCGACGCGAATCGCGCTGTTACCGTGGCTTCGTGAGCGACTGAAGCGGCCGCGCGTTTCCGTTGCAAGAAGAGGGACCGAAAAAACCGGTGGTCACTTTCTCTCACGGCTTCTTTTTTTCTCTCTCCCTCTCCCTCTCTCTCTCTCTCTCTCTTCTCTCTTTTTCGCTCTTGCTTCCTTAGTCGTTTCACTCACTCTCTCTCTCTCTCTTTTTTTCCTCGCTCTCTTTCTGTCCGTTTTTCTGTGTCGAGCGGCTGTTCGATCGGACGTGCGCACGGATGCAGTACGCGATAGCCAATTGCGATAAATCGGTATCGAGGCACACTCACTCGAATCGACAGGCCGTCACCGAGAATCGAGTATCGCAGCGACTAAGCGAGAGCCAAGCCGACTGCTTGTATTTATACACGTCGAGGCACTCGGCCGAGACTGTCTCTTCGGGCGCATCCCCCACCGCCGGACCAAGTACCCAACAAGAGGAGACACGCACGATTTTGCGGTCTCGTGAATTATTGCTGGCGTACTTGCTTCGTACACAATTTCTTCTGTAGTTTTTTTCACCGGTAACGATGGTACGCCGAATCGCGGGACGTACGACGTGCTGCGACGTTTAGGAACCTAGGTTAGGTTCTTAATAATAAGAATCTTCGTACGGGAACTACCACCCTGTTCAAGTAAGCGTTTCATAGTTTTTGATGTTTCACCAACGGTAAACCATTTTTATATATTAATATTTCATTCAACGAAAATTTTTGCCAAAACGTCTTTAATAATTGAGTTGTGCTTGCGAGAAATTCGATAATTATTTCAGAAGTTATTGTGTTAGGCTAAGCCGCGCAAGGTGTTAGATTATAGTCGCTTTGGACAATAAATTCTCGAAGACTATCAGAAAATTGCTGGTAGATAAAGTGATAAATATAGCTGTGCTGAAAAGGAAGGACGTTTTAACACGGAATTCCATTGTTGAAATTACGATGATTGTATTCGTAGGTAATGATAGAGTAAATTTTTTAGTTCAAATATACATTATAATGAAATCGGTGAAAATTTTAAATAAATTCAGTTTTGTCATTCTCACAAAGCAACATACGCGAGTTTTTTATTTTTCTTTGTTTAGTATTAAATTGGATTACTTTTTTAAGTCCATTAAATTGGTTCCATGATTATTTTTCTGATAAATACGTAAATCACATATTCTGTAGCTCGATGAATAATAATATAATAATATAAATAAATAATATAATATTGTATAATATTGTATAATTGTCAATTTTTGAAAATCGTGATGTGCGATGTTTTTCTTCGCAGCTACAGATACAATATCAAGGTCTTTAACGATTTTTATTGATATACCGTTTCTCGATACATCAATTGCACGGATTTTCAGTTCATGCATTTATTATTATCGCGTCCAGGTATTTTATCAATGTATCCAAATCGAACGAGACTTAACTAGTTACCAGTAATCCGAACAATGAGTTGCTGTAATTTCGAACAAACTATACGAGTAATAGTTTTCCTTCGACTATTAACCAGCAATATTACTGTTCCTCGAATCGTCTTAATTAGCGGTTCATGCTTGACACGTTAACAAGACATGTGAACGATAACATCTGAAAATGGTAATCGATAATAAATTATACGATGAAATTGATAATATCTGATAATATTATCGCAAACTGTGATTATTCCCTGGTGAACAATGCGAACGCGGGCCGCCTTGATCCGCCGTGTTTATGGAAGATCAGAGACACGTATAATGGGTGACAACAGGCGGTAATGCCAGAATGATAACGAGCGTATCGCCTCTGTGTACCCGAAACAATAAACAATAACGTAACGGGCAGTAGCGTGAGCACATATTGTACTCTCTCAAACATCTCTAGATGCGAAGAAAAGTTCCCCAAGAGACTTCGGATCTTTCTATTTCGCGTCTTCTCGCATCCGCGCGCAGCAAGCAACGAGGAAAAACGTGACGTCGGTGCTAAAACGTCTGACGAATAATGTCACCAAGGTCTTGGTTCCTCCGCGCATCACGGTGCATATTTTTAGACGGCCAGGTGTCGAATAGTCATTTTAATTTTATTCTAATGGACACCGTGGAGGCGGATGCACGGCCCACCGAGTGCCAAAGTTTTCGACTCGGGATCCTCCTTCAAAGTTCTTGCCGCGCGGTTCCGGTTGGTTCTCTGGTGACTATCCAGGAAACGGTTTTCATTCCGCAACACGGTAGCGCCGTGTCTGAATTCCATAAATCCTGGTGTCACACAAGTCCGCGGTTCTAACGTCCGCGAAATAAATTTTTATGGGCCGCCACTTCGCGCGCGCGCGTATCTCGAGTGACGATAAAGATCTTCCTTGATAATGACGATAAGCACCGGAGGATTAGCTGTTCCGGAGGCGGCAGACTGCATAGAGCAAACAATGGCTGGCGACGAAAACGTAAGGAAGTCGCCGACAGCAGCAGGAACACCTTTCCAACTATCTATCCAATCGTAACTCATTTCATAATCTAGTTCACTTAATGCCGCGTTCCCCCTAACTGGCGTTACTTAACTCCCGCCTGATGGCCGCCGGAACCCCGTTCGTTACTTAACACCTACGAAGATTAATTTCTTCCCGCATTCAGAGACCGGACCATTAAATTCCTGAAAGTATAGGGTTTCGAACGGTCGTGAAACTGGCCGCTCTCCGGCGAGATACTTTTAGCTCGCAGATCATTTAATACCGAGTCAAACGGTTCCCCGCGTTTTCGTCGAGCTCGTGAAAAATAAAGTTTCTTTTCTTCTTCGGGCGCGCGCGCGCGCGCGCACGCAGTCGAAACGCTCGTTAGAATTGTCTTTATTTTCTAAGTCACTTTGTACGTTCGTCAATGAGGTTCTTCTGGTTTCCCATCGAAAACTGTACGGTTCGTTTTCCCAAATAACAGTTACCTCCAGTAGCATCCGAGATAACAGGCCAGCATCTTTTTACGTCAATTATTTCGTGGCTATCTTTCAAGTTCCACGAGTGTGCCGTATCAATTAAATTCAGTCGAGAACCCTCGAGCTGATCGCAATCTCTGAGCGTCGTCTAACAATACGTTTTATCGCTTACGAAACGCTGTTTACATCGAGGTGCGCAGCAGGTTTCGACACAGCTCTGGTCGTCCGGCCCTTGCGAACCATGTAAGATGATAGACAAATGATCTGGGAACGAAAAGTCACTGGGAAATATTTGAATTTCAACAGTGGCATCCTTCGCCAGCTGCGCGCCATTCGTTCGGAGTCGTTTGCTTCATTTTCATGTATATTCATTGAAATTGGTTCATGCGATTGAAAATAACTTCCGACTCGTTCTATGCTATTTTTCTAAAGCTGTTACAATTAGAAATTTTCTTTCTCTATGAAATAACTTGAACCTTACTTGTTGCACCGTAGGTTTACTCATCGTACTTACGAAATCAATTTTAACAAGAAAATCGTCAGCTGATGTTACCAAATTTTCGGCAATTAAATAAAATCAATTTCTATGGCGCTAAGGAGAAAAGAAAAACGACAGGTCTACAAGAAGTATCTTCGAAAATATATTTTAATACCTTGACGGCCGCGCCGGAATCTAAAAAAATCTCATGGAATTAAAGTATTTTATTCGATCGAATTAAAACTGCAAAGCAAAGTTATATGACACCGAGTGCTTTGTCAACGATTTTTTAAGAACTAAATTTTAAATAATTTTGTCACCCACGTAAAGGGCGACGCGATGACCCAAGTGTTAATAGTACATGATACATTTAATTAACATTTAATTATGATACATTTAAAAAACGAAAAAACTGTGTCAAATCCATTTTTATAATTTTTTCGCGAAGTCACGTGTACGTGACTCCGGCCGTCAATGTGTTAAGAAATTGATAAACAAAACTGAGTCAATTGTATAGTTGTAAGAACAACTTTCAAGTGCAAATACAAAATACTGAACTATTAAAAGAAAATGTTTACATTACTAGATACATGTTTATATCATAAATTGTTGAAAATGCAAGTGTTATAACAGCAAACAAGCTCAGTTTAATATGCATAAAATGCAAAGATCATAGCGGAAATATTGTAGGTCGAGAAGGATGTCTTGATTATGGAGTCAAAATAGTTTCTTCGATCGCAACAGATTAATTACTACGAATTGTTATCAATAGTACCCTATTTTAAGAATTAGTACTAAGAATAGAAAAAACCAAAAAATATAACTTGTGAAAGAGAATCTAACAGCGAGATATTCAATCATAAATCGACATTTACGCTTTTAAATGGTAGATTGCACATCCCAACACATAATTCGTAATGATTTAATTTCTAATTAAATGCTCGCCGTTTAGGGATTAACGGTAAACCTTCCGGGTCCAAAAAACAACTATCGCGCATTGCTTTAAAATGATGGAACGACCGTATCCATTTGGACGGCTGTATCGCCATTTTTAAAGAGTGCTTATAATTTCGACAACGTTAAAATCAGAAAATGTGAAACCGGTTATTTTGACCGGCTCGGTTGGTTTTGCGTTGAAACCGACTCGTCCAAGGTAATGCGATCATTTAGGACCAGAAATTGCGCCGGCAATAACGCGATGCCACGGCCGTAGGTTAGATCATCGCCACTGGAAACGCGGATGCTCGTTTTGGTCTCGCCGCCGCGCCGCGGACGGACGAAAAAATGGTACACTTTTCGTCAGAAATCATGCGACGCGTCGTCGTTCCCTTAACGAAGCCTCGGGGTTAAACGGAGGCGGACGTGCAAACCAGTGGAAACAATTGGCCAATTCGTCCGCGCCCAATTAGAGAATTGCAGCGATGAAAATACCGGCTACGCTCTTAATTCGATTCAGCCAATTAGCTGTCTCTCTCTCCGGGCAGGCAGTTTGCCTCGCGCGCGCGCGCGCGCGTGTTCACGAGCCTAGGAACGTAGGAGCACGGTTCTCTTCTTTCGCATTGAGCAAAAACAGGCGCGGTCGAACGGGCCCGGTAATTTCGGAGGCATCCAAACAGCCGATACACCTGGCCTATTTCGTCGGCCCATTCGCGGGCTTCCCCTATGAATTACCGGCGACCCAATTCCCTTCGAGGAAACTGGCTCGCGACGATGCCCGAACGAGCCACCATCCTGCTTGTTTCCTGGCCGGAATTAGGTCAAAGTCATATCGCGACGAAAAAACGTCTCGTGACCCGGCCGTGAATCGAACGCTCGAATATCCTCTATTGCGCAATCGTATCCAGCCCGATGCCGCTGGAACTGCTGATCGAGTGGCGAGCACCGCCATTTATAATGAGTCCGATAAGTTAGATATATGTGGTTCTCGGCGTTGACATTCTTGGAGAAAGTAATCGATAATGACGTGTGTGCTGCCTTTTTTTTGTTTGGAAAGATAAATACATTAGATAAAGATAGAACGATAATTTCAGATGTATGCGCATGCTTTAAGAAATATTCAAGATTTAAAAAATTATATATACTCGGTCGAGTTTGTAACTTGAGAATTCGATAATTTTGCTGGAATTGGCGATCGAATGGCAAGCGCCGTCATTTTTAATGAGTCCGATAAGTCAGATATACTTTTCGGAATGAACATTCTTGGAGAAAATAATCGATGATAGCGTGTGTGCTGCCTTTTTCTGGTTTGGAAAGATAGATACATTAGATAGAGATAGAACGATAATTTCAGATGTGTGTGCATGCTTTAAGAAATATTCAAGATTTAAAAAATTATATATACTCGGTTGAGTTTGTAACTTGTGAATTGGGTAATTTTGCTAGAATTGGCGATCGAGTGGCGAGCGCCGTCATTTTTAACGAGTCCGATGAGTCAGATATATTTTTCGGAATGGACATTCTCGGAGAAAATAATTAATAATGCCATATATGTGGTGTTCTTTTTTTGTTTAAACAGAGAAAAGCGGTAGATAGAGAGTAAATGATAATTTCAGACGTGAGTGCAAACTTTAAGGTATCCTAGATCCAAAAATTATATGTATGCAATTGAGTTTGTAATTGAAAAATTCAATGATTTTGTTGGAATTGATGATCGACCGCCGCAATTTTTAATGAATCTGATAAGGTAGGTATATTTGTCGGTGTTGAAATTCTTGGAGAAAGTAATCGATAACATCGACCTAGTATGCGCAGTCTTTTCTGTTTAAAAAGAGAGAACCAATTGGAAGATATCAAATTCCACATGTGCGTGTCTGTATGTTTTAGCAGATATTCAAGATTAGAGAGATATTACGTATTAAATTATGCTGGTAATTTATAAATGTAGACATTTATATACTTCTAAGTAATAAATTGTGGCAGAAATTACTCCACGGACATCATTATCGCTTGAAATTCGATTATAATTGTTTCAAACGCTAACGGCCAGTTGCAATAACAAATATTGATGACATCTTTAGTTTATCCTTGGGATAAAGAACGTTTATATGTATTGACGAAATCAATTTTTTCGTTTTTCTTGTTTCTATAAAGTAATCGATGATCTACAGTTCAGCTGTAAGCCTTCCTTTTTATCCGTATCTTTCAAGGACGTTAATTATCACTTCTTCATTAGTTATCACCACATGCTTTCGTTCATCCATTTCGATTAGTTAATTATTTTCAATAGCGTTTGGTTAGCTGCAACGAGATTTGCTTGGAAATTGTGCACGTGAGAAATAATCATTTCATTGGCTATCTCTTTTTATCAATTTTTCTTACTTCTTTCCATGGATACTGTACTATTCAGCTAAAAGTCCGTCACCGTAAATAGCAGCGTACACATTATTACTGCACGCAAAACAATGAAAACAGCTGATACGCTGGCCGATTTAACTCCCTAATGACGCAGTGAGTACAGTAAATTCTCCCCAATTGACACTCAGATTGCACACAAGAATGGACAATTTGGGAGGAGGAGATACGATTATTCGAGCCCCAATCGGTAACTATAAAAAACGAACCATAAGACCATGAGCCATAAGGTGTCTTCTCTTCTCAAATTGTCCATTTTTGTGTACAATCTGAGCGTTAATTAGGAAGGATTTATGGTAGCTATTTCTTTCGATTGTCTGTCTAAAAGAGTAACCGAGATTAGGTATAATTTTTTTTACTTACATTCTAATAGTGTTTCGAGGCGAATACAATGAACTATTATGAAGGTCATTCAAGGTCACCTAAACTGACACAGAAAAGCAAAGCTAAAATACAGTAAAATGGCAAATAATCACACAAATTTGTTTATAAATCTAATGAAAAAATAATGTCATCTATTTACTTGTGTGCAATTTTTATCGTCATAATGTAAAAGCTAAAATCAAATCCAATGCAACGACCACAACGCTATGACCATATGACATTCGGAAAGTACTCTGAGACAATTTATTTTCTCTTGCAGTTGACTTTGAGTGACCTTGAATAACCTTCATAATAATTCATTGTGTTCCCCTCGAAACACTCTATCAGAAGTAAAAAAACTTACTGTTCCGTTTAAAAAAACTGTGTCCTCCACCTACAGAAAAATTGGTAAGATCAGATTATATATATGAGCCCCCCGATACCCCAAGTAAGTTTGGTCTAATGCATTTTCTCCTATCTTCAAAAACAAGCGAGTTATTCAGGTGACCTGTTTAAAATGCCCCACCCTGTATAATGAAAGGAACAGCATCGGAAAACAATATAGACAATTGAAGATAACAAAAATTTTAACTAACCACCTTTTCTTCCAGGTAAAACAGGATGGAAGTGCTTCCATTGAAATACGAAGAATCGCAAGGTCGAGACACAGGCTTCCGAGACGAAGTGGAATAATTTCATCAGTCCAGACAGTTGCTTATCACCTAGCTCATGTCCCCCGGGACAGGTTTATAGCTTAGCTACGGGTACTTCGGACAGCTCTATCTCCAGACACTTCAAAGATGCTCGTTTCGAACTATCATGAGAATGCTTTTTTCAGATAATCGCAATCCTGTGTTAGAAAAGAACGTTAACGCGATTTTTCATGATGTTTCTCCGCTAACTCGTTGCATCGCGAATCTGTGCGAGCCATGCCTAAAACTGAGAACAAATGAGCCGTTTATTTTGAAAGAGGCATAAGTCACTTTTTCAACAAAATCGAGTTAATGGTAACACTAAGTACAATTGAACGGTATCTTTTCATTTAAAAAGAAAACGGCTCAAATGATACCGATCTCCAGCTTTCAACATTATAGAAAATTTAGTAATTAACCCTTTGACTGCTACCAATTACGATCAAAATTTTCAAAATGAATACAAATCACCGAGGTCTATCAAACGTGTTTTTTAAAAAATCTTTTCATTCGATGTCTGGTAAACTAGTTCTTGCATTTTAACAAAATTCAAGCTGTTTGGTCCAATTTTGAAAAAGACGTTATGTTTCTGTATGAATATAAAAATGTTGGTCGTATAAATTAACATCGAGAAAGAGATTATCTTCTTTGTTGTGGGAAGTAAAAGTTGCAACATGCAACATTTTTGCAACATTGCGGCTAAGAATGAAATTAGGTCAAAATACATGATAAATATGTATCTATATGTGACTTCAGAGTTTCATGCGGTCACAGGAAGTCGATGATATTTAATTTCCATAACCAATATCAAATATTCTACCTTACATTCATTTACGTTCATATTTACTTTGAACGATTTTTCATGAAATTCAATGTGTACGAAATGAAAATTTTTGTCGACATTTGGACAGCGGGCCTCGGGTCCGTCTGAGCCCTGAGTTAAAAATATTGTTATTCGACCATCTAGTTTCAGGAAATTAGTTTAAATTGCCACGTGTTTTATTCGGACTTACAGAAAAACTTAACGTGACTAGGAAAGGATCGTCTCAAAAGACGCGTTGGACAAATTTATAAATAAGATTATAAAAATTATCCTAAGCAAATTGAGTTATTTTGTTGCGAAATAGGTCCGCTGTTCGAGTATTAATAAGCTCAACGATGTGCCACAGTCCACCACGGGCGACTGACCCGCAAATATCGCAGCGTGTATTATATGAATGGTTACGCGCGAAAGCGAGCCGCGGTCAGGAGGTTAACTTCGTAACTTCCGGGAACACTTTCCTCGGAATGAACCGCCGCAGACGGGATTTACATCGAACAGTGCATTAATTAAATTCGGTGGATGGGCGGATAGCCCGGAGTCCGGTTCGATATTGCGAGAGGTTAAAAATACTCTTATTGTTAGAAACAGGCGTTAGGCTCGTAGATAACGCGCTGGCCACGATTCCCTAATTAGAACGCGTTATTCGAAGCACCTAAAACGCCGCGGAGCGTGGGGGTCATTATCGGGGCAAATGGACTCTACGCAATAACACCGCGTGGAGGCTTCGCGGCTTGAAACGACCGAAAGGGAACGGTAACGAGGAAATTGTCTTTCGCGAGGGAGCCAACCGCGGTCCGGATCAAAATTTGCTTCCGAGCCGCAGTTAAGCCCCGGCCAATTTTCGGAGTCGCTTCTAACGATCGACCAAATTGCCGGTTACGTTGGTGCCGATCGAAAGGGTCGCGAGTTACCCGGAGGTCTTTTGAGATCCCAAGGACGACGAGTGCTCCGAGTCGTTGCGTAATTCCGGAATTTCCACGATTTCAGAAAACCTCACAATTCGTAATTATGTGATTCAAGATAGAAATCAATCTTGCTGGATTCCGGGCGAGGGAAACGGTCGTACAGTGATACATCCCTCCTCTCAAAACAGTTGATCACAATTCGTAACCTCATACGATTTTTATAATAATCGGTAACCTTATGTTTCCAAGATTGCAGAATTTGGATGTTTTATCAAAAATACAACATTGAACGTGGAACACATCAGATACTGTCAACGTATGCACTGTTTTTAATTTATTCAATTAATTTATTATTTATTTATAATTTATTTATTGAATTTATTTGTTGCGAATATTAATAATTTGCCGATACTTGGCTAGAGTTACATAATTGGAATTTAAAATCGAATATAACGATCTTAATCCTGGAAGGACCCCTTTCTATTTCTGATCATAAGTAACATTATGGGGAAGCGAACGACCGAAAATAAAATCTTAATAATTCAAATGTTATTTATTATTTTCAAAATGTAATAAAACATGTATTATATATTGTTATTGTTATATATTATATATTATAGGTTATACGATATATAACTTCAATGTTTTAGTATTTATTTACACGTCTACAGAGACGAATTAAAAATTCTTTCGGGGTCGCCGGCAACCCCAGAAAGTCGTTCTAAGGCGAATTAAACAAATCTTTATCTTGCCAATTTGTTTTAAAGTTTAATAGGTCACAATCCATTCTGTCAATAGAACTGCCAAAATTACAATTGTAATTACAGTCAAAAATTGTTGTTTAAGCTGAATATGAGTATTTTATGACGTCTTCGTTCATAAGTTTTTATAGATATATTTTTGAATACATATATATATATTTTGTATTATTTGTATATAAGGGAATTCAAACTCGTAAATAAATAAATAAATACAACACTCTTCGGACTTTCGTAACTCGAAGTTGTGGGCCAAACCGTGATATCTGGAGATATCGGCGAACAGAAGGCTCCTTGGTCATGGGGTTATCGGCTGAATTCTACTAAAGAACTGTTCGACGAGCTGGGTCGAGCATAATTTAGAGTGAATCTGCGGCTACTGAACTGCGAACGCTGATGAAGTAATAATTACTTTCTTCACATAAGAAGCTCACTGTGTTCCGTAGTGTCAAGCTGTCTTATTGATTATGATATAAATATTCAACTTGGTTCAAGCGTAATAATTAGATCTCTATGCGTAAGTAAACATTTTCGAAATCGATTGTATAAAACGGAAATGATAAATAATAAATCAATTAGTCGTAATAATATTATGAAATTCGTCTTGTACCTTTACAATTTTACGTCTATTCATTCCTGTCAAAAAAATTCGCACTCTAATAATTAATTAAGAAGATCACGGGGCTCTGGATTGACTTGTTTACGACCGAGCGATCCCCTAAGCGCGACATACGAAGAATACGAGGAATTCCGCGCGCAAGCTCGAAAAGCTAAGGCGATTTCCTGGAACGAGATCTTAGCGAAGAAAGAACTTTATTTGGAAAGAGCATCGTTTCGCTGGACGTCAACTCGACAATTTTCAGAATCCCGTTGTTTATCTCGCGATTCGCGTATGGCAGTGGATAAATTATATCAGAGACCACGCGCTACCCCCGTCCCCGTCCTCCGAAAAGCCTGCGCGTATAATTAATTGGTATTCTAATCGGCGTTTACGAGGCGCTGGAGATAATGACAAGAGAGACGGCCTGGTTTCTCAGAAGATAATCAGCCTCTTGACGGGAATAGGAACAGTTATTATCTGGTTTTCCGAAAACCACGCTATAGAACGTTCGATTAAGCTACGAAGATTTCGGCGAATACGGATCGGTATCGTTGGAATCGACGACGTTCGCTGAGTTGTCGTTTTACTTTGTGTTCGCGTTGTCCCTTTCAGCGTGTTTCGTTGCGAAAGAGACACGCACTCACTCATTTTTTCAGTCGCAGCGTACGTTCGAACGACGGCGATCTACGTGACTGCCGGCACATTCTCCATCCGCGAAAGAAATGATTTATTTGGACTCCTGCGACTCGACGGAATCGTTACACTCCTGTAATTCGTTTGTGATTTTTATTATCACGTCGTGGTACTTTACTCGAGACTTTTTCTGTTTCGCTTGCAATTGTACACCGTTCCATCAGCGCACAGAGTGGCCGGCACGATACATTTTTACAAGATCGGAGTAATTTAACCCTTGAATGCATATTGTTGCCAATTGTCTACATTCCAGTTCCACTTAATTTTATTCAAAAACCTGAGTATGTGTGAAATAAAAGACTTGACATTACTTTTGGCGAGTAAGTTATATGCTTTTTTCATATTTGAATGTGGTGGGTGATAACCTTCAATGTGTTACTTGGAGAGATATTTTCTTTTTTCGAGTTTCCTATAAAGGAATGATTGATCTAATTGCTTTGTGTCACAACAAAAATCGCAATTGCTTTGCTGCATTTCATTTATAAATAATGTGAAAATTCCTATACTAATAGATAATATAAATACGTGACCATTTGTTTATACGTCTACAATAATTTTAGTAATAAACGCATATCGTTGCCAAAAGTCTACATACAACTTTTTTTCAAAACAAATACTCAATATTATTACCTAGATTTTTTATTTACTTTTTCCATAACCTATGACTACATTCCTATAAAAAACGATTTTTTAAAATTCAAAACAAAAGATCATGCATTTAAGGGTTAATTAATAAAACCGAAATCGGAAAGTTAAAATTCATCGTCGGACTGCGGATTTTATGTCGAATAGAACACGGTACAAAAACATTTAAAGAATTTTAAAGCACCGTTGCATTATTTACAACTCGTTAAAACGATCAAGAAACGAAATTAGTGTCTACGTAGCAACCGTGTGTCTTGCAATTAGTGCTGACAATTTTTATTTTCCATAAAAATCCGCGATTTATTTGTCTACTTATCGTGTTTCGCGTTTTAAACATTATTTTAATTAATTTCTACAAACATATCGCGATAAAAATGAATTTTTAACCCTTTGCACTCCGCTGTCCCCTCTCTTGGGACATCGTAATTCTAGCACATCACTCGGATGTCCCCTCTCGTGGGACATTAAAGTTTATTAGTGATTACGGGGAATTGAGTTATTCCAGCGCAACTTTTTCAGACATGCATGTTTCCCTGAAGTTTTCTCTTGAAATGGCACAAGAAATCAAATCAAAATATAGTAAAATTACTAAAATATATACAAGAAATGTCAGCGGGTTTTGACGAGCACGTGAGAGGCGTGCTCACGACGGTCCGAGCACTTCGAAGGCGCCACTTGAAAAGAGCGATAAGGCAAGTTTGTAGAAGAAAGGTCGGTATGCGAACATAGCACGCACTGTATAGTGAGATTTATAATCATAAAATCTGGAGGAAAAGATTTTCAAAGCTGAACTCATTTTGGTTTGAAGCGTCGAGCGGTATAGATAGATCTAACGAGTGAGAAAATCGGGAAAGTGATTCTTCTCTTGGTAAATAAATTGTTTGATAAAAGTTTTTTTGGTAAATATTATCTTGTGAGTTAGTTATAAAAATTCGAAATTTTCAACCTATGTATTTATTCATATCTTTTATTAGAACAATGGCAAAACGTTCAAACACGAATGAGTCTCATGACACAAGTAGTAGTGAAGATGAGCTCCAGATAGACGTTTATACAGAGATGTTAGAAAGACTAACTGTAGAAGGTTTTCTTCTACAGTTAGTCTATCGTTTTGATAGCAGTGATAGTGATATCGTCCAAGCACCAAGGCGACGAGAGAAAGAGTTCGCATAGATAGCGATTACAACAACAAAACAAAATTATAAAAAATAGAATATTGATTTTTTTGCAAATTTCTCGATTTCAGCCAATTCATAAAAGTCCAATATCATTATAATATGTTAGTTAGTTCCAAAACCATACTAAATAATACGAGGGTATGTAAATGCCCGTTTCTGCCGAAAAGTGGCGCTGAGTAGCTGGTAGCCAACGTCCAGAATGGTTCGGAGTGCTAAGGGTTAAACCTAGCCAAAGATTACTGTAACTGACGCATCACTTATCATGTTACCGAGACAACAATATCGTTCGTGAAAGATTGAACTCCTTAGAAAATCGTATGAAATCGACATTATTAACATCAAAAACATCGGTGTTAAATTGAATATGAATTTATTAGTGAAATACGAATGATCCAATTTGTGACTCGCAGAGAGAACGTAGGTATTTGCTCATCGTTTGTTTCAGTCAGGAAGAATCGATAGCATCTATTTAAATCGCATAAGAAATGTAAATTTTTATTAGTATACCCGCTTGAGGCTGCGAGTTTCTCCATGCCAGCAAAAACGAGAAACAAGTCAAACAAGTAATCATCGACGATTAGCATTTCCACGGGCAGGCTATTAAAGTCACCGGTAGATATCAATTGAAAATTTTATTGCTTACCGTAACGGTATGACTTCCAATTAGTGCAACTGTTTAAGTTTATGCACACCGCCGTTTTTGTCGCGTCAACAATGAGGGTGTACCTTGCTCCGCAATAAAGCATAAATGCTTCTCTAACGACGAATGATTTAATACGGATACAGTTAATTTTCTAAACTAGGTCGAGACGAAATCTTTCAGATAAGTTGGAGAGGTTCGAACACTTGTAAATAGTAAATGCGAGAAACAAGCTACTGTGCGGTTGCGGCTAAGAATCTGTGAAAATATCTCTGACAGAGTTTGCTCGAGGATAGATAAATAATGATTCAACGTGTCTCTGTCATGGTAACGTCGCCGATCGATATTTTGAAGAACGGATTAGTGGAAACGCGATATATCAGCCAATCGGCGTATCAGTCAATGAAAACATTATTGCAGAGGATAGGACGCGAAATGGAGAGCACCGTTAACGGCTTCCGGATCTAACAGAGCAACGCGCGCAGATTATAATCAACAAAACGAAAACTCGAATAATAAAAGCGACACGTCGTTGCGGAAAACAGATTGATAAAAGTTCGATCGATTATTTGAGAAAAAGATTCACCGACACAGACTCGCGTTACAACTCTGTCGAGTCGCCGCGGACGAACACCGCTGAATCACACCAATAAAGCCATGGAAGGCGATATTTTCCAAAGAAATGATATAATCCTGGTAAACGTCATCGATAAGCATGTGACCAAATGTAATGCGACAGTCGCGCCGCAAAAAAAGATTATCATAGATGAAAATGCAAATCCTCGGAGACGTCGGCGACGTTGCTTGTCGCGGTGGAAATTTTAAAAGAAATAAATTATCCCGAGGAAACGTCATTGGCGATCAATGGTAATGCACCGAGGCAACGCGAATACGAATCGTGAATACACGCGAACGTCACCGATAGACTTGCACAGCGAGCTAGATCGACGGAGATCCAAGATAGTAATCGTTAATAACGTCACCGACGAACGTTCGCGCGTAGTGGAAACATGGCAGGCACGTGGTAATTGTTGACAGTGCAGTGAAATCCCAACCAGACCGCAAGTTTTGCGTCATAACTCGTAAAATGGGGGATCTACAGGCATGCGGAACAATAAACGGTCAATGGCTAGATCGGAAACACCGCGCCACGGTGTTGCGAATCGATAACACTTGATTTACGGGGCAATAAGAGCAGCCTATATGTATAGCAGTTTGTATTTATTAAAACTTTTAGCGATTTTGATTATAATGTACAGCGATGCGCATAATTATTTACTCAAATGTCATTTTTGTATATCTTTGTTTTCTATTATTTTTATATTTTTATATATATTATATACTTGTATATATATTTGTATATTTCTATTTTCTGTTACTCTTCTAACATCATATTTGTGTATTTCTATTTTCTGTTATTTTTAATATCATATTTAGGTATTTCTATTTTTTCTTATTTCTAATATCGTATTTTTTTCTATTTTCTATTATTTCTAATGTAAAAATATATTAATATGCAAGGTGTCTCAGCTAAGGGAATCCACCTGCAGTGCTGTGAACAATTATAACCTCGAAGTAACTTTTGCATTTTCACTGATATTTAAACAAAAACCAAAAGAAACTATATTTCTATTTTCTATTATTTCTAATATAGAAATATACGAATATCACATTTTGTTGTGTTTTTGTTTCGATCTCAGTAACTATGTGAACGTTAGTTTGAGTCTAAAGCTATACACACCACTGTATGTCGAATGAAATTGAATTATTGAATAAATTCCCCGTGTATGTATTTTTATAATTTCAGTAATCGTGAATGAACCAAATTTTAAACGTGTCGAAATAACGCGGTTTGTAAACCTAGCGTAAATCTATCGGACAAAAGTCGAAACCGACGATTTTTTTCGTTGGCGTACTTGGAGCCGCATTATTCATATCGTACAATAGAGGCTCTCTTATCTGAAAGTTTATTTTTGTAATATCCTGACACCAACAAAACATATCTATGTACATATGTATTACCAAAAAATTTCATTCAAGTTCTCTACTATGCGATAATAATACAACGATTAGATAATAGAACGTGCGAATACCAGAATATTGCAAAAATAAATATTCAGCTAAGGGGGCCTCTACTATAATCAGATTTTTATTAAAATCAATTTGTTTCCGATTATTAAATTTAGCTAACCATTTGCCGGAGTTCAACGATACGAGTTAACACTTTATAATTTGATACTTTCGATATATTCGCAGTTTTGCTTTATATTTACAAGAAATCAGTTTTATTATTCTAAACGATTTACTTATATTTATATAAATAATAAGTAATTATTTTTGTTTTGTATTTTTATAATTATATATATTTGCAGATTTTCTTTGTATTTATATATGAGGAATAAATTTTATTATTTTAAAGAACTTAATTAGATTTATATAAATAACAAGTAAGTTTATCTTTTATTTACACTTGCCAATAAGAAATCGTTTTTTATTTAAATAATCATTTAAACGAACATTTACTTAAACGATGCCCGACTCTACAGCCAGACCTCCGGTAACGTGTTCTGAAAATTCCTGCTAGACTTGTGTCCAGCTAGCTGGACAAATGATAACGGCCTGCAACATTGTCGGAACAAGTCAAAGCGATACCAGAAGGAATGCGCGAAGAGTGCACCGGTAAACGATCCAGGCGATCGGAGCGATTGTTCCGTTGCGTAATTAGAGAGCCGACGGTTGCACGACGGTGAAAGTCGTCGACCGATAAAAAAAAAAGCGAATTATTTCATCGTGGTACGCGGCGCGAGTCGGCGAAACGATCGGTGCGTACGAATACATATAATCTCCGGAGAGAGAAACAGAGAGAGAGAGAGAGAGAGAGAGAGAGAGAGAGAGAGAGAGAGAGACGCGAATCGCGATCGGACGATCCTGACAGGTTTATCCAATTAGCGCGTCGTCTATGTACGCGCCGCGGTTATCGTTGAAAAATTTCTGACTGCGCACGAAGACCGTTATTCTCACATTTGCGAAAGTGAGCGGTGACCGATGATAGATTGCCCAAGCGTACGCATTCGCCGCGCGACTCTTGACTTCCAATAAAATGGAGCCTATCGTGCAATTTAATAATATTCCTGCGTCACTATTAATAGACGCTTCTGCCTTCTAAGCAGACGTTTCTATCTTATAAATAGCGTTTCGATGTGATATCGCTATCTGACGCCGGGAAATATTCAAACACTGAACGGTTTGCGGGCGTCAGCAGAATTCGGCATCATTTAAGTAAATGTTCATTTAAATGATTGTTGAAATGAAAAATTTTGTTATTTGGAAGTTTAAATAAATGACAAAAGTAATTACTTTAGTTATATGTAGATGTAAATATATTATTTAAGGTGATACAATTTATTTCTTATTTATGAACACAATTTCAAAATTGTTACCATTTAATTGCTTATTATACAGAGTGTCCCAAAAATGTCTCGTAATCCGGAAATGAGGGCGGGGGGTCCTGATCATTTGAAGTAACTTTTTTCTTAGCGAAAATGTTTGTTAACGAAAAACAATGACCAATGAGAGGCGAGATCAGCTGGCGCAAGACGGCTGAGCCAACGAGCGGCCGAGCTAACGGGCGGACAAAGCACTGATCATTGACTCGGTGACCAATGAGAGGCGAACTCGGCTAGCTCGAGGCAGCCGAGCCAATGAGCGGCCGAAGCATCGAGTGGCCGAGCTAATAAGCGGCCGAGCCAACGGGCGGCGGAAGCCCAGTTCCGCTCATTGGCTCGGCCTCCTCGCTCCAGCTAAACTTGCCTCTAATTGGTCAGTGTTTTTCGTTAATAACTCGTAAACGAAGCCGCGAATCGCATTTTTGCTAAGGAAAAAGTTACTTCAAATGACCTCAGAAACCCGCTATTTCTAGATCGCGAAACATTTTTGGGGCATCCTGTATGTCATTTATTCGGCACAACGCATCGAGTACGCGTCATAGTCGGAAAATAATGAAATCTAAAAGCCGGGAAAACTCGCGGTAAATATAGGTAAATATATCGTGTATTCCTGAATTTTGGTTTTTAGTAAGAATCTCTGGTAATTGAGCCGTTTAAAGCAAAGATGATGCAAGTGAATTGTTAGCTGTTGCATTTTTCTGTTACTCTAACGATAAATTAAAACTTGTCAGTGGCTTACATAAAGGAGTTGTAACAATTTTTTCTGTTATTGTATTTTACAGAACCTTTAATTCATCCTTCATTATCTGCAAATTAACTTTTCCGACGTTATCTCCGTCGACATCTGTAGTTTAAAAATGTCCAACTAATTCGCACGGTGACGAAAAGAAAGAATTTCCCACGATGAAATTTCGTTCGTTGTTTGCATAAGTGCGGCTATTTCTTTCTCTAGCGCTCGTTGCGAAACGAGGACGATACTATCGAGCGGGAAATAATAGCGGAAGATTTTCTGCGGAGACTTTCGTAGTGGATGCAAAGGTCGGCCCGTATCGGGGAGCATTAGAGAGCTTAGCTGTGTCGGTAATTGCAGATTAATTTTCGCGTCAATCATTTCTCTAAATCTACGATCGATAAAAGCGCCCGCTGCATCGGCTGGATCGATGAATTCTCGAGATTAGACGAGTTCAAGTTCGTAAACGTCGGATTTTATCTGGTGATTGCAGCATCGCGGACGGTTTAAAGCCTCTCGCACTTTGCTACGTGGCGGAATCTCCGGTAATCGCGTCGCGCGGACGTTGACTTCGGGAAAAAATACCGTCAGCGAAGGGATCGCGGAAGCCTTAGCAGAAATCTAGCGCGCGATACCTCCGTTGCGATCGTGATCGGACCTTAGGTCCCTCGGATCGGTCGCCGCGGTTCCGAGAACTCGCCTGTACTCGATCTTCTAGCTCGCGGCGACAAAACAATACGCAATTGTCGAGATCGAGCGAAATCCTGCCTTGGATTTCGAGTGTCACTCCAGCCGCGTTATCGATCCGCGATATTAATCGCGAACGATCGCTGCATGTCATCGTGAAGTTCCGAGGAGTGTTTCGTTATTTATAGCGCACAATAACGAAATACTTTAAGCCCAAAGGAGAATGATCGCGTCACGAGCCTCTGATTTTTATCGATCTTGTTTTTTTTCTTCAATCGTAATTTTCTCGGATTCGTGACAGCGAGAAAATAATTCTTCGATCATCGAACACGCCCGAACGAAGTTCGATTTTTTTCGGAAGATGTACGTGCATTTTGGGAAAAGCGGAAAAAAGTCAGTTTTAAAAAATATCCCTTTAATATCATTTATTCGCTGATAGTCAATTAAACATGTGGCTTATTATTTACTATCTAAATCATTCTAAAATATCGTCGTTTATAATTAATTTGTTCTTTGAAAATAAGTTACTTTTACAGGATTTAACACGTTAAATGCCATGCCGATTTTACAGAAATTGTCCTTGGCGCCACGATGAATTTTCTTTTATGCGATACATATAATGCTGAAATATTATCTGCAGTAGATAAGTAATAGTGTATAACCATGTTTGACATGTTAATTGCGACAGGGTCACTGGTAATAATACAACGATGGTAATAATACAAAATTTTAGATATTGACATTTGTTTTAAATTATATATATTCCTATCAATTTGGGTGCGTCGGTCACCGGTGGCCCCCGTGGCGTCACCGCCAAGTTAAGTACCGGCTACCGGTGACCCCCGTGGCATTCAACGTGTTAATGTACTTAGTGTGTACTTAAATTATGTCACAGGACACTTTTTTATCTCGCATATTTTTTGAATTACGTTCAATTGAATATCTTGAATTTTCATTGCATTTTTTTATTACGAGTTCGGTGGAGTTCAGTGTTCGCTTTGATCGCATTTTGAAGAGTGATGCCTTACATTAATAACAAAACGAAAATTGGCTGCTATTAGCTGCTATTGGAGAAATCACCTAATAATAATTCCAAAATGGCACGTGCCACGAAGCATACCGTGATACCTATGTGCTATCGAGTTACGCGAGATGTTTTGAATAGATTGAGTAAAATATCAATATTTCAACTGTTCGCACTCTACTGATACTGATAAGGATAATTATGAATTATTTTTGCATATAATTATATCCAGACTTATTCTCACATCCGACCCGTCCATGTCGAGTACGAGGAAGAGAACGATCAAGAAATCGAAATCATTTCTCGAAGAAATAATCGAACTGCTGGCTTCGGAACAATGTTCGCAACATGAAAATGGAGATGCTGTTCAATTGAATTGAACTGAAAACAAAAATTGTATTTTTAAAAACTTTGTTTATGAACAATTAAAACGCTGCATTTTGTTTTCATTATTCTGTCCCAGCGAAAATCCGAATATACGTGCCAACAATGTAAAATGAAAAAGTAAGGCTTAAATATATAATTTTAGTTGTTATATGTTTTTTTATCGCTATGCGACGCCCGTCGTTCGAAATCAGATGCTAGAGAACTTAGGGTACAATTGGTTACGACACGTTTCGTTTCGTTCGTACGAACCGAGCACGTTTTTCGTTTCCACGGCCTTCGCCATATTCGTCCGGGCGAGTTTTCAATTCGTTCTTACGATTCACGGTGCGTAAACATTCGGTACGTATACATCATAATTAATAACTCCGGTGTTGATGGCCGCCAGGTAGGCATGTAGAAACGTTCGTCGTTCTGTGGCTCGAAAAGGAGGTGGGATTCTATAACAGACCAATTAAATAGTAAACGAAACAGCGTTTAATTTAATGTTGACTTCAAATTCGTTGCAATTATCGTTTGTATTCAATAGACGACTCGTATATGCGTTAGAACAATAGATTTATGTATCGTTCTAACAAGGTTCATTGGAATTAATTTATCTTTGTTCTCTATATTCCTTATATTCTCCATACAATTCTTTTTTTATATATTCTTTATATATTCTTTATATATTCTTTATATACAGATCACATTCTTTATTTTTATTATTATTACAAGGTATAACTCTTTTGATATCAACTAAGATAAAGAACTCTAGTAGAAGGGACATCTACTTTCTACATTACCTCTTTTATGACTTTACATTATATTTGTATTACATGAACGCGCGCCATTCAGAATATATTATTTCTACTTACGTATAGATACAGGGTGTCCCAAAAATGTCTCGTAATCCGGAAATGGGGGGTAGCTGAGGTCATTTGAAGTAACTTTTTCCTTAGCGAAAATGCAATCCGCGGCTTCGTTTACGAGTTATTAAGGAGAAACAGTGACCAATGAGAGGCGAGCACGGCTGTCACATGGCCGCCGAGCCAACGAGCGGCCGAACCAACGAGCGGTCGAGCCAACGGGCGGTCGAAGCCCAGTTCCGCTCATTGGCTCGGCCGCCTCGCGCCAGCTAATCTCGCCGCTCATTGGCTCGGTCTCCTCGCACCAGCTAATCTCGCCGCTCATTGGTCGCTGCATTTCGTTAATAACTCGTAAACGAAGTCGCGGATCACATTTTCGCTAAGGAAACAGTTACTTCAAATGACCTCAGGAATCCCCTCTTTCGGGATTGCGAGTCATTTTTGGGACATCCTATATAAGTACTGATTTCATGATTAACCTCTTAAGGACGATGTCTCTGCAACGTGCGGACTGCATCCATTATGTATGGATAATTTTTATAATCATCCATAAAATACTGAAAATAAATAGCACAAATTATCCGGATATATCGCAGTGTATAAAAACAAAAAAAAATAAAGAGCTAAGAAAGAGAAAAATAATTAACGGAGAAATAATAATAAACGGTAAGCAATCACAACTTTTACGTCGTCCTTGATGAGTTAATATTATACAATGTATATTATGTGTGTTAATATTATACAATACAAATATAATATATAATGTTAATAAATTATACGAATATGTAATTTATAAATAATGATCTCTCGCTTGTACTGAATTTCTGTTGGAGTATACTACTAAGTTTCATTAACGACGACATTATAGTTATTGCTCGATTCTGTTATGAACATCATGATAGGAAGTTTCAGAGGTACTTGGCCGAGCTAATATTCACCTTAATTTCTTCGGCATAGTCGAGTTGAAATGATTCCTGCGTCCCGGACAGGCGAATATCGGGAATAACTCGGAGGTGTTCGAGCGACAGATGAAACACTTCGCGTCGAACTTTGACACGGGTTCGAGATATATTGGTTCCGCTAACGAGCCGCCTGAAATATTAATACACGATTGAAAATAGCGTCGAACGGCGTCGCGACTCGCGATAAATAACGAGGAATGCCATTCGATACGGACGCGTGCAAGGTGCACGGCTATCGGCGCAGGATCGTGATTGGAATAGCCGACTGGGACGGTTCGCGACTCGCATAATTGACCCGCTTCGGCGGAGAATACGATGAATCCGAGCTGATTCTGCTTTTGCTAGCTAATTTTGTCTGCGACGCCGACGCACGGTGGTCACGAGTTCTGAAAACGTGGTCAGAAAATCCTTAAAAATGAATTTTCTCGCAGGTTCAGTTTTAACGTTGTTTTCAGAATACTTCGTTCGCGTTCTGTTCGTATCGGTATAAAATCATATGAAAAAATGTATACTAACTATGAAAATGGAGTCGAACTTCCGAATATTTCGAGGAACGAAGATTATGAGTTTGTGCCAATTAAAAAGAAAAGATTGATTGTTTTTAATTACAGTAGCGATAGTGAGAACGAAGAAAAATTTTCATTTTCTGAGATGTCATAATTATTTTCATATAACTGTACCTGAGATTGCAAAAAGGTTAAATACATCGTACACAACAATTGAATATCACACAAGATGTCTTCGACTTGTTAAGAAGCTCGATGTTTGGATTCCGCATGAACTGAAAGAAATTCACTTAACACAACGAATCAGTATTTGCGATACGCGTTTTAAACGTAATGCAATCGAGCCTTTTTCGAAACGAATTATCGCTGGTGATGAAAAATGGATCGTTTACAATAACATCGATCGAAAATGGTCATGGTCCGAGCGTGATGAACCAGCACAAACCATATAGAAAGCTGAATTGCATCAGAAAAAGATCATGCTGTCAATTCGGTGGGACTATAAAGGTGTTGCGTATTTTGAGCTGCTTCCAAGCAACGATCAACTCAGATGTGTACTGCCAACAACTTATGAAATTGGAGGAAGCAATCAAAGTGAAAATGGCAGTATTGGCAAATCGCAAAGGAATCGTGTTCCACCACGACAATGCGGGGCCTCACACATCTTTAGCAACACGTACAAAATTATTGGAGCTTGGTTGGGGAGTGATGTCGCATCCTCCATATAATCCCGACCTTGCACCATCGGATTATCACATATTTCGAAGTTTAAAAAACCTTTTAAATGGTAAAAATTTCAATAACAACGATAGCCTCGAATCGCGCTTGATTGAGTTTTTTTTACTGATAAGGACCAGAAGTTTTATGAGCGCGGAATCATGAAGTTCCCAGAAAGATGGCAAAAGATTGTCGAGCAGAATGGAAAATATTTAACTGATTAAAGTTCATTTCTTGTATAAAAAAAATTGAGATTTATTTCAACATTGAAATACCGAAATTACTTTCCTGTCAATCCAATACAAGTCTAGATTCGTGATAAGGGCAATTGAATCAATTGAATCGGAGTCGTCTTTGTATTAGGTCCATCGGAAAGTTCTGTCCGTTTCTCAATTGAAATATAATACAATTTTCATACATTTAATAATATTTATTATGATTTCTTGCCAGCGTGATGGCAACTTGTAAATGCCATTTTTAAAAAATGATTTATTTTTAGAGGCGAAGAACTCAACCAGTGCTTGGTTGACATCAGCTTCAGTTTTGAATTTTTTTCCTGTAAAAAGTTTTGCAAAGAGAGAAACAAGTGACAATCGAAGGGTGCTAGGTCTGGGGAGTATGGTGGATGCGACAGAATTTCCCAGCCTAGCTCAGCGATTTTCTGACGAGTCACCAAAGCAGCATGTGGTCTGGCATTATCATCGGTAGCCATGTTTTCACGATCGCGTCTCACTTAATAATGACATGAGACGTCTTTGTTTCAGCTTATTTAGGAGAGTACATGCGTGTAAATGCAATGATAAAGAAAGATAGTCGTATATGTCTCAAATCAACATGTGCATACGGATTGAAACTTGAAGTGACACTATCGGACAGAATTTTCCGGTAGACCTAATATTTAGCTACATTTTCGGGATTTCAAGCCACAGTAGAACGTGCGCCGATATATTGATTATTATTCGGCTGAAGCGAAATTTGTCATCGATAAGATATTGGCTTAAGTACGTTCGATACGGGTAACTCAGGTGGTCTGACTCACCGTACGCAAATGCTCCGCGAGATGCGGATACGATTCCCGCTACCCGGTACTTTACTTTTTCTTCGACTCCGCCGAACAGCCGATTCGTTTACTCTAGCGTTTATGGCCCCCGATGATTCATACAGTTTTTCGCGCGATCCAATTCGCTGGAATGTTTTTGTGCTCTGCATTTGTATCTCCGATCGCGAATGAAACCGAGACGTATTGTTGTAGTATCAATAGCGGCGATGAACAATGGAAGAATGGAAAATTCGCTGGTTAAATTGTGCCTTCGCGCGCCGCCATTTTGGTCTCGAGAGAAGCCGATCCGTAAAAGTCGATTTCTATTCAAAGTTCTATGAACATGTTAACCCTTAGCACTCCGAACCATTCTGGACGTTGGCTACCAGCTACTCAGCGCCACTTTTCGCAAGAAACGGGCATTTACAGACCCTCGTATTATTTAGTATGGTTTTGGAACTAACATATTATAATGATATTGGACTTTTATGAATTGGCTGAAATCGAGAAATTTGCAAAAAAATCAATATTCTATTTTTTATAATTTTGTTTTGTTGTTGTAATCGCTATCTATGCGAACTCTTTCTCTCGTCGCCTTGTTGCTTGGACGATATCGCTATCACTGCTATCAAAACGATTAACGAACAGTTAGTCTTTCTAACATCTCTGTATAAACGTCTATCTGGAGCTCATCTTCACTACTACTTGTGTCATGAGACTCATTCGTGTTTGAACGTTTTGCCATTGTTCTAATAAAAAATATGAATAAATACATAGGTTGAAAATTTCTGATTGTTATTACTAACTCAACAACTTTACCAAACAATTTATTTACCAAGAGAAGAATCACTTTTTCGATTTTCTCACTCGTTAGATCTATCTATACCGCTCGACGCTTCAAACCAGACTAAGTTCAGCTTTGAATATCTTTTCCTCCAGATTTTATGATTATAAATGTTACTATATAGTGCGTGCTATGTTCGCATACCGATCTTTCGTCTACAAACTTGCTTTATCGCTCTTTTCAAGTGGCGCCTTTGAAGTGCTCGGACCGTCGTGAGCACGCCTCTCACGTTCTCGTCGAAACTCGCTGACATTTCTTGTATATATCTTAGTAATTTTACTATATTTTGATTTGATTTTTTGTGCCATTTCAAGAGAAAACTTCAGGGAAACATGCATGTCTGAAAAGGTTGCGCTGAAATAACTCAATTCCCCGTAATCACTAATAAACTTTAATGTCCCACGAGAGGGGACATCCGAGTGATATGCTAGGATTACGATGGGACAGCGGAGTGCAAAGAGTTAAGTGCGGAGCCGATTTTGTTGGGTTTTCCGTTGAGGCGGCGTCTTGCCCCCTGTGGCTGACAGTCAGAGAACCCTTTCCATTTGGGCGGTGTCAGTCCAAAAGGACTGACAGTGTACTTTTTTTCTGAGCGGTGTCAGTTCTCAGGGACTGACAGCAAACCTATCGTTTGGACGGCATCGGCGCATGGGGCCGACAGAGTAGATTAACAAATAATGCCAGCTCAACGGAAAAACTAGAATCATCGTCTCCGCGCTTAACGTGCTAATAGAAGACGAGAGGATGCGAAAAATGTATCATTCTTTCGTCACCGGGTTTTCAAGAGACTTCCGAAAGACGCATTTCGCGTACAGTCCTATGAAACGGCTATATTTTTAGACACGTTCGTGGATTCCAATAGCACGATAACAGACGCACTTCATCGATATCCCTTAGAGCTGGCAGACCTAATGGAAGATGAGAAGAGTTACAGGAAGGAGTGTGTTTTTCATCCTCCGCCTTCCGACCGTGGAACATCAAAAGCTTTCAACGGAGCGGCGGAGCGGCGAGAACGGTCAAAGAAGTAACTGATTCAATTAATTTTGCCGGAAGTATACGAAGAGTTTCCGCGACACGATCTCGAACAGAAACACGACTGGATCGGGTCCGCGATCGCGTCGGAACTTTGATAAAACACCGCGCGCGATAATTGCCCGGTTTTCGTCGGCCGACCGGACGAAACTTTCCAATTTGCGACACACCGTCGACGGTCGTCCGGGCCGCGAAGCCACGGCAATTGAGAAATTCACGCGTCACCAAGCATAATTCATAACAATTTGCGGCGACACCTTCCGCGCGACGCTTGTCCTCGCCGCGTGGAATTTCTGTATCGCGTCCGAGCGCCGCGGGATTTGGGTCGTAGAGGCGTGTCTGGCCGGTTTCAAAAGAGAAAAACGAAGAGGAGAGAGAGAGAGAGGGAGAGAGAGAGAGAGAGAGAAAATAGGAACAAAATTGTTCGCCGATACCGCTATCAGCGATCGTTAACTATTGTCCGGCGTCGGATAGAATCGCGAACGCCGCCGTTCTATTTCAAGGCATTCCGCGCGGGTCAGGAGAAATCCCCTTTCGATGTGTTCCGTTGGTTATCATCGTTTTGCGGATCTTTATGCGTCCGTACTATCCGACACTCCTTGCTGGCCGGCATCGCGGAACGTTCCACAGGCCCGTCTCTAATTTATCCGAAAGTCAAGCAACGATTGTAGTTCGGTTCGCGCCGTGGATCTTTATGGACGCGCTTGTAATTTTAGAAATCAATCTACAGAATCGAGCAGGGTGTTGGAAACAGTTATGGTATCGGTTTCTGTTCTTGACACAGTTGCCGAAAACCGAAAAAGTCGCACAACTGTTGCAACGTATAACATCCTGGCAGCCGTAGCTGCAGTTTGTCAGCAATACAAAATGCGTTTCAAATGCTCAGCAATACAAATGCAATGCGATTACGCCGCACGAATTTTCAACTTAAACGTAGCATCTATATTGTTAATACTTAAAAGAAAATGCGATGCATTTATTACGCGAAATCGAACCATAACCGAAACGCATAAACGAAACTCAGAACCAAAAAGGTATTATAAGTATTAAAGGTATCATTATTATTTGATATTATATCGGTTCCTAAGAACCGAAACCGAACCGGTATACCTTATAACTATACCACGGGTTTTCATGCAAAATAAAAATTGTCTGTATCAATTGCTAGAAATAGAAACTAAATAGCAAGTTCGTTCTTCCTTTGATCATTTAAGTAGATTAAAAATAACACATCGACACTATTAAATTCTTCTTTTCTTATTTTAGATTGAAATTACCGAATTTTGCCATAAATGCATAAGCTCCGGAATTTAGCATCGAGCTCTATTTTTCGCGATAATATATTAGATGCATACGGAGCTGTAATAGCCCTTTGCACCCGAGTGGCGTCTCTGAGGCGACTCTAGACATTGCTACGCTATTTTCAAAAGAATTTTCACATTATTAAATTTGTCTCTATTCGATAAATTGTCAAATAACAGAAGTCTTCTAGAAATATACACGACCAATTTCATGTGTATCGAGTAAAAACAATTATAGCAAATGGAAATACTGTAGGTTGAAACGAACGTCTTCATTTTCGCGTTAAAATAGTCTCGAGTGCAAAGGGTTTGTGGCGGCTACCTCCAGACCCGTCAGCAGAGGGATCTTTCACAATTTCGTTGATCAGCACTCTTCGTCCTTCATAATTTCTCTGATAGATCGAGATAAGTTTCATTTCTCGTGCGTCTCCATTTGCTTTCATTTCTCGGTTCTGATAACAGAAGAATCAAATGTTTCGATTCCGAAGAAATGAATAACGTATTTAGTAGAGTACGTATGAAATAAATCAAATGAAATTAAATTAATAAAAATATCTGAATTAATAAAAAAAAATCAGAAATATTCCTGTATTTTATTCGCATCGTTCGCTGTACCTTGGCGTAGAACATCGGTAGAATGATATTTGATTTTCGCAGTATTCGAAGCCGATATAAAGGTGTATGTTATTTCGCAGGAATTGCAAATAATGCGGTAACGCGAATCAAGACCGAAAATTTCAGCGTTCCGCGTAAATCATTCTAAAACACGAAAGCCAGTTTATATTCCATGCTCAAGAAAACGGTTTGATTTACGCGCGCGGTGGGAGTCCAATAATAACTTACACAGCGCCGGAATGCACTCGCTCGGACGGTAAATACGGGCAAATTAAATGACATTAATTAACGAATAATAAAGTCAGAGAGCGCGCCGTGTACATGGCGCAACGATGACCGTGTACAATAAAGTATAAACTCGCGCGCTGCATTCGAGCAAATATTTGCGTTCGCTGAATCTAATTGGACCAAAATTGAAATGACATTAATTGAGCTGTGTGTTGGTTGATACGTGTTCAAATAACGCCGGTACGAACGGTTATTAGCGATCGATGTTGCCCGTCGAATCAAGATTACCCGCGATATAAATTTATTAATTTTTTACATACCGTTGCGAACCTCTCTGTTTTTCTCGCATCGCGGAACTTTTATTTACAATTCATATAGAATATAATACAACACAATTCAATTATATTACAGATCTTTGAATTTGTAATGTTGATCGTTCGACGGTCCGATCTCGATCTTTCCTAAGGAGTCGTTCACAACAGGGCAGTTTCGCATTACAGCGACTTGATTTGGACAAGTCGCCGTAACAACATCATATTTTTTAAAACGTTCCTCCTAGACACGTTAGTTTTTCTATAGACTTCAATGGAATATGCGAAAGTTTAAATTTATTGTAACTGGATGGTCAGTATTTGTAGTCTGGGTCCAAATGGACCCGAGTCCCGCCGTCGTGGAGGTGTTTGATTTATTAACACTAGATTTACGGAATACATCAAAACGGGTCACTAATTTTTTAATTTACGATTATTCAATAATTTATATTATTATTATTAATTTAATCATTTACTATTCAAATCATTTATGTTACTTACGGCAAATGTTACAATAAAGATTGTTAGAAATCAGAATAAATGTTTTATTGTTACTTTTATAAACTAATATTTAGCTGTTTTATCTATATAGCTGTACTAACTATATAGCTGTTTTAACAGCTGTTTTTTGTGCTCCGTAAATTTAGCGTTAAAGAACTCGTAAACGAACGACATTTCGTACACGAATCCTTAGATCAAATTCGCACGAGCGTCAGATTGGCATTAGCGTCAGGACACATTGGTTGTCTCTCTTTGTTTTAGTAATGGAAGGTTTCACAATGCAAGGAAGATTTGTCCTTGTTTTTAGCTAGAAAAACAAGGAAAGATGATCAACGTCCGCTTCTTTCGACGCCCGCGCGACTCTGGCCTTCGGAACGCGAAAAAAAATCAGGGTATTAAAATTAAACATTCATTTGAGTGCGGCCGCCGCCGCGCCGCTGCCGCAGACGTAATTTCGGAAAACCGTGGAAAAATGAGCTGCAAGAGCGGATCCATAAATCTTGCAGCGTGTTTTGCAAGTTAACTCGCAATTAAGCAAATTCTTGCGCTCGCATTCGATATTTCGAGTCCGTGGCTTTGCCATTGTCGCCAAACGTTTCCCACGCCGGACGAAATCCAATGGAACGGGAAATTCAGCACGTTCGGCAGCGACGTGGAAATTTCGTACGCAAACACCTATTACAAGGCATTAGCGCGGCCTTCCGGTCACCAGCTTCTTCCAAGTGAGACTCGAATGATGTTACGACACACGGAGGAGCCGTTTCGGTAAGTTTACAGACGGAACCGGCAAAACTTATGCGAATACAGTTATGAAGAGAAACCTTCGTTGGAAGAAATAGAAAATTGTCCGATCGGCTTAGCGATTGAAGACTCGAATGATAAAAAATTGCTCAATGATTTAATTTGGTACTCTATGGCTATACAGGGTGGAGCATTTTAAACAGGTCACCTGAATAACTCGCTTGTTTTTGAAGATAGGAGAAAATGCGTTAGACCATACTTACTTGGTATCGGGGGGCACATATAATCTGGTATTACCAATTTTTCTGTAGGTGGAGGCGTCAAGGAGATATGGAGGTCAATTCTGTTTTTTTAAATGGAACAGTAAGTTTTTTTACTTACATTCTGATAGAGTGTTCCGAGGCGAATACAATGAACTATTATGAAGGTCATTCAAGGTCACCCAAAGTGACACAGAAAAGCAAAGCTAAAATACAGTAAAATGGCAAGTAATCACACAGATTTGTTTATAAATCTAATGAAAAAATAATGTCATCTATTTACTTGTGTGCAATTTTTATCGTCATAATGTAAAAGCTAAGATCAAGTCCAATGCAACCACAACACTATGACCATATGACATTTAGTACGAAAAGTCCAGAAATATTTACGACATTTCTAATCCTTCGCTGAAATGTATAAATCTCTGAATTTTTCTTCAAATTATTTTCTGAAACAGATAATTTAAAATTACCAATAATGTTTGAGGATACAGATAAGCGTACAGTGCGATTGAATGTTTGTTTATCTTTTGTGACCCGTGTCACGTAATACACACACGTGATCCACAAGTATTCGAAAAGTACTCCGAGACAATTTATTTTCTCTTACAGTTGACTTTGGGTGACCTTGAATGACCTTCATAATAGTTCATTGTATTTGCCTCGAAACACTATCAGAATGTAAGTAGAAAAACTTACTGTTCCACTTACAGAAAAATTGGTAATACCAGATTATGAGCCCCCCGATACCAAGTAAGTTTGGTCTAATGTATTTTCTCCTATCTTAAAAAACAAGCGAGTCATTCAGGTGACCTGTTTAAAATGCCCCACCCTGTATGTATTTCATAACATACATAATTTCTGACAATTAATTTGTTAAAATAATTCGCATGTTACACTAAAGGCTATACAGAAACTAACGTGTCTGGAATAAAATATAAAATATAAAAGGTTAATATAATAGTAATAATAATAGAATAGAAAGCATACAGAGCGATATTTTCATCGAAAAGATCCACCGTTTGAGCGTTATATTTGATCAAATATTTTCAGACCTTCGTTACGTTGATTTTTTATAATTTTCAGTTCTTAATGTCGCATCGACTAACTGACATCAGTTTTATATTGCTTAAGTTCCATTCGGATAAAGTATTCGCGTGTTATTTCGCAGTGTCACGAATCTTGGCGTAATTATTCGCTAGTTAATGATAATTATTGTTTCGCCGTGACGCGGGTTCGCGTTTATCGGAAGAAGTTCGCCACGATGAGGTTAATTTTACGATAATAATGTCTTTATATAAAAGTTACGGCAAGCTAAATTTAATACGGAAAAATCCTAAGGTAACGTACAATGGTGCGCGTACGCAATCAATCAGAAAATTAATGTAAAACGTAGGAAAGTGATGCGCGGAATCGTGAAAATACTCCAACGCTTCTCTCCGTAAGTCAACCATTTCAACGTCTCGTCGTAATATTTCCTCATATAAGAATTTCGCCCATATAAAAAGCGAGAATATCGCATCGTTTAAAACGGTTTCACGAAATATTATTAAATCGAGAGATGATCGTTGTTCCGTCGGTTTATGCAAAGAGTCCCGGCGTGGCCGCCGACCAATCTGGCCGGGGCAGATCAAACAAAACCTCGCAGCCGTCGGTGAAAATTTCATTTCCCCGAAAGTAAAACAAACTCTTCAACAAGTTCCGCACGAAATTCATCTTTCTCGGGTTTCAGATAGCGGCGCCGGAGTCGACGAATGCGCAAAATCGACAGTTCCATCATTACGATTCGCGGACGACGAAGCAAGCGGGTGCAAAAGAAGCGACGGTCGATTGTTCCCGGCAAGTTTTTCGTTTCCAGACGGAGAGAGAGAGATAGAGGGTGGGGGGGGGGGGGGAGAAAGACCGAGATAGAGCTAGATAAGGAGAGATAAAGGGAGAAAAGTCGACGAGTGGAAGAAGCGGAAAGATCTGTCTGCAGCTTCCTCCTCTGCCGGCATTTCCGCGGACACATAAAAGTATTTTCGTGGCGGAAGGGGAAAAGCGAAAGAGTTCTGAAACGCGGCTGTTCGACAATGCTCCGACCAAGGATTCCTCCCATAATGGGATGTCAAGTTGCATTGAAAAAAAAAGGAAGAAGAGGAAAAGGGAGAAAAAAGGAGCAAGAAGAAGAGAAAAGAAGCAGTGGAAGGAGAAGAAAGCGAAAGGAGGCAGAAGAGCGGCGGTGGAAAATGCTCGCATCGACGGAAAACGAGAGACATCTCCCCCCCCCCCCCCCCCCTCCGTAGCCCGATCCGGAAACAAACGACGAGATGGAAACGTAAGAGTAGCGAGACCGGAGCGAGAGCTGCTCGTTCTCGCGCGAAATAAAAAGATCTCGAGAAACGTTGCTCGTTCGAGAGCTAGAGGATCGCGATACACGGGCCAGCATGGACAGACAATCGTTTGTATTTATCAGGGACGACACCGAACGGCCCGGGAGCACCGGTGTTTATCACAGGATTCGCGGGGAAACAGCCTGGAAAACCGACAACGCCGTTCCTTCCGTTACCATTCCCGGCGTTTGCGCCCTTCGAGCCGGCCCTCCGAGCGGAAAACTCGCGGGAATATCGGCGTCGACCGGGAAATAAGGTGCATGGGGGCAGGAGAGGCCGATCTGGAAAAAGGACAAACCCTGCTGCTGAAGCCTACTAGATCCTTTTTGCTATTTATTCCGTGACCTTTTGAATATAGAAGCGAAGTGGAACTCGGCTGCGTTAATCTCTCTTGCCGGATAATAACGGGGTATTACACTCGTGCCGACGACTTCAAATAAAACCTGCTCGGTAGAAATGTTAATCATTTCGGTGACGTCTAAAACGAGAAAGTACACGGTAGAAGAAATATTTATGGTTTACATTATTTTCACGGATTTATTTTCGACTCGTATTTGTTAGGTTGGAAAGTATGAAATTTGTAGTTAACTCTTTATGGGTCGAATTTTATTCTTAAATATAAAAAACTTTATGCAACGGAAAATCTACAATTATATACCTATATATGGAGATTAAAAAGAAATTTACCAGTTTAAATAATTTTATTATAATTAATTCACTTTGTAACTTCGAAGTAACAGCGGCTTTCAACGTTTGAATTTTTGTGCATAGAAGCTCGAGCGTGAAATTGTATACAACAGTTTGCACTTGGCGTTAAACATTGATGTACGTTGCATTTGGAACTGGTTACCAAACAGTTTTTTGTGGTCCTGAATTTTCCTCATCTGATGGTGATTCGGTACTAAATTCATCGTCACTGTCAATAATAATTATGCAACGTCGGGTAAATGTTACTGAATGATCTTCATCGGATTTAGAATCTAATAAAGAATCTTCGGATCTATTACCGTTAATGCGTCTAATTCTAATTCCTCTTTTATTTTTATATGATTCTGTATCCATATTTTGGGTATTTGATACATAAATTTGAAAATAGAAGAAAGCATAACTATTATCCTAAATACACTCGAATCTATCACAATATCCCAATGTAACCTGAAAGTTACAAAACTGTATCATATACAAATAGTAACAAAATAATTATTGAAATGCAAATAAATAAATTGTTATTGATATACGAACCCAGAGCTAATATATATGCTTTTTTTATTTCGTAAACACCGACAAAAGCACAAATAGTCTCAGTTGCACAAGATAGTCCCTTTGGTTTCTCTCTGCAGACAACTTGCAAGGTATTTATTTTGACATTTCAGGTTGATGGTGCTGCCAACCGTCATCAATATTGTTATTGGTTAATGCAGAGGCATTATATAATTAAGACGTATACATCATCTTGTGAAAAAGACTAAAACTATTTGGTGAAATGTGGATATATCAACTTGTGACTTGACAGTTACACGGGCCTGTAGAGGGTTAATAATATTGCCAACTTTAACTGTTTATTATTCGACGATATTTGAAAAATACATTTATGCGTTATTTATTCAATTTATATATTACTTATGGCAAATGTTACAATAACAATTGTTAAAAATCAGAATAAATGTTTTATTGCTACTTTCATAAGCTAATATAAAACAGCTGTTTTTTTGTGCTTCGTAAATCTAGAGTTAATAAACTATCTATTTTATAAAAATGTTGTATTTAAACGAAATATGAATAATATATCAGATATATGTGGTACAAGTACAATAAAAAACTTACACATACAATAAATACACTTTTTAAAGAGATTGCAACAAGGAAAAGTATAGGAAAGTATTCGAGGAAAGTATAAAATGGTGGAACGTTGGAGAGAAATCATTAGAGCATTTTATCATCATTATAAAACATTAAACTCCATTTTACGGAGAGTACCGTAATTATCAGTAGTTTTCTGATATCTCCTAACAGCTAACATCCGAGTGCAAAGAGTTAAAGTAGACAAACGGTAAATATCTTTTCTTTTTCTTTTCACAAATGATTAAGAGCAAAGTGATTTTAACAGTTGTTTGCTGTAAAAACAATGGTACAGCAATGAGTTAAGGATTGATCCGAAAAGAAAGAGAGAGAGAGAGCTGTGAACTAAATCACTGTTAAACAGTATTCTTATTTATCTAATCTGTTTATTTTGTTTCCAGGCGTCTTTCAGTTGTTTGTGGTTTGCTGAGTAGGTAAGAACGAAGTGTCATCGTATTTCTATGCATTAATCCCGTTTACAATAAATAAATAAATATTGTTTACATGTTTTTAAGCATTAGAGTTATGAACGACTATACACTGCGAATTCTTATGCATTTATAGAAATGTCCAGACGGCAGTCAATTTCAGAGTGCATATTTCTCATCTGAGAAAGTTACTAATGCAAAAATTCAAATTATAGTCATCTGTCGTTCTTTCACATTTATCTATGAACGACAGAGTTTGCTGTCTATTAATAATAAACGCGTCCACATTTCTTATTTTAAAGATGGACAGGGAATAACTAATAATAAACGTATTAACTACACATTTTCAAACTCGACTTTTTTTATAAACGGACCTTCAAACGGAAAAGTGATATTACTTTTATACGATTTATTTTTACACGTAGATTAGCCGCATGCCAAATGGTACTATCCGTTCGTTAACACTCTGAATATTATCATAAAAATTCGGCGAAAAGTCTAAATAAATTCTGTCCTTAATCGTTACGAAGCAAGCACACTTTGGCCACTTTTAGGTTTCGGTAAGTTTAGTATTAACCCTTTGCATTCGAACGATGACTCCGAGATATGGCTAAAATTTGTTATATCACGTTCTAAGATAATTTTTACATTAACAAAGTTTAGATTTTTAAAAAGTGTAACCGTACTGTAAGTCGTGAGACTCAATTTCGCACGCACAAAATGCACTTTACCATGTAAAATCCGTAAATCCGTAAATCATGTAAAAGCCAGAAAAATTACTTTAGATTTACAGTTAAAATAGCTTGGAGTGCGAAGGATTAATATATATATTTATATATATATTTTTTACATTTTATATATAAAATTAATAATAATATAATAATAAATATTATAATAATAAATAAACATTTACAATAATATTTATAATAACATATTTATATTACGCGGAATTGGTTCTAACAAACAGATAGCTGGATAAATAATTAATTTTCATAGGATTGAATTAAATGACCGAACTCCGAGCAAGACTAACAATTACAAGCGTCCCAAACGCAACGCTCCGGCCGCAATTACAAGTCGGTACACCTCGAAAGATCGTGACTCGTCGCGGAAAACGGCGCCTCCGGATTCAGATTAAACAGCGACTTACATCAGATTTCGCGGTAAGTCAGGCGATTTCTTTGTTTGGCTCGGAGTGGTTTCTGTTGTCTCGCGGGAGACCGTGAGTTTCGCGCACCGGGAGAAACCTCGGCTCCCTCCGGCAAGCAAAATAAATGCGAGACGGTTTTTCGTTTGAAATCCAAGATTTACAAGCTCGCGCGATATCGCGCGAGTCGTGGAAAGCCGAGAACACGGACAGAGAGCTTTGGAATCTCTGTTACAGCGGCTTGTCGCGTTCGTTGTCCACTTGCTACGGGATCGTCGACGGAAGAATACTCGTCTCGAAGCACGGTTCTTTCGCGACCGACGACAAACGACTTGATTTGTTCATTCAGAGGGCCCGACAACAAGTCGAGGAACAGGCCGGGATTGCGGAGCAAAGAGCACTTAATGGCGGAAAGCGATTACGAGGGGATTAAGGTCAGCTCGTGGTCTTCCAGGAGAAAAACCAGGGGCCTGGCTCGTCCCGAAAAAAACCGTGCTCACTGGTAAATTTAGACGCCCGGTGGATTGCTTTTCCCGGTAGGGACTGACAATCCTCTGGAGCTTTCGCGGTATTTGTTTTCGATTAACGCGACCGGAGTTCCCGGAAAATGGACGGATCCACAGTGAGGTAACTGAGAAAACCTGGCAGAAAACAGAGTCGGACAATTTCGATGACGGATAAGAGATAAAGGCTAACGAATCAAGTTTGATTGAAATTTATCTGGATAAGTTTTGTTCTTCTTCGATATTGCTGTTTTCAAGATTCGTTACTTTTAAGTAAATTAATGATTAACGCACGATTAAATAATCTTTCTACGAGCGCGGAAGAAGGCATATCGGCAATTTTATAATTCTGTAAGTTCAAATTGAAATTCATATAAATATTAATAAATAAAGAATTATTCGAATAATAATGCGAATAATTATAATTATATTATAACTATTATATAATATATAATTAATTATAAGAATATATTTCTAAAATTAAATGTTAAATTATTCATTATTTATTAATAAACAAATTATTCGAATAAATGGATAGAGTAACAACAATCGAATAGAGTATTCGACTAAAAAGAATTGTCGCTCTTGTCGTCGTTGCTAAAATGGTGCGAAGACGTTATAAATAATATTTAACCATGATGTGTAATGGATAATGAGATCTTTGTGTTGACGAGACAAGATTAACGTGGCATTCAAGGTGTTAAAACTGGCAATATGTATACTACTTTCAATTCATTGCCAATCAGTGGGTAAAGAAATTTCGATTTGCCTCGGGTTTCTAGTAATTTATGCAGTTTTTATGTCAGACTTCGATTTTATACATCGCGAATTTCTACAATTTAACTTTCATCGAATCATACAGCCAGTTTAACTTTCATCGAGTTCGTTATCAAACGTAGGGCGACCTGTCCACTGAACGGCCACTTAATAAAATGATCGTTAACAAATCGTTATTTAATCTCTTCAATGATATCACCCTACGCGAGAGGTCTTTATTATAATAATATTATTATTTATAATAATAATTTATTAAATAAATTTATTTAATACATTTATAATAATAATATTTATTAAATATTAATAATATTTATTTTTGCTATTAACCCTTTGCACTCGAAGCCATTTTAACTGTCAATCTAAAATAAATTTTCTGACTTATAGCGTTTCCATTTTATGTGACAAAGTGCATTTTATGCATATGAAATTGAGTCTTGTCATTTACACAACAGTTACGCTTTTAACAATCTTTTAAATCTAAACTTTAATAATATAAAAATTATGTTGGAACAATTTTAGTGATGTCTCGGTGACACCACTCGAGTACAAAAGGTTAATATTTGTAGCGAATGAACAATAGTATCCCAGCGAAGGACATTGTGCAAACGTTATAATCAATTGAATCCTTAAAACACAAATTATAAAAATGTGAAACAAATGATAAGAATGTGAAACAAATTGTAAGCAAAAACATAATGGCACCTGCAAGAACATCCTTAAGTGTATAATAGAACTACTATATAAATTTTATTGTACATAGAGTATAACAAATATTACTTTTTATTTTGTTTTTAACTAATATTACACACGATGCAAGATCATTCATCCCCTGGAGTTAGGGGAGAGCGGTGTTAATTAATTCGTCGCCTTTTTTACCTAGAGTTATTAAACCCATCGATATTATTCTGAGACACGGCGAAGGAAATATTTATAACTTGTTGAAATGCTTGTTCACAAGCATAAAAGAGGGGGTTAGTAAATAATAATGTCACAAGTGTGTGTTGATAGGATAACAGAAAAAAAAACATGCATAAATAAAGTGTAGAGAATACGCTGGGGAAGAGTGCGCCGATGATTGCATGACGCCGTGCGTGCGACGTATAATTATTTTAATTATTAATTATTCGATAAGAGAGAGAAAGAGAGATAGGAGCGCGATAATGTCGGCGTATAAAATCATTTAGCGACGGATTAAACAGTCAACAGCGTGCACGCGACACGTCCGAACGTAATACGCACGGGCGACGGAAGCGAGCAAACGCATTTATACAGCAGGCTGGCCGCGCGGATCGTGCGCCGAGGGATAATTATGTGTTTTTACGATTAAAAATACAATTAAACCGTACGGGCTTATGAATATTCTACGGACGATCTTGCTCGCGACGGAACAGTTGCGCATCGATAAATATTAATATGGATTTTGTAATTTGTTTGAACAATGGTTGCAAAGCTGAATACATTAGCGATAGTGATTGCGGTCGAAATCATTGTTATGAATACGATTTTCTAGAGAAATGTTGAAAAGGGTACGACCAGTCTTTTCAAAGCTTTCGATCCTTCGAATCGTATGACCAAGGGTCTAAGAGAAGGAAGAATATTAATTTCTTCGCCTTGAGAAACATAGGTGAAAGAGTTAGAACATACAGGGTGTCCCAAAAATGTCACTGTTTTTCATGAATGACTCGTCGATAAAGCCACGGATTGTATTTTCGCTAAGGAAAAAGTTACTTTAATTGGCCTCAGGGACACCCCATTTCTAGATTACGAGAGATTTTTGGAACACCCTGTATATGTGAAATAAAAATTGTCAATACAAAAATTAATATTGGCATAATGAATGTATTACATTGGATCACTATTATGAAAAGTCCTGGGTTTGAATCCAGCTGAGATCGGAGCATTTTTTATCAAATTAAAATATTAATTACCTTAGCGTGGGACTTAGGTGAAATAGTTAGCATTTATATGTGAAATAAGGAATGTCAATACAAACATTAGTAATGGCATAATGAATATTACACTGTACTACCCACCACGGAGATCTAGATTTGCAACCAGCTGGGTCCTAAGGATTTTTCACTAAATTCAAATATTTATTACTTCAGCTTTGGACTTCGAAATAGCAGACGACACTTCTGAGTTGTTCGACCTTGTCGTTAAAATCGATGGAACTTTAATCATTAGTACTTCCATAGGTCTCCCTATCATTTGCTTCTTGCTCTGTAAGGGGTCCTAACAACTGACGCTCGATTATGGAGGACATACCATGCACCCTTCGAAAACCACGTTCTAACGGAAGAGAGTGGGCACTGAAAAAAGAGCCTACCAAGAAGAAAGAAAAGGGTTCAAAGAAGAAATATAATAAGGGTCCAAGAAAACGAGGGTGATAGGAAATAACAGAGAGCCCGTTCGGAAAGAATTCTTTAAATTATGGAACGAGATAAATCTAGAATTTCTTCATCTCCCAGAAAAATTGTGAATACAGTAATTTCTCCCTAATTGGCGTTCAGATAGCGCACAAAAATGGACAATTTGGGCAGGAGAGGTACGATTATCCGAGCCTTGCAGCCCGTTTTCATAGTTCTTGGCAATCGGTAATTATAAAAACGAGCCGCAAGGCTCGAATAATCGTGTCTCTTCTTCCCAAATTGTTCATTTTTGTGCGCAATCCGAACGCGAATTAGGGGGGAAATTACTGTATTTACAATTTTGCTGGGAGATGAAGAAATTCTGGATTTAGATACTTGTCAGATTGTGTGCATAGTTGTCGATAATAACATTTTATATCATAATAAATCCCTCAAAATCTCGCAATTGGAATGCACAAACTTTTTCTGAACGGTTATCAATTGGTTCTTCCGATTGATTCGATGATCACGGGAAAAATTTAACTGCCGGGAAAAATGGCGGTCCGGTTAAAACGGTTGTTGGTCGATTTTATGATGAACGTGTTACCGTAACAGTATACTTTATTCTAAATAGATTGCAGATTTTTGTGTCGAATAAAAGTCGCTGAAGATTGATCAACTGCAAAATATAGAAGTTACAGATACGGTAATTTTCCCTAATTTTCCTTCAGCTCGTAAGCAAAAATTCAACAAATTATTCGAGTTCGTTTTCATAATTGTTGACAATCGGCAACTGTAAAAATGTAAGCCGCGAGGCTCGAATAATCGTATCTCCTCTACCTAAATTGTCCATTTTTGTACGCGATCTGAGCGCAAATTAGGAAGAAATTACCATATTCACAATTTTGCTGGGAGATGAAGAAATTCTAAATTTAGATACTTGTCAAGTTGTGTGCACAGTTGTCGATAATAACATTTTATATCAATATATTAAATGCATAGTTAAAACTTGACAGAAATTTCTATCTCAATTTCACGCACGATATGTTCACATTCCGTATAAATAATAATGCCAAGCGCTTCTCGCCTCTCATTTCTCATTCGATCATGAGAATGCATCGACTCGCTCTTCTCCTACATTATCCAATTATTCAATTATTTAACGTATATAATTCATACTCACGCGCTGTAATTATTACAAATAACCTCGCACTCGTGCAATAGATACCTGTTCTTTCCTTGAAACATTTCAATGAGTTCGCGATAATTACACCTCGGATTTTTAACAAAATAAAATATTTCCACCTTAATTATGAGGAACAGGAGTCAAATGAAAATGTGTTCCTTCTTTGATCAATTTCAATAAATTGAAGAGAAAATAAGTACAATAAATTCTCCCTAATTGACACTCAGATTGTGCACGAGAATGGACAACTTGGGAAGAGGATTCGTGACGATTATTCGTGCCTGGCGGCTCGTTTTTACAGCTGTCGACAATCGATAACTATAAAAACGAACCGCGAGGCTGTCCATTGGCAAATTGTCCATTTTTGTGCGCAATCTGAGCGCGAATTAGGGAGAAATTACAGTATATAGGATTCACAAAGTCTTACTATATTCATTTCTCCTTCCCTCGAAGTAATGCAATTCGGAATTAATTGATGAGAAAAATCCGCGGTCACCCCCATCCCAATTAGTACAACGATGCTGCGCTGCTTAACTCGAAATACCAGGTGGTTAACCGCACCGCGGAACACCCACGGATTGCCACAACTGTACCGGCATAACTTTTGGTGTACCTGGCACAATCGTTGTTCGGAGAGAAACTTTCTCCTACGTTCTTCGCAACCGTTTTTTACCAGCTTCTTTGTTGCCGATCAATTTGCCAATAACTTCTGCTTCGGTACAATTGAAATACGCTCACAAATTGCTGATGCGATAGAATTGAAAAATGCTCACAAATTGCTGATGCGGTAGAATTTGAGAAATGCTCGCAAATTGCTTGTGCAATAAAATGAAAAAATGCTCACAAATTACTCGTGCTTCGTACAATGTCGCGAGAAAAGAAGAAATATATTGCTTTCGAGCATAACAAAAATTAATTATCCGATATAGTTACGTATCAACTGGTAGCGACTTCCAAATTACGTGCGATTACATACACATAATATAGTTACAACAACGAGTACAATTTTATTATTGAAAGATTTACAATTCTCGCGATAACATTAATGTTCTCATTCAATATCTGGTCCCATTCATGGCAGTTCTCCCCTGCGAGTTAAAAATGCGCATACTTTATAAATATTAAAAGCTATTCTTTGCCGAACACATTTATGCGACCTTTTATGTTATAATTAAACTACGGATTTTATGGAATTATTGCAAAACAAAAATGAGTGAGTATAATTTGAAACGCTGAAAGATTAAAAGAGATTCAAAGATCCCGACGCATTAACTGATTAACTAATTAAAATTATTAACGAAAGAAAACGAAGCTTCCGTTCGGTTTCTACGTTACACAATTTATGCAGATAATTTTTAATTTTGCATAAAGATTCGCCGTCTAGTTGTAATATTAATTCGTTCGATTCGACGTGTTCGTGGTAGAGCGAATGGAAATTGAGCCATCTGTATCGATTCGTCGACGTCCACAGAATTTGCAAGATTTTTTATTATCATAAATCGAACCTCATAATCGTGGCTGAACTCTCGTTCGCTAATGGCTTCCTTGTGATCTTGGGAAGCGGATTTAAAGGGCGGATTGGGAACGCTGGCTCGGTACAATGGAATTGGCCTGCTCCGGGGCTTAGCGGAATCTGTTTACATTATTCCCTGAAATGTATGGACATAACAAGAGGCTACTTGATCCTGCGGTAAACACAACGTTCTCATATTGTATCATTCCAGAATTCGCCGATCAAAACAACGCTCGGCGGCATCTAAATCAGCGAAATGATTCAATCCGCCGTCGCGCAAGAATTATTCGAACTTCTCCGTCTGCGCATCGCAACGCGAACCATTTATTTTTCTAGATCCCACTGCCGACAATTAAAATCTGTAAAATGCACGCAGAATGACGTCGATTCCTATCATTTCTAATTTTACCCTGCACCTTGAACTTTCCAGCGTATCGCTGAAAGCAGACCGGCGTAATTTCGTTACAAAAAATTATTTTTGTTTCCCCTCTATATCCGACGTTTTACGATACGTTCGCGGACCACCGCGACCAGAAACGATATTTTTAATTTCCATCGCTATCAACAATAACAGGACGACATGAAATTTTCTCCTCGTAAAACCATCTTCGCGTGGCGAATTTTTTTGATGGATTTTTGCGCGCTCGCGCTGCTTTCTAAAACTCTCGTTCCTGTGCCACGGGGAATTATATTCAGCGGGGTTATTTTTGAGACTGGTATATTTTAAACAGGTTTTTTTTTTATAATTCTAAGTGTCGGATGAATGAGAATGACTTCAGAAAATACCCTGTTTAGTATGAATTTTATTCCGTTCTTTCAAGTCAAAATAATATGCTGTTCTCTCGGCATCGATGTACGAGCATTCGAATAAATGCAGATAAAAATATTTATTATAAAATATTATGCAATAAAAATAGTTCTCTCTCTTTTAAGAAATTATCGCAATCGTGGAACAAATAACTACGAACTGCAAAATAAACGTGAACTAGAATAATAATGATTTATTAATTTTATTTAATTATCTTTATTATATATTTATTTATTTTTATTACGATGTCCGTTATTCTGGAAATATTATGAGACATTTCCAACTAAAAGACAATGTCCTCATGCGATACTGTACGAAATATAGCGAAAAAAATATTCGCAAAATCTTCGATTTACGTTGTTCGATTGCCTCCAAATTATGCGCATGTAATTTTCGCAGCAAGTGTCGCAATTTAAGGAAGTAAGACCGGAAGAATCTCGAAGAAAGCGTGGACGCGCGCGAAGGTTGCCACGATAGTTGCGCGAGATCCGAACAGAAACTTTGCAGAAATTGAACGCGAAGTCGCTTGGATTACTCGGCACTTCCAACGTTAATGTCCAGCTCGTCGAAAAGTAGCAAGAAAAATACACGGTCGCCGTTCGCTCGTTTCGGTTCAGACATCCGCGTCCGGGATTCCTTTGCTAACGAAAATACCGTTGCATGTAAACCGACCGATTTGCATGAACGATACGCGGCCGCGAAAACAGGGAAAGCTTCGCCAGAGATACGTTCGGGCCGACGCTTTAACGTCGCTCGTAAGTCTTCCTTAACTTTTATCGACGAGCGACGCGCTTTTTTTCGGCCGGGGATTCGTCAAAAACGTTACTCGAAATGCCGCGCCATTATTCTTCGGGCTTTGCGAAAAGAAAAAAAACGCGGAACGATAAACGGAAAGAGGAACGACGCGCCTCTTTTTCCGGCAACGCCCTGGCGAAGAACGAAACTTCAGAAGGAAATTAAAATTCCGAGCCCGCAACGCTTCGTTCCAACGCTGCGTTCGAAACTACGTGCGAATACGAAAACGACGCGCTTCTTCCTTTCGCAATTATTTTAGATTCCAATCCCTAATTTTTCATTAGGTTTTCATTTAGGATGTCCCAAAAATGTCTCGCAATCTGAAAGTGGCGGGTTCCTCAGGTCATTTGAAGCAACTTTTTCGTTTACAAAAATTTGCTCCGAGGCACCATTAACAAGTTATTAACGAAAAACAGTGACCAATGAGAGGCGAGCTCGGCTGGCGCGAGGCGACCGAGCCAATGAGCGGAACTGGGCTTCGTGCGCTGGTTGGCTGGGCCGCCTCGCGTCAGCCGTACTCGATTCTTATTGGTCACTGTTTTTTCGTTAATAACTCGTTAACGGTGCCTCGGAGAAAATTTTTGTAAAGGAAGAAGCTGCTTCAAATGATCCGAGGAACCCGCCATTTTCGGATTGCGAGACATTTTTGGGACACCCTGTATAATTGATGAATTTTCTGGTTCATCGAATACGTGGACGAATCTTCGTACGAAGTTGTGCGTATTGTAACAATGGTTTACACGGAGAACGAAGACAATGCCGCAGGAAATGTCAAACAACTAAAACGATAGCAACAATTTTTACAGCGCAGCTGGGTATACGCTTTCCACGCAGGAATATTCAAGAAAATGGATTAAGATTTGAATGGAAAAATTAACGAAACGGTGCCATATTTAATATACATTATTAATATAAGCCAGGAACAAATTTTTACTTCATTTATATTTTTTACAATTCACCTAGAAAGTTCGTATTTTCCATAAACATTCGTCGTCTATTTAAACAGGGAGCAGAGAAAATGAAATAATATCATAACATAATTTATTAAAACTACAAGGAATCGAAATGTTATTTAACTCCTGCTACCTAGAAGTGACGATTTTTATTCCGCATAAGTGCGAATGTTAGCGTTTTCGAAAAGTAGACAAGACAAGCGAGTGCCTAATGGAACTAAAGACGTAGCTGAATGGAATAAATAATTTATGACGCGAAGTGCGGAAAAATGCAGGAAGAAATGCTCTTGTGTAAGTCATCCTTTCCGAACAAATCGAATATGCATGTCCGTCGGGTGCGCATGGCATTGAGTAAGACTCGACTAACGTGCTGTTCATCACTCCCCTATTCTACTTAGTGTCTGCACGATGTGTGCGTAACAGATAAGACGATGGACGACGAGGTGCTCGCTATTCAGCCTTCGGATAATTTATGACAGGGTCTTATCGTGCGTACGATCTTGAAACGGGGCGGATCAAAACTAAAGTGAATTAACCGGAGCTAGAGAAAAAAATTCCACGGGATCTGAAGAAGCCAAGAATCGCTGGCAATCACTTTTAGACGTCGGATTATCGCTGCGGTGGCAGGTCAGCGGCCTAAAATTGTATAGTAATTTCTCCACGAGTGTCGCGGAATCGGAATTGAAAGTGTATTTCGATTTTGAGGGACCACAAGACACGATTCAATGAGAGAGAGAGAGAGAGAGAGAGAGAGAGAGAGAAGAGGGAGAGAGACGAGAGAGTGCGGGAGAGTGAGAGAGAGACAAGAGAGACGAGAGAGAGACACGAGAGAGCAGGACAGCGAGAGACGAAAGAGCGAGAGAGACGAGAGAGAGACACGAGAGAGCAGGACAGCGAGAGACTGGGAGAGCGAGAGAGACGAGAGTGCGAGAGAGACGAGAGTGCGAGAGAGACACGAGAGAGCGGGAGAGCGAGAGAGCGAGAGAGCGAGAGAGAGAGACGAGAAAGAAACAAGAGGGAGAGCGAGAGAGAGACGAGAGAGAGAGACACGAAGGAGAAGGACGAGAGAGAGCGGGAGGGCGAGAGAATGAGAGAGAGACGAGAGAGAGACAAGAGGGAGAGAGACGAGAGAGTGCGGGAGAGCGAGAGAGAGACGAGAGTGCGAAAGAGAGACACGAGAGAGCGGGAGAGCCAGAGAACGGGAGAGCGAGCGAGAGAGCGAGAGGGAGAGAGAGGGAGAGAGAGAAAGAGTGCGCAAAATCCGGGGCAGCCAACAAAAAATACAGTATGCCGGTGCACATTAATATGAATGTAATGCTATTATAGAAACGATGACTTAACGTTTTTATTTCTAATCTTTTATACATGAAAATTTTCGTAATATATTGGTCAGATTCTTCCAATTAAAATGAGACTAAAACACGACATGCTTTAGTCCATATTTATTCATTATACGCAGCAAGTAACTTATTTTATTTACGAAAATAGTATTAGAAAAGCCGATTCTTAACTATATATGAATTATTAAAGGCAACGTCAAAGAAGGTATATACCTATGTCGTTCTAAAGAAAATAGTGAAATTATGCTATTCGGGCCTTCGTCTGATCGTCACTCGTAGGCCAGATGCCTTTATTCGACCGACATTCGTAAATCAGTTGCCTTTATTCGAACGTACCTTGTAGCTCCGCGGTTTTTCTTACCTGCCTCACACCCAAACAGACCGATTTCTGTTGTCTTCCAGGAATTAGCGGCGCGTGCCGCATCTTACGCTTGACTGACTCCGACGAATCTTCGCATCGGCGCGGCGTAGCGAGAAAATCGATAAATCACATAGACGTAGCAAAAGCACCGCGTCACTCATGGCACAGCAAAATTGTGACACATACTCGTGGAGAAATTACTGTATTCCTTTAACATTCGGTGCGGGGCTCGAGTCCGTTTAGACTCGGAGTATAAATACGGTTATTTGACTATCTAGTTTCTGCCAATTCGTTGAAATTTTCACATGTTTTAATAAGATCTATAGAAAAGCTAATGTTTCTAGAAGGAGTATGTATATAGAAAATTATAAATGATCCTAAGCATACTCGGTTATATCTTTGTCGTAAAAGTCCGTCGGTCGAGTGTTAACTATCTGCGATCCGAATTTTTTATATAGGTATACAAAATTTATATAATTCGAAAACAACGAACATCAATCTGTAAATTAATGACAAAGTTACAGTTTCGACAAGATTAAGTTTCAATCCGATATGTCAGGTGAAAGTTGCAAATTGCACTGTATAACGTCTTTGATTACATAGAAGAAGTAATGGATAAACAAAAAATAACCTGCTAAGTCTGTATGCAATTTCAAAGTTACATTGAGCTATAAATAGTTAATGAAGTATGTGTGTCGGGAAAATTAGTTGTTGACAAATATTTGTAGTGAATTTAACACGGTTTTTCTAAAAATTTGAATCGAAAGTTCGGAAGAAAGATGATTCTATCCGATCTCGAAGAACAAATAATATATTTTGAACGTAAATCGTGTTTGAGAGAGATATTTTACATATTCTGTTATTGTTATTGATTATATTAATATTATATAATATATATTATATAAATATATAAGTAATAATATAATACATAATATAATATACAGGGTGTTCCACAATTATTTTAACAGCCGAAAATGAGGGGTAGCTGAGGTCATTTGAAGTAACTTTTTCCTTTGCGAAAATGCAATCCGCGGCTTTGTTTACGAGTTATTAACGAAAAACACTGGCCAATGAGAGGTGACGGTGCCAGAGAGAGGGTCCGCGAGAGAGTCCGCATCACGAGGCTTTGACAGAAGGTTGGGACGGACTCGAGCCGCGATCGAAGTATTGAACAAGTCACAAGGCGAGAACTTTACGGATTTTTTTACTACATAACAGTGATATTTTTAAGAAATACGCTGTTCACCTTTACTTTAGAACGTCTGAAGAATATTTACTAATTTTTCGGACCCGAAATAATATGAAGTTTAACCGTGACAGCTGTTTTAATTTTCTGGTGTGCATGACACCTCGTGTGTACCATATGAAATTTTTATGCAAGGTGTACAGTGAAGATTAACGAATGATTTGCAAAGCTGATTTAATAATAAATAAGGGACGTAAAGGATTTGTTTATTAGAGAGATATGAAAAATATTATCAGTAAGAAACTCACCCATTTAGTTGAGGATGCATTTGCTGGCTGAAATTCATGATGTCGAAGGGCACTGACCTTGTACAACGTACAGCTGATCTTTCACTGCACTGTCACTAAACACTGATCACTTAATTAATCACTGATAATCCGAATCACTTGTGGATATTTAAGAAAGATCACTGAGACTCGTTCGCGGATAATCGTTTATTCGACGCGTTCGTTCGGAAGTCGACGTTTCACTGCCAAAAAATCGAGGCCTCGACCGTGGGCCCTTGTCGTTCGTCTTTCGGCCGTCCGAGGAAATAACACCCGATACTATTTTCTTCGAAGCGCAGGGTACCGCCAAATGAAATAAACAAGATATGCCGAGACGTAAACTGTGTCCGACTCGCTGTCACCCTGCGCTCTTAGAACGTAATTAATGGCCGTGCGAAGAAAATGGTATCGAGTGTCATTTCCTCGGACGGCCGAACGAAGAACAACAAGGACCCACAGTCAAGGCCTGAATTTTTCGGCAGTGAAACGTCGACTTCCGAACGAACGCGTCGAATAAACGATTATCCGCGAACGAGTCTCAGTGATCTTTCTTAATATCCACAAGTGATTCGGATTATCAGTGATTAAATAACTGATCAGTGTTTGGTGACAGTGCAGTGTAAGTGAACTTCGCAAATAACCATACCAGAGGTTCCACCGACAGTATCCCTCGAATGTTGCGGTCATCGACCTGGGATCAGCTGTTCGTTGTACGAGGTCAGTACGTACGAGTCAGCAAATGCATCCTCAACTAAATGGGTGAGTTTCTTATCGATAATATTTTTCATATTTCTCTAAAAAACAAATCCTTTACGTACCTTAACGCGATTATTTATTATTAAATCAGCTTTGCGAATCATTCGTTGAATTCTGTTCGTACACGGAATTATTTAAATTAAAATATCATTTACGAACTTTGTTAATCTTCACTGTACACCTTGCATAAAAATTTCATATGGTACACATAAGGTGTCATGCACACCAGAAAATTAAAACGACTGTCATGGTTAAACTACATATTATTTCGAGTCCGAAAAATTAGTGAATATTCTTCAGACGTTCTAAAGTAAAGGTGAACAGCGTTTTTCTTAAAAATATCACTGTTATGTAGTAAAAAAAATCCGTAAAGTTCTCGCCTTGTGACTTGTTCAATACTTCGATCGCGGCTCGAGTCCGTCCCGACCTTCTGTCAAAGCCTCGTGCTGCGGACTCTCTCGCGGACCCTCTCTCTCGCACCGTCACCTCTCATTGGCCAGTGTTTTTCGTTAATAACTCGTAAACAAAGCCGCGGATTGCATTTTCGCAAAGGAAAAAGTTACTTCAAATGACCTCAGCTACCCCTCATTTTCGGCTGTTAAAATAATTGTGGGACACCCTAATAATAAATAATAATATATTTATTATATAAATATTGGTGTTGACGTATTCTTTTTTAAATCTGCAGCAGTGATTTTCGGAGATGAAAAGCGACTGATTTTTAGATTTTTAGACCAACAATCGTTTTTTCGGGCCAAATGAATCCCATTTGTCGGGAAATTGAAGTTTCCAAAGTCGGCCTTTCACCGTCGAATTTTCGCCAAATATTTTGCTTTTTCTCATTCCGGCAAAAATTGGCCGTGATATTCCTGCTGCCACAAATGTCGTTTTCGAAATTCTGCGTCGCATAAATTGTCATTTTGTCGATAAAATTTACACTGACCACTGCTACAACTAAAAGATAACCAGAAGCAACAACATCGAAGGTTCGCTTTTTAGCGATGTACTGGAAATAATTATCTAAAATAGCATTTCATGCGTTTGAATTTCTATACATTATTTGAAATTCTATTTCTTACTATTAATATTTACGAGAGAAACTAAACCTATAGAGAAAAGGTACAAGCACATTTTTGTCTTGAAAAACAAGCTTTTTCTTATATCTCTTTTAATTAACGAACGTAATTGAATATTGGCGTTTTAGATGGCTCTCTAATGTTTTTTACGTGCCCGCATAATGAATAAATAAAATAGAAAGTAAAAGGTTCCGATGCTTCCGTTGTTTAGCGTCTCGGCACCCCCACTTTCGCCATAAATGCATTAAATCTGCCGTCTAGCTTTTCTCGCTCAGTGCAAAATAAACTCGCAGTCCGCGGAAGGATTTATCCGGGAAGCGAGCAACGGTCGACTGCATGTCACTCACCGTAGAATCTCTGAGGAGCGCGCTTCTGTCGTCGGAGCTTCGTAATTTTCGGAGAAAATTTTTCGACGTGTACTTACGTGCCGGAAAAACCTCGAACGGCGCCGATTTTGCAATAGGAAAGGACAGAGAGAGAGAGAGAGAGAGAGAGAGAGAGAGAGGGGGGGGAGAGTGATAGTTTACTCACCTGCAACAAAAAAGAAAAAAAACAATGAACGTTAAGGAAATCTGTTTCTTGTCGTCGTCGTCGTAGGAATATACCTGCGCGCCGAGTCAGCCATTTTATGGCGGACGTATGGCGAGCGTTCGCCGTTTTATCGTTCGTCGGAACACGCCGCGCGCGCTTGTTCTGTTTATGCGTGCATCGGAATCGCCGATTGTTAGGATCCGGAATGGAGCCGGCGACGAAGGGAGCCCCGGTTCGAAGAAGTTGAAAGCTTAACGAACGATTTCGGCGAACCGCCTCGAGGGCGAAACGATCGGGGGGCCATTCTTCGAGAATAAAAATCATCGAGGAATTTATTTCCTCCTGTTCGCGTCTATAAATTTCAACTCATCTCGATTCCACGAGGCCGGCTGCGTGCTTCTGGCAAACTGTGCGCGCGAGGCTGCTCGGTCGAACGGCGACGAAACTGCGATATTTTAATTACCAACACTGTCAATGTTATATTACATTGACTGGAAATCGCGTCAATCAATAATAGATTTACGGAGCATAAAAAACAGCTGTTCTATATTAAATAATAAATAACAATACGACATTTATTCTGATTTTTAACAAATTGTACTATTTTTAGAAAATTTTACAAAAAAATTTACAATTTTTAACAAACATTTATTCTGACTTGTAACATTTGCCGTGAGTAACGTACAAATTGAATAAATAACTCATAAATGTTTCTTTACGATATGAATAATCGTAAATGAAACAATTAGTGACCCGTCATTTTGACGGTTTCCGGAAATCTGATGTTAATAGTAGAACTACCAAACCAGCTTTTCTTTCATAATCCCTCTGATATCAGACAAATATTTCAGTCAGAAAATTTTAAAAAAACTTCTTTATGCTTTATTGCAATTAGACTGCAGATCTTTAACATAATTCCTGATAACATAATTGTTGCGGCGCTTTAATATAATTCCTTATGACATAATTACCGCGGATTTTCAATATAATTCCTGACAACATAATTACTTGTGTGTTGTGTGTATATTTGTGTGCGCGGATCATTATTATTCTTCAAATTAAAAAAATATTTCTGTGAGAAATTTTTAGAGAAACGTCTTCATTCTTTACCATAATTATACTGCGCTTCTTCATACATTTATGACATTCGCGCATCTTTAATACGATCAGTGTCGACAATCAACCACTAAAATTCCGAAAAAGTCAAAGCAGTTTAATCAATTTAACCGAAACTAGAACGATCAAATTTATCATAGTAGATGACATTAGAACTATTTCGCATCCGGAACATGCTAGTCGAATTCAGTTTGTTCGAATATAATACAATGAGAATTAATGTTCAAAATTGGTCAACAATTAGTGTCACCCACATGTGATCGTTTAACGGCGCTCAACGCGTTAAATTGCTAAAAGACGTGCGTATTAACAAATATTAACCGTTTGAGTCCCAGGGGTTATTCAGAAAACACGGTCGAAAAATGCCGAACGGCGTAATAGCGCTTGTCTTAATTGATTGTGAAGAGAACCAAACGGCGCGATAGCGCTCGTTGAGATTGACAAATAAAACAAAAAGAAAAAGAAGGAAAGAAAAAAGAGAGCAACTATGCGATGTACACTCATACACGAAAGTATTCGAACGCTTATGTTTCTAACATTCAATTAATAAAATATATGTGTTAAACTGAAGCATTTGTGATATAATATGACACATATAACAAGGGATGGGTCTTAAGACTGCGTAAGCAAAATTACAAAAAAAATTCAACAATATATAGTGTTTTTACAGTACATTTATTGTAAACACGTACCAGAAATGGCTCACAAAAGTATTCGAACGAAACAATTAATAGTTATTTAAATTGAACGATTAAAGGTTTTAATAGGAAGTTGATCCACCTTTTACATTTATAACAGTCCTAAGTCTGTTTTCCATTGAGTGGACCAACTTAGAAGTAACATTTGCATCTATCGAAGGCCATATTTCAAGAATATTTCGTTTTAACACTTCTTTCGAAGTAATAACCGTATTTCTTAATCATCTTTCTACTTCATCTCATAAATGTTCAATGTGGTTTAAATCGGGACTTTGCGGTGGATGTGGCCCCACGTGTGGAACATTATACATATAATACCCATTCTTTGACTATTTTAGCGGTATGCTTCGGATCATTGTCAGACTGAAACCAATAATCGCTAGGTAAATTCAATTTTGATACACTGCTTTTTAAATTTTCCTGCAAATTTTTTAAGCATATCGTTTCGTCCATTATCCCATCGATGAACACAAGGTTTCCCACTCCACTAGATGCCATGCAGCCCTAAACTAATACAGATCCACCATTATGTTTTGTAATCGGCCGTAGATAGAGCCAAGAAAAATAAAATTGTACGTTTAAAATTCGCCGATAAATTTATTTATGAAAACAATTCATTCTGGGTTAAAGTATTATTCTCTGATGAGAGTAAATTTAACGTTTTTGATAGCGATGGACGTAAAAGTGTTTGGAGGAAAAAGAACACAGAATTAGAACCGCGAAATCTACGACCGACTATAAAACATAATGATGGATCTGTATTAGTTTGGGGCTGCATGGCATCTAGTGGAGTGGGGAACCTTGTGTTCATCGATGGGTTAATGGGCATTCGAAATACTTAAAAATTTTGCAGGGAAATTTAAAAAGCAGTGTATCAAAATTGAATTTACCTAGCGAAGTATACCGCTAAAATAGTCAAAGAATGGGTATCGTATAATGTTCCACACGTGGTGCCACATCCACCGCAAAGTTCCGATTTAAACCCTATTGAACATTTATGAGATGAAGTAGAAAAATGATTAAGAAATACGGTTATTACTTCGAAAGAAGTGTTAAAACGAAATATTATTGAAATATGGCAATCGATAGATGCAAATGTTACTTCTAAGTTGGTCCACTCAAAAGGGAAAACAGACTTAGGGCTGTTATAAAAGCAAAAGGTGGATAAACTTCCTATTAAAACCTTTAATCGTTCAATTTAAATAACTATTAATTCTTTCGTTCGAATACTTTTGTGAGCCATTTCTGGTACGTGTTTACAATCACTGCACTGTAAAAACGCTATATATTGTTGAATTATTTTCTAATTTTGCTTACGCAGTCTTAAGACCCATCCCTTGTTATATGTGTCATATTATATCAAATGCTTCAGTTTAACACATATATTTTATTAATTGAATGTTAGAAACGCGTAAGCGTTCGAATACTTTCGTGTATGAGTGTACGCGCGTCACTAAAGTTTGATCGCGACACAAGATCTGAACAGCGCGATCGCGCTGCTTGGGACTCAAACGGTTAACGATGCAGCTGTTACGCAGCTTTTATCATAAGAATAAAATCATGTTTCAGGTTATATTATGGTTTATCGCTTTTGCTACGACATTCGACCTAGTGAATAGAAACGGCGCGGCATTCGACCGCGAATTTGTTAATCTGACCGAATAATTTGTCCTTTTCCGCGCAAATCTGGTCGGCGACAGAAGCCAGCTCGGATCCGAGAAGAAACACGCTCGAGCCACTTGTATTCGAGACACGCGCGCATTATTCGATGGGTCGACAGGAAACAATGGAAGGCGACGTGATTGCGGGACGAACGCGGCCGTCGTTTCGACGGCAACGTCCCGCGACGTCTCCGCCCCGGCCTGCTCGATAAACTCGTAACCGACGCGAGGTTTCCGGCGTTTTCTCGATCGCGCCGAGTTTTCGCGTTTTACCCGTCCCCGTCCCGCTTTGCCTCGATAGCGTTTTCCACGTTCTACGCGCGAGGAAGGGAAAGAGAACGATCGGGGACGCAGGTGACGCGACCTTTCGCGGAACCCATTGCAAACGTCTGCGCTATCAATTCCGTCGAGTTAAGGAGTCGTTCCCCCAATTCGCTACCGAAACGTCGATTGTTACTTTACTTTTGCCCGGTAGAATACAAATTCGTTCGAAGCGTTTTTCGGTTCAACATAAATTCCCGAGGTTCAGACATGTTCGCGCTGCGTTTTCTCTGTTTCTCCCTTATTTCGCAGCATTTAATCAGATAAATATTAACAATATATGCGAGCGACTATCACGTGATATAAATCCAAATAATTTGTACCGATGTACGAATGAAATCGCTGTTGCTTTTGGGAAATTTTTCAAGGAACTCCCCAACTATGTATTGATCTTCGTGCATAAAAAATAAAAAAGGGCTGTTACAGAAACCTGCCGGCAGATAAAGTGTTAACATTTTTCAACTCCAACGCAAACGCGGCACGTGCTCCCGTTGTACAAGTGTCGCATCAAATGTCACGATTTAGGGGACAAGATTGGGAAAAATGGAAATCGAAGAATAACGAACATCCTAACAGAGATGGTGACGATATTCAATAATTTTGTAATTAAAATACATGTAAAGTACTAGATACTTCTATTTTGAAAATACATAAAACAGTTGGTGAATAATTTGGCAATTTGTATTTAATCCTGTTAGAAAACGTTAACGCCCGTCAGATTGACGAGTTACTAATTTTTTCATTTATGATTGTTCGTATCGTAATTATTATAAGTTATTTATTCGATTTATATGTTACTTACGGCAAATGTTACGATAACACTTGTTAAAAATTATAATAAATGTATTATTGTTACTCTCGCAAACTAATATAAAACAGCTGTTTTTTTTGTGCGACGTAAATCAAGTGTAATAATCAAGTGTAATCAAGTGTAATAATATCCCATATTCTTCGTTCGATAAGAATAAAAATACTTGCAGTAGCGTATCCGAATACAAAATTAATTACTTTCCGAAATTCAATTTGTTAGACGAGATAATTAGTAAATGTTCGCATTTTATGGGTCAATAAATAGTAAAATAAAATTAAATAAATATATACACAAAAAATAAATACATAGGAATGTAATTTTTATACTTCGATATCTAAGGAACTGTCTTACGACTAACGCGATAATGAATTAGCACGGCAACAAGCAGATGACGTAGTCACATTCGTCGAAACATTTTCGTAAACAAACGCAAGAGCTCTCTTCTACGAAACTTTACTTCCACGAAACTTGTAGAAATGCGTATTACACATCTATAATATGTTTACAACCAATACTAATCGATATATTCATTTGCAAAATATAAGAAAATAGTATATTGTATTATACATATATGTGATATATATAATAATATAATATATATATAATTAGTATAATTGGGTATAGAATATCAAATACAAGCATATTCCTTATCTACTGATAAAAGGAATGTGAAATACCGGCGTATTCAACATTCTACAATGCAACAGAATACAAGTATTTTGTATCTGCATAGCCATCAAATGCTATAATTAATTCTATTCGACATTCAAGGGCTGCTTCGATTACGGCTTAGTAATATATTCGTCGTTCGAATACTTTTCGAAATGATTTTTTTTGCCCATCTTCGCACCCTAATGTATTTGCATATCGCCATTTAAAACCAGCAAGCGTTCTTCCAATTTCAACGGTCGTAAAATATGGAATCGGAAATTCACGATTTCGACGGGCCCCAGCGCGGAAGGTTTCCCTCTTTTGCGCGGAAAAATGTGATTCCGAGTTTCGCCGACATTCTGATGCAAACGGTTTCGCGTGCGACGTCTGCCGCGATATACATAGAGGCGACACAGTGTAACTCGCTCGCAGCCCGCCGATGACAATGTTCTGTATTCCGCGAGCGACTGTCGGCGTCTGTGGAAACGCGAACAGCCGACCCGGATTTTTCCGAGTCCGAAGTTTCGTGTCGCGAGCGAGGAAAACCGGGACACCGGGACGAGGGAGACATCGGGAACGGCTGATTTCGATTCCCGGCGTCCCTTTCCGCCACCTTTTGTCGCGCTCACGTCCGACGCGGAGCAGAAGGTAAACTGCGACTAAATTGCCAGCTTTTTCTAACCAGCTTTGTCGTACCAAAGAAATATTAAAACGTCGGCGCGAGGGGTGCTTTCAAAGTTCGACAATTCGTTGCGCTGCTACGCGTGTTCCAATGTCCACTGTATTTACAGTGGCCCACAAAAGTGTTCGCACACACACACACACACACACACACACACACACACACACACACACACACACACACCTTCTAAAACGTAATAACTTTTTAAAAACTGAACTAAATGATCTGAATTGTTTCTTAGATGATAACGGAACTAGTATACAGGGTGGGGCATTTTAAAAAGGTCACCTGAATAACTCGCTTGTTATCGGGGGGCTCATATATATAATCTGGTATTACCAATTTTTCTGTAGGTGGAGGCGTCAAGGAGATATGAAGGTCAATTCTGTTTTTTTAAATGGAACAGCAAGTTTTTTTACTTACATTCTGATAGTGTTTCGAGGCGAATACAATGAACTATTATGAAGGTCATTCAAGGTCACCCAAAGTGACACAAAAAAGCAAAGCTAAAATACAGTAAAATGGCAAATAATCACGCAAATTTGTTTATAAATCTAATCAAAAAATAATGTCATCTGTTTACTTGTGTGCAATTTTTATCGTCATAATGTAAAAGCTAAGATCAAGTCCAATGCAACCACAACACTATGACCATATGACATTTAGTACGAAAAGTCCAGAAATATTTACGACATTTCTAATCCTTCGCTGAAATGTATAAATCTCTGACTATTTTCTAAAACAGATAATTTAAAATTACCAATAATGTTTGAGGATACAGATAAGCGTACAATGCGATTGAATGTTTGTTTATCTTTTGTGACCCGTGTCACGTAATACATACACGTAATCCACAAGTATTCGAAAAGTACTCTGAGACAATTTATTTTCTCCTATCTTCAAAAACAAGCGAGTTATTCAGGTGGCCTGTTTAAAATGCCCCACCCTGCATACATATAACTAGTATATATCTAGATCTCTTTTTTTTTAATTTTGCTATTGCTAGGAATGACAAAAAAAAAGATATAAAAATGACTCGATTTTCAACTTTTTTTATCTGAGCCTAGAACGAAAATTTAAACAATGCCTTTTGTAGATCTCGGTAACTTATATGCTTGCTGGAAATTTAACCCAGAATCGAACTACAGACGTTGGAAGATTTTAAAAAACTGCAGATCTCTTTCAGCTTTTGATCTGAATCGTGATAAAACTGCGATTTTTGCCATCTTTAATTTGTTATAACTTGTAACAACGTCAGCTGATTTCGATAAAATTTTGTACGAAAGATATTTTTTAAATTTGTGTTATACAAGCTCAGATAAAAAAGTTGAAAAAGGAGAGATTTTTATTTTTATTTTCCATTCCTAGCAGTAGCAAAATTTAAAAGAAGCACTTTGGTCACCGTCTGATAGACTAGTCCCGTTATTATCTAAAAAAAATTCAAATCATTTAGTTCAGTTTTTAAAAAATTATTACATTTTAGAAGGTGTACGAACGCTTTCGTGGGCCACTGTAGGTGGGACAGATATGTCCCGATAGACTCCAAAGGGTTAAAAAGAAGTCAGGGTGACCCGAGCTTCGTATCGAACAAACAAATTTCTCGAAAATTGTCTCAAAGATATAAACGTCTTAAAAATCGGTCCGACAGTTAGGACGAACAGCCTGTACATAGACCAGGTCGTTCGACGTTCTGGGTCATCCATGTGTCCTACTCTTCGATGAACTTATGACCCAGGCCTAAACTCCAAAAGGTGGTCCGAAAACCCTGACTTCGGTGTCGTATTCTATGGAGTGTGTTCGTCCAAGCGTCTTCGATACGTTGCGCTCAAGCATCCTCTATTCGTCCCAGTCTATCAGAGCAGCAGGATATTCCTCTCAAAGAGAAACAAGGCTTCCTTGCAGCGTTCACGAAGAACTTCTGCGAAGTATCGACAATGATCTTCCAGTTTACGGTAATTCGAGAACGGTCGCTGGAGCTTCGCGCGGAATATGGCGGCGGTGTCGAGTTTGCTCGGCTCGTGGATCAAGAATTTCGTATTCGTCCTTTTGCCGCGGCATTCGTGACCGCTCGGAGGTTGTTAAGCATGTCGCCCCGTATAAATATTGCGACACCACGGTACCATTAAGTAATGGAAGCGATATTAATGCTCGTCGCCGAGTGCGGCTGTTGATATTGAGTTTCTGATACGAGTGCCACGCGAAATGGGGGGGTCTTCCTTGGTCAGCGGACGGCGCCGCGCTCCCATGTTTATGCTAATTCGCAGCTGCGATGACGGAAATTTGACTGAATTTTATTCAAGCTGCTTCGCGGTGAATAAACATAAATGCGAGTAGTTCGCCGGAACTGCAATTGCTGTTCCATTTAGAGAACGAAACTAAATGCTATGCTTCAACAACTCCGCCGACATTCTGGTTTTTCGCTGACGCGACCGTCATTATGGGTGCTTTATTCTGCTTTCATTTTATTCATCCTGGCTGTACGAAGATCCGACAAATTCTGAGATACCCATCGGCACCGCTAATGCAATCTACAAGCATTAGTTAAGCAACATGTTCGATGTTAAAATTGAAGAAAACGAAGAAATTAAACGAAGACATTTTCGTCCGGTCTTAACCCTTTGCACTCCGCTGTCCCCTCTCGTGGGACATCGCAATTCTAGCATATCACTCGGATGTCCCCTCTCGTGGGACATTAAAGTTTATTAGTGATTACGGGGAATTGAGTTATTTCAGCGCAACTTTTTCAGACATGCATGTTTCCCTGAAGTGTTCTCTTGAAATGGCACAAGAAATCAAATCAAAATATAGTAAAATTACTAAGATATATACAAGAAATGTCAGCGGGTTTTGACGAGAACGTGAGAGGCGTGCTCACGACGGTCGGTATGCGAACATAGCACGCACTGTATAGTGAGATTTATAATCATAAAATCTGGAGGAAAAGATTTTTAAAGCTGAACTCAGTCTGGTTTGAAGCGTCGAGCGGTATAGATAGATCTAACGAGTGAGAAAATCGGGAAAGTGATTCTTCTCTTGGTAAATAAACTGTTTGGTAAAAGTTTTTTTGGTAAATATTATCTTGTGAGTTAGTTATAAAAATTCGAAATTTTCAACCTATGTATTTATTCATATTTTTTATTAGAACAATGGCAAAACGTTCAAACACGAATGAGTCTCATGACACAAGTAGTAGTGAAGATAAGCTCCAGATAGATGTTTATACAGAGATGTTAGAAAGAGTAACTGTGTAGAAGGTTTTCTTCTACAGTTAGTCTATCGTTTTGATAGGCGACGAGAGAAAGAGTTCGCATAGATAGCGATTAAAACAACAAAACAAAATTATAAAACAAACAATAACAAAATTATAAAACATAAAATATTGGTTTTTTTGCAAATTTCTCGATTTCAGCCAATTCATAAAAGTCCAATATCATTATAATATGTTAGTTCCAAAAGCATACTAAATAATACGAGGGTCTGTAAATGCCCGTTTCTTGCGAAAAGTGGCGCTGAGTAGCTGGTAGCCAACGTCCAGAATGGTTCGGAGTGCTAAGGGTTAGACGATCTAATATGTTATTAATTTATTTTCCATGTATCACGTTGTGTATTATAACAAGCCATTAAAAGAATACTGTTGCTCTCTCTCTCTCTCTCTCTCTCTCTCTCTCTCTCTCTCGACGCTGCGATTGTTCCACGCAGCGGTGAATACTGCTGGAAGTCCGAATGCTGACGGTTATTTAATAGGTTCCTCAACGTGGGCGATTAACATCAAAGAGCCTGTTGACCTATTTTTTGCCGTGACCTCATTCCGGGATTCAAGATCGATGGCTCAATGTTAAAACGATAAAACCAGGTCCTCCCGTTCGCAATCGAGGTCTCGCGGCGAGCTTCTTTGCAATGCAATAAACAGAATTATTGAAACAATTGCAAACATTTCCCTATTTCGTTCATGTTTGTTCCGAACTTATTTCGAACGCGCGATGCAATATCTTCAAATTTTAACATCCTAATTTTATCAATCACTTGCCGTGCCATTCTTTGTCTTCAAATGTAATAATTTCTTAATAGTTAGACTGACTTATAACTTACAACTTTCATAAACGTAAAGTTTTTGATCCGATATCTTTTTTACAGTATATTTACATATTATTTATATATTATTACAATATATTATACAGTATATTTTTCAGAGTATGGATTTTACGTCTGATGGTTTTTTCGCAAAAAATTGTTCCCCTACGTAAAACATACATATTTATAAAATCAATTTCTGCATAAATATTATTCTCTCCATATTAATTCAATATTATTTCAATATTAATATTAATTCGAGTAAATTTGTTGTTAAAGATGCTATGAAAACATATACTTCCAAAATTTTATCTTAATTTTGGTATTTGATGTTCTCTAGGTTGCCACCCCCCACCTCGCCCCTTGACACCGAAATATTAAAAATAGTCGAGAACGTAATTCCAGTTTAAAGACTGGCCAAAGGCGCATGGAAGCTGAAGCAGATCCGAGCTATCCCTAACGAATCCCCTTTATCGGTGGACCAAATCGAGCGAGGCAAAGAACGATCGACTTTTCTGATCGGCTTCCGGGAATTCTATTTATAGTCAGACACACCTGAATGAATGACTGCGCGGTGCGCGTCCACGGGGTTTCAAACAGGTTCCGTCGTGTTTTACGGGCGTCGGCTGATCACGAATGCAAGAAAGGCCTGGTTGTCAGCGGGCTGGCTGGCAGACCCGCCGATCCTTTTGTCCATGGCCGTCGGAGGCTGCTGAGCCCACGATGGAATGCGCAGCTTCCACGCAATTGGTTCCCGACAATGAAAAAACCGTGATCTAGTTTGCACGATATCCGAACCCTTTCTACACACCTCCCTCTCATTTCACGGATCTCGCTATTTTATTTGAGGAACTTGTTACAATATCATGCGGTTTTGCAGCCGTATGGTTTTGCAGTTAGAAAGTCGAAGGCACAATAAAATATCGTGTTCTCGAGTGGAGTATCCGTTTAGCGCGATGGTGATCCCGGAATGACGGCGCACAGGGGTACGGTAAATTCTTCCTAGATGATGCTCACATCCAAAAATGGACAATTTGAGAAAAGGAGATACGATTATTCGAGCCTCGAGTCTCGTTTTTATAGTTGTTGACAATCGGCGACTATAAAAACGAGCCGCGAGGCTCGAATAATCGCATCACCTATTCTCAAATTGTCTATTTTTGTGCGCGATCTGAGCGCGCGCGCGAATTAGGGAGAAATTACTATATTCACAATTTTGCTGGGAGATGAAGAAATTTTAAATTTAGATACTTGTCAAGTTGTGTACACATATTTGTCGATAATAACAGTTTATATCAATATATTAAATGCATAGTTAAAGCTTGACAGAAATCTCTATGGTGATATCGACAAAAAGTATGTTAAAAACAACGCTTGTATCGGCAATGTTTGAATTTCCACTTTCGATATCATATTCAAATTCAGCAACCCGATAAACATAAGAGAACCGATTTTCATAAAAATCGTGTGAAGTTATGAATTGTGGCCAACTTTCCGGGAAAGGGTACCCACTTGTGCGGCGGCACATTGGTCCCGATATTGCTTTTTGCTCGCTTCCTCGGCCAGAAATCGTTTTCTTGCCGATCGGACACGTTTGTTACGTCACGGTGCTTTTTGCGCGATCGAAATTCCAGCCCACTGTCCGCCGACCGAAATATAACATTACGGTATCGCGGTTTTTGCGACGACCGCGATCTCGCGATAGAAACTTTCTTTGGTCCCGTCGCGTCTATCGGCGGCCCACGTAACCGTTTGTCAACACTTTTGCGATCGCTGTACACGGTGTGCACTGTCAAATCTTTTTGCAACGCCAGCTATACGTTCGATACGAGCAAATGATTAACACGAGCTTTGAGTAAGCCGATACGCGAACGTGCAAATCGCTTGTCAGAAAATCGGTCTCGTAAGACAAAAGATTTCAAACGAAAGATAAAATATTCATGAAACGGTAGAAAGTTCAGAAGAATTTTTCAGTATCGATTTATTATCGCTTCTTGTGCATTTATGATGAAACCGGTGTTAGATCAAACACCGAAAACGTTCGAAAAATTTAAGGTCAACGTTATTTTCTTTTCTATTTATTAAGATTAATCAAAGAAGAAACACATTTTCATTTGATTCCTGTTCCTGTTAATTAAGGTGGAAAGGTTTTATTTTGCTAAAAATCCGAGAACTAATTATCGCGAACTCACTGAAATGTTTCAAGGAAAGAACAGGTGTCTGTTGCACGAATGCGAGGTTATTTATATTAATTACAGCGCGTGAATTGAATAATTGAATGATGTAAGAGAGGAGCGAATCGATGTATTGAATAATCGAATGAGAAATGAGAGGCGATAGGCGATTGGCATTATTATTTATACGGAGTGTCAACATATCGTGCGTGAAATTGAGATAGAAATTTCTGTCAAAGCTTTAACTATGGATTTAATATATTGATATAAAATGTTATTATCGACAACTGTGCACACAACTTGACAAGTATCTAAATTTAGAATTTCTTCATCTCCCAGCAAAATTGTAAACACAGTAATTTCTTCCTAATTCGCGCTCAGATCGCGCACAAAAATGTACAATTTGGAAAGAGGAGATATGATTATTCGAGCCTCGCGGCTCGTTTTTATAGCTACCGATTGTCAACAACTATAAAAACGAGCCGCAAGGCTGGGATAATCGTATCTCCTCTTTCCAAATTGTCCATTTTTGTGCGCAATTTGTGCGCGAGTTAGGAAGAAATTATACCGTATCCGCAAATTTCGGTATCTTTACGTTTCGTTTCGTTTTATACCGACGAGAGTAATGCAAGTGAATAGAAACCGCGGTCGAACACAATAAGCAATTCGGCTGAGTGTCCAGACCAGCGAACCGGGTTCTCGTTGCAATATGAAACATCCGGCGGGTGCGCCGAAAACCTTGAAACTCATTCGCACGACAAGATCGACCACGCGACTCGTAAATCCCACAGGGAACACGGCACGCCCGCCTGATTCGTCAGCACGACGACGAAGACGAAGACGACGACGATGACGACGACGTCGACGATCACGGAACGGAGATAGACGAAGCATGGAGAAGCGAACGATGCTGCGAAATCGACGTCGACGTCACGCGGCTCGTAAACTCGCGACGAAATGCGCGAGGAGAGATGAAACGGTAATGGAATTGGGCTCTAACAGGGCCAGATAAAACGAGCAGTAAAGTCTGAAAAAAATTTTCGAGCACCGAATCGAGACGTCCTCGTAAGACCGACATTTTGACCTTAGCTGTTCAGCGATCGAGAGCTTTATCGGGACGTTACGCACTGAGACGTCAATTTTTAACATTGAATTGTATTTTGTCCTGCACAGTAAAGTTACAGTTCGCAACAGCACAAATAGCGTTGCAATTCGTGTTTAACGATCGAGAAACTCGTTAGGTTGCTGTATATTAAAGTCGGTTTTTAACGATGTAAAAGGTGTATTAAGCTCGTGTGTTCTGCCTGACCGTGCATGATTAAAAATGTATAACAAGTGTTGCAATTAGTCCTCGTGTTCTGTCTGATCGTGGCTGTTTATAAATTCTATAATAAGTGTTGCAATTCGTGTTTATTGATCTAGAAGTGTATCAGTTTGCCGTATATAAATGACGATTTTTAACAATAAAATATCTGCATTAAGTTGTTTTGTTTTGCCTTACTACTGCTACAATTTAAGAATTTACAAAAAGCGTTGTAATTCGTGTTTGTAGATCTAGAAATACATCAGTTTGTCGTACATCAAAGTCGATTTGTAACAATAAAATAGCTGCATTAAGTTTTTTTGTCTTGCTTTACTACTGCTGCAATTTAAGAAAGTACAAAAAGCGCTGCAATTCGTATTTATAAATCTAGAAGTGTATCAATTTGTCGTACATCAAAGTCGATTTTTAACAATAGAATATCTGCAATTTAAGAAAGTACAAAACGTGCCGCAATTGGTGTTTATAAATCTAGAAGTGTATCAGTTTGCCGTACATCAAAAGTCGATTTTTAACAATAAAATATCTATCTGTTAGTTCTAAATATCTATCATTAAGTTCTTTTGTCTTGCTTTACTACTGCTGCAATTTAAGAATGCACAAAAAGCGCTGCAATTCGTGTTCAAAAATCGAGAAGTTCTCATTAGACTGTTGGATAGTCGATCTTTTGACGAAGGAAAATTACAAATTACTTCTCTCGCTTCGTCTAAATGCGACTGTTTAAAACGGCAAAATGTGTCACGCCCAAATAGAACAAAGCGTACAAAGTGCGAAGGATGCGATTTCAATGAGCGCGCGCGAACCGTGTCTGAATTATGCACGCCGATCGGCCATTCATTTTCCGTAGAGCTAATATTTTGATTGAATGAAATCGAGGATCTTACGACTACCAGGGAAAGATGAAAAGTACGAACAGTACGAGAGTGGCAAAGGGAAAGATGAACCTGCCAGACGACAGACAAGGGGATGTCGGAGGTGGATGGTATGGCAAAAAGTGGAAAAACAGAGACGTAGGACACGGAACGGCGTCGAACCGGTCGAACCGCTCAAGACCAACTGCATTCCTCGAGGCTTCTACGTCATTGCTACACTCTGACAGCCCTTTCGATGCGTCCTGTTCGATCCCGGATGAACTTTGTTGCTGTATTATTCGACCTCGGTCGAACGCGGATCAGCTGAATTTTTCAGCTCGGGACTTGCTATAACAATGAAAGCGACGCGCAACGGCAAGAATCATTATAAAATAAAACCAGATTAACGATTCGGGAGACTTAATTACAGGTCGATCAACTGTTCCATCTAACGGCGTGGCAAGGCCCGACCACGAATGCCGAACCAATCGTAGGTCAATGAATTCGTTTCACCTAACGCGAACCCAATCACGACCTTGGGTGTCTCCCATCTGTTGCAGGTCAATGATTTCACGCCGATATAAACGAGAACGGCCAGTTCTGTTTAACCTCTTCGTTGTATTAACCTCGCTGCTTTGTTTTTAGATTACTTTATTTAGTAATGCGTTTATGCGTTTTATGCGTTTTGTGCGTTTACGACAAAGACGTTATTATTACGTTAGACGAATTTAAGGATATTGTTGCATTATTTTTCGAATCTGCTACAATCGTTAAAAAGTAAAAGACATTTTCGTCTCACTTAGATATCTCACAATGAACTTAGACAATTTTAACCCTTTGCACTCTCGACAAAATTAACGTAAAATTTAAGATAGTTCTTCTGACCCACAGTATTTCCATTTTACGTAATACAGTGCATTTTGAACATACGAAATTGAATTTTGCGGCTGGTGCAACAGTTGCGCTCTCACCATTTCTTCAAATATAAACAAACTTGATTGGTAAAATTATTTTGAATCGCGACGTAATAATTTTTAATGGCGCCTCGGAGTCGCCGCTCGAGTGCAAAGGGTTAATGTTGCGTAAAGATTCGTAGTCTAGTAATCTCGAAACTGCGCGTGTCGTGTATTTATTTAGTCTTTCGTACGTGCACGAATTCTGCAGACGCCCGCGTAATTTTTACGGTTCGTTTAAAAATCCGACGTTTCACACAACGCGTCGGCCTAATATGTATTTCCGGGGCGAACACCGGCCCGCTGGCTGTAGCCACTTTAGAGAAGCGTAAACCGATCCGAAATAATCATTCCACGGCACTTCGGTTAAACGCGGAGGAAATCGTAGAGCTCTGTGCTCTCCGGAACGCTGAAATCGGAATCCAGTTTCAAATAAACACGTGTCCGTCACCCCGCAGCTAGTGCCGGAACAAGGGCCCGGGCAGTTTCAAGACGATTTAGCCGGTTCCAAAGAAATTACCGGCGCGTTTTCTAAACAAAATCTCATTCGCTGGAATCATTCGGGGCTCGTTACCCCTTTGAAGCGTCCCCGTTTTAAACAAACACACCGATTATTCATTCTACGCGCGGCGCCGCGGCGGAACGATCGATCAACGCCCGGGCAAATATTTTTCTCTGATCCCGTGTTCCTCCTTTTGTATCTTTCTTTTCCCTCCCTCCCGCCCCCCATATGTAGATCCCTCGGTTATCTTACGCCGATGAAATTCACGGCGCCCGGTGTTTTCAAAGAAAATCACGGATGTTATTCCACCGACGGCGAAACCGTTGAGATTTTCGTCCTATTCGCCGTGAGTCTCCTCTCGTTCTCTCTCTCTCTCTCTTTCTCTCTTGGTACTCGTGTAAATCTGCGTTTCGTAATCGTCGTCGCCAGACCATCCGCAGATTTTCGATCGAACAAACGGATCGAAGGGATCGACGGTTCCCTTCGATTTTCGACTCCATTTTCGAAATTGTCGAGATTTAACCGACGAAGACATTCAAAGATGATCGGCGGACATTGTTCGAAACGAATAGATTTATTTTAAACAGTCTTGTAGAGAAGCCTTCAAGGTAAATCTCATTTTTTAAATTGATGCGGTGTTTAATCGGTCCGCAGAATCTTCGATATCTTGTAAACGTGTCGAGAAATGATTGGCTCATAACTGTTGCTACAAAGGCGAACGTTGCTGGAATTGTATAATTCTTTCCTAAGTGACCTTGTAGTCGAGGACTTCAAGGTCGACTTCAATTTTTAAAGGAACGTAACGTTTGATTAACACGCACGTTCTTCGGTGTCCCGCAACGCAGACACGGTTTCGAAGTTGAAACCTTGAATAAAAAAGAATTTTCTTAACCGACCTTGTAGAACTGATTTCAAGGTCAATAGGTATTTTTACATTAACATAATGTTCGATGTACGCGAAGTTTCAAAGAGCTATCAGGTAAAAGATACTCAGCTTCTCAACGGCATTGCGAAGCATGCTCGTGATCTATTTTTAAAAAATCGACCTTGGAAGTGGATCACGAGGTGTCCCCTCTAATTTGAAAAGAAATTACTGCCTTCACAGCAGTCGGTACGGAAACAATTTCTTTTTTTTTAACGATGGAAGTTTAGCTTCGTTCGATTTCAAACAGAAGTGATATTAATGTCCGCATTCTATCCGTAGAAAAACATGCTCGCGACGCTTTTCTCGGCTCACCCTGTAGATTGCGCCAGTTGGTGAAATTTAGTTTTCGCGTTGCTATTACCGTGAAATTGTGGCTCTCGTGGCTCGAGTACCGCGATTTTCAGGTTTCCCTTGGTTCGGCCACAATGTATCGCAATTAATGCCGCCGAGTCTCAGGAACAAAGGGACGGCTCTAAACGAGCGGCGATCGATAAGGGCGAAGCGATCCACCGCGAGGGCTTAATCGAGGCATTAGTACGGCGCGTCTTGATCCAGATTTCGATCCGCGGATGCTTCACCGCGATGCTCATCCCCGCCTCGAAACGAAGGTCGCATCCTTTCTCCTCAGAAGTTTAATCGGTTGTTATCGATTATCGGTAATTGCGCGAGGCAGACCTCTTAATTTATGCTCGCACGGCGTGCGACGCGGAATCGTGGTCACCGGCGAGCAATTATTCCCCGCGAGACGGGCCGTTACATTTTTAACAACGTTTCGATGTCGTCATTAACGCTGGAACTAACGAGCCGGTCGAAGTGCGTGGTTTCTCATTTTTTAGTATTGACAGCAGAATTATTCGAATTTGTTTCGAACAAATATTCATCGAAGGTAAATATCCGTATGAATTCTTTTCAGTCGAATGTTTTATTCGAATAACAATTATTCGTTATTCGTCATAAATATTCTCTATCCATTTATTCGAATCATTTATTATTAACACACCTATTTGCGGGTCGCGGATCGAGCTTATTCGCGTCTAACGGGGGAAAATCGGTGAATCTTGAAAAAATTCGCTTCTTCGGGAACATTTAATATTCGTAAAACTGGCAATAGGATTAACATAATAAGTGTATAACGAGGATTTCTCGGATTCTACACATGGATTTTTCCAAATGTATAACAAAATTAACTTTTTTTAAAAGGTATTAATACCTCTCTAGGTGTTAATAAATCGCATTCTAGACGAGAATAAGTGTTCATTCATTGGACAGGCGCACTTTACTGTAAGAAACAAGAAACATATATCACTATGAAAAAGCACCCTGGGTTAATTAGACACAGAAATAGGGCGTTTGCGTCAGCTTCTACCAAAATGAAGAAATAAGGCTTCGAAGTAAGGAAATACTAGGAAACTAGAAACGACGTCGAAGATCCACGAAAATCCGCGAAATCTGTCGCAGAACGTTCTCTGACATCCGAACGCTATCTGTCCGCCCGTAAACGAGAGGATCGTGTGAAACTCTGTCATCACGTGCTACGAGTTTCGGGGGCGGATTCTCCTTGGAACGTCTCTCGCGGGAATGCCTAAGCCTCTGGAAACGACTAGAGGCCCGGAGGTGTCGAAGATTCACCGTCGCGGACAAAACAACGTCGCCGTAAAACTATTTTCGGTAGATGTGACACATTTTTGTTACGCGAATTGGAGCACAACGCATCCATACCTTCTTGCGAATTCTCCCACCAAACGGGTATTTCACGCGTGAACATGGAACGTCTTGTGCTCTTCGTTATTGCAATCATCTGGATCCTTATACGGACTGTCCCGTAATTATGTTAACACCTGAAAAGAAGTGATTCCTGAGGTCATTTGAAGTAACTTTTTCCTTAGCGAAAATGCAAACCGCGGCTTCGTTTACGAGTTATTAACGAAGAACAGTGACCAATGAGAGGCGAGCTCGGCTGGCGCGAGGCAGTCGAGCCAACGGGCGGTGGAAGCCCAGTTTCGCTTATTGGCTCGGCCGCCTCGCGCCAGTCGAGCTCGCCTCTCATTGGTTACCGAGCCAATTGAGCGGAACTGGGCTTCGACCGCCTGTTGGCTCGGCCTCTCATTGACTCAGCCGTCTCGCGCCAGACAAGCTCGCCTCTCATTGGTCACTGTTTTCCGTTAATGACTCGTAAATGAAAAGCCGCGGATTGCATTTTCACTAAAGAAAAAGTTACTTCAAATGGCCTCAGGAATCACCCCTTTCCGGGTGTTAAAATATTTATGGGACACTCTGTATACTTGATTTCACTTTTTTAGAAGTAGCATACATTATTAAATGTACAAGTTTTGAATGTTTGACATTGATGGTCGGATAGATGGATTATATAATATTGTTGAGCGTAATTTTGTTGTTGGCAATCAAAATTGTGCTGTACAATTATTCATATGGTCTTGTTCTCAGGTTGCTGACCCAGATTGTTGTATAACCGTTCAATTATTAATTAAACATAATTTTATATTTTATTATGAATACACAGTGAGAGCTTGTTGCATTTAGACGTAAAAACGGTGTGAATTGAAATCCTGTGTACGATACGTTTGTGTGGGATAGTCGATGACGATTGAAAAATGGCATTTTATTAATTTCAAAAATTATTAACTTATGGATGAGTTTATTTTAACCCTACATGCTTAAGGGAGGGGCAATAAATGTCCACAGGATTTTAAATATGTATTTTTGTTCCAACGATGGGCTTTTTTATAAATTCTTTATATTTTATTACTGCAGGTATCTAACTGTATTATTTAACAGGATTGTATAAATAAATATACCTCGAACAGAACAAATAATAATTACAGCACTTTTTCTTACGCGGAAATGAAATATCCCTAAGATGGTAAGAAAACATTTGAAGGTCACCCTCTCGAAAAGTATTGAAAATATCGCAAATTTATATACGTCAATATCATGATGCATTGATTTTTGATACTTATGACTAGTCGAGATCCGAGCACCCTGTGCACGATTAAGATCTGCCACATCAGTGAAAATAGCTGGTTTCTGTTTTCTTCTTTTACAATTCCCGATATTAAAAACGTGTTTCTATGAGAGATTTTTAAACCAACTTCTTTGCTCAGCTCAAGCGCATACTACAATAGAAATTACTTAAATAATAATTTACTTAAATAATTAAATTAATTTAAACGTATTTAAACTTGTCGCTGTTATAAATCATTATACTTTGGCCGCGTTTACGGCACGGTAGTCCTAGCGTTAACAGTCTTCTGTCAATTTATTAATCTTAAGGATATACATATATGAGCCGTTTATTTTGAAAGTGGCTTAAGTCACTTTGTTTTTAAGTCGAGATATTTAAGGGTTTGCGTTTTAACACGTTTCAAAATATGGATGCTAACTTTCGAGAAGATTTACTTGTATTTGTTATTTCAGGATACTGAGATATTTTTCTCAGTATAAATAATTTCGTATAAACATTAAAAAATCACCACTTATCATTACGGTAAAGTGACTTAAGCCACTTTCAAAATAAATAGTTTAGAAAAATGACTGACATATATTAATTTTCTTTTTCTTTTTTTAAATGAAAAGATACCGTTCAATTGTAATTAGTGTTACCATTAACTCGATTTTTTTGAAAAAGTGACTTATGCCACTTTCAAAATAAACGGCTCACATGATTGATATTAACTTATTGTCGGAGAATTTGTGTTAGGCAGGTTGTTACGAGTAGCATGACTCACCGGGCTCGCGTCTGAGAAACATATTTCGTACGTGGAAGAAATTCGCTGTAATTACGCGAGCGGTGAATTCCAAACAGAAATGGCGATTAATTAGAAGCATGCTGCTGCGTCGTGACGCGTTACGCAACCGAGCCCCTCTCTTTTTCGCTTATTTATTTACAGTCCCGCGGGCACCGGCGCCATTTCGCTGGAACGCGAGCAAGACCACTTCAATCCTGCCGTTGCATGGGAATAATCCACAGCGGTCGGGCGGAAAATTCACCGAGCGCGTGCACTGTTCTTGCCATTAAGCTCGTTTCAAATTAATACAGGCTCGTATCCCGTTCCATTACATTCCGCGTTTCGCGATTTTTCTCGAGACCCATGCGCGCCGCGAATAAATCATTCGCGAGCCTCGACAACCGTTTCAATATCGCCTATTTGTTTTAGAGAGTGCAAACTAATCCTTGGATTTATTGTCGCAGTATATATTCCAAAGTGCAGTGTTCCCGACAAATTCGATCTCCGCTTATTTATAAATCTATTTCAAGATCATTCTGCTCGGCTCATAAAAATTGCAGCACAAGAAATGAATGTCTATTTAGTTCTACAATTTGCATGAAGAATTTTACTGTCTTCGTTGGGACATTCTCCAGTTTCAAAAACAAAACCAGCAGCATCATTCAAACTCGAAAGTAGACAAAAATTAATACATCAAACGCAAAACAATTATAGACGTATAAGGAATTTGAACATAGTGTCGCACTACTTTTTACTTTACAATTTACTAAATATTAACCCTTTCGCTACGGAGCGCTTGCGTCGAAATGTGATCGCTGTGAACGGAGCGTATTATTGAGTATAGTTGGCACTGAAGTACGGAATGCTACGAAGTAATTAGAAGTCGTTTCTTGCTCTCTAAATTTTATAATGATATTTATTATATTCAGTAATATCATCTTACCTTCTGAAATATAAAAATTTATAATCATAATTTATTTTTTTAAGTATTATATGTATTATATATTATATATAAATAATATAATATATTATATATAATATTTTTTAATCCAACGAAATTACTAAAGTATTTAAAGCCGAACATAATTTTAATAATCAACTTTGGTATGATAAAGTTGAAAGCATGGAACCACACATAACCCAACATTACATTGTGATTTTAGAATTATAAATTCATGTAAACCTTTTAATCACTGCTATTATAAATTGCTGGTATATATCCGTTGCTGGCAATGTTCTAAAGAAGACGGAAACTGTGTATCGTTAGAATAAAACACAATATCGTCTTGTCAATAGTGTTATATTTCATGATAGTCAATTGTTTAAGGCGTGCAGCGTTGCCAGATACTCGATTAACAAAAGTATCTCATGTAAAGTATGAAATAAAAGTATATATATGGTATGAACATATATATATACGCTCTTCGAACCCGCGCGCCCATTTTTTCAGAGCGTACATATACGCACTTCGTATATGAATTGTCATTCTTCGAGGGCGTATATATACGCCCATCGGAGCGAAAGGGTTAATCTTCACTGTACACCTTGCATAAAAATTTCATATGGAACACACGAGGTGTCATGCACACCAGAAAATTAAAACGGCTGTCACGGTTAAACTACATATTATTTCGGGTCCGAAAAATTAGTAAATATTCTTCAGACGTTCTAAAGTAGAGATGAACAGCGTTTTTCTTAAAAATATCACTTTTACGTAGTAAAAGAACATCCGGAAAGTTCACGCTTCGTGACTTGTTCGATACTTCGAACGCGGCTCGAGTCCGTCCCGACCTTCTGTCAAATCCTCGTGCTGCGGACTCTCCAACTTCGCGCCGTCACCTCTCATTGGATAGTGTTTTTCGTTAATAACTCGTAAACAAAGCCGTAGATTGCATTTTCGCAAAGGAAAGAGTTACTTAGAATGACCTCAGTTACCCCACATTTCCGCATTGCGAGATATTTTTGGGACACCCTGTATAATAACATTATTATATTTATCAAAGTGATAGGAATGTATTTGTTATATGTATATATAATTTTGTTTATATATATATATATATATATATGATACATTCTTATCACTTTGATAAAGTAATATAAAATAGTCACATTTATAGTTCACAATATATGGTATGAACGTATATATGTATATACGCTCTTCGTATATGAATGGTCATTCTTCGAGGGCGTATGTATACGCCCATCGGAGCAAAAGGGTTAACTCGCATGGTATCACGTTATCGGATAATCGATATACGCTGTTAAATAATCGGCGTATCGTAGTCTTCATGATTGTTCGCATTCATTCGTCGTCGTTCAATGTTTCATTATATCAGTGACATGTATAATTTTCGTTATGTTCATGGTTATTTATAATTTCCATTATGTTCGTGATATTCATAATTTTAATTATGTCTGTGTGAAATGTATAATCTTCATTATGTTCAT